>NC_071536.1:37960072-38260072 GCF_026979565.1 Vidua chalybeata | reverse complement strand
TGCTCCAGCCTGGCTGCCCCGAGCAAAATCAGGAGGTGACCCCCAGTGCTGGGCTGAGCAGAGCCAGGAGGTCCCCCCAGAGCTCCTCTGCTCCGGGCTGAGCCCCTTCCCAGCTCCTTCAGGAATTCTCCAGCCCCTTCCCAGCTCCCTCAGGAATTCCCCAGCCCCTTCCCAGCTCCCTCAGGAATTCCCCAGCCCCTTCCCAGCTCCCTCAGGAATTCTGCAGCCCCTTCCCAACTCCCTCAGGAATTCTCCAGCCCCTTCCCAGCTCCCTCAGGAATTCCCCAGCCCCTTCCCAGCTCCCTCAGGAATTCTCCAGCCCCTTCCCAACTCCCTCAGGAATTCCCCAGCCCCTTCCCAGCTCCCTCAGGAATTCTCCAGCCCCTTCCCAGCTCCTTCAGCTGCTCCAGGTATTTCTAGTTTGGAGGGAGAAAAAAAAAATCCTTAGATTTGGTAATTCCTAAAAACACATTTCCCTAAAAGTCCTGACAACTGGAAATAGAAAGCCATCAAAAGTCTGACTGAGAGTGGAGTCACTCAGTGCTCTGGGCTGGGGAGGGGACATAGGATGGGTTTGAGACCCTGGAGGAGGCACAGGATGGATTTGATGACCTTGGAGGGGGCACAGGGTGTGTTTGGTTACCCTGGAGGGGGCACAGGATGGATTTGATGACTCTGGAGGGGGCACAGGATGGATTTGATGACTCTGGAGGGGGCACAGGGTGGATTTGATGACCCTGGAGGGGGCACAGGGTGGATTTGATGACCCTGGAGGAGGCACAGGATGGATTTAATGACCCTGGAGGAGGCACAGGATGGATTTGATGACTCTGGAGGGGGCACAGGGTGGATTTGATGACCCTGGAGGGGGCACAGGATGGATTTGATGACCCTGGAGGAGGCACAGGGTGGATTTGATGACTCTGGAGGAGGCACAGGATGGATTTGATGACCCTGGAGGGGGCACAGGGTGGATTTGATGACTCTGGAGGGGGCACAGGATGGATTTAATGACCCTGGAGGAGGCACAGGATGGATTTAATGACCCTGGAGGGGGCACAGGATGGATTTGATGACCCTGGAGGAGGCACAGGATGTGTTTGGTGACCCTGGACGAGGCACAGGATGGATTTAATGACCCTGCAGGGGCCACAGGGTGGGTTTGAGACCCTGGAGGGCCTTTCCAGCCTCAGGGTTTCTGGAGTTTTGTGGTGTCAGAGCTGCTGGGTGTGAGCTCAGCAGTGGCTCCAGCCTGGCTCTCCCAGCAGATCCCAGCCCTTCCTGGCGTGGCCATCTCACCCTTCCGAGCTCTGCAGCTTCGCCTCCTCCTCCTTCCAAGCCAGATTTGCAGTCCCTGCTGTTCAGGGGCTGCTGGAGTTTTGTTTTTCCTTGCACTCTGTGCTTTGACCCAGCTGCTTTGGCTTTCATCAAGCAACTGCTGACTTTCCCCTTATGAACATTTGCTGCTGCTTCTAAATAAGAAACGGGGTTCTAATAATAATCACTTTCTTTGCTTAATTAAGGCACTTTCATTTAAGGACTGCTGAGTTTTTCTGCTTCCTGGTTTGTTTTTTAACACCTTGCCTTAATGATCCTGGAGTTTGAGGGACGGCCCTCGGGAGGAGGAACTTCCCTGGACAAATTAGGGGCTCTCTGGGGACCGTGAGCGGTGCCAGTCAGGTGTGACCCAGGGCTCTTCCCTTAGTGACTTCCAGATGTCCCCAGGGAGGTTCTCAGGGAATATCCTGGAGGAGGCAGGCAAGGAAATAGAAATCCCAGTTCCAAGGGCAGCTCCTTGTTCCTCACCAACAGCCTGGGAAAGGACAGAGCAGGAATAAATGGATCCATCCAAGGGATGGGAGCAGTGCGAGGCTGGAGCTTTGCCTGCTCTCTTTAGCAGCCCTTCCCACGCTATTCAATGTCATTCCCTTTACAACGTTGCTTTAAAAATACAACAGAAATAGGGAGAACTTTGAGGTGACGTTTTTACAGGGATCTGCATCGACCCCCAGGGAACCGTGGCGTGAGTTAACATAAATCAGTGGGGATGTTTGGGATAGAAGCTGCCTGGGAGCAGTGGTTTCTGTGGCTGGAAGAGGAGCAGGGGCGTGGTGGTGAAACAGAGATTTTTGGAGTTAAGTTACCAAAATGAATTAAGCATTTATATTTTAGCTGTTAGAGTTATGTGTTGAATTTTAACCTTTTACTTAAGAAACCTCTGCCTGGTACAAAGGGCATAGGAAAATGCAAATTTCTGAAGCTTCTTGCAAAAAGAACAATACCAGAAGAAGCAAAGAACCCAGATGAAGAAGCTCCTCTGTCTCCAAGCCCATCAGGACTGACAGACGGACTCAGATCAGCACCAAAGGACCGACAGCGCACGCGCAGAGAGGAAAAGTTCAGAAGTTCAGCCATGAGGAAGACCAAAATCTTCAGCCTCAAGAGACCACCAAAGACCCCCGTGCGACCACCACAGCAAAGCAGGCGTGCCCAGAAGGGCGTGGGCTCATTTAGCGTGAGGGGCGAGGACAGGCGGGGCCGGGGGTTGGATATGCACGGGAAAGTTGTGCAGTGTGTTCCACGTGGAACAGCTTTGGGAATAAAGGGGTGGGTCAGACCGAGGCTCGGGGCATTTTGGAGTTTTGGAGAATTATCTCACCTGTGTTGGGTGCTGGCATACAGACCTTACCATTCTTCATAACTCCCCCAGGGTGTGGGGGCTGTTTATTTATTCCACGCACCGCTCCAGTGGTGATTCCTTTGGGGAATTTAGCCCACACCTCTGCGCTGCCATGGGCTCCCTGCAGGAGCCAAGAGGTGCCTGTGGGGACGGGAAAAGGGGCAAAGCAGCAGGGCCTGAAACTGCACTGAAGGAGGATTTTTGCAGTGAGGGAGGTGAGCCCCTGGCACGGGGTGCCCAGAGCAGCTGTGGCTGCCCCCGCATCCCCAGGGCCAGGCTGGAGCAGCCTGGGATGGTGGGAGGTTTGATGACCCTGGAGGAGGCACAGGATGGATTTAATGACCCTGGAGGAGGCACAGGATGGATTTGATGACCCTGGAGGAGGCACAGGATGGATTTAATGACCCTGGAGGAGGCACAGGGTGGATTTAATGACCCTGGAGGAGGCACAGGGTGGATTTGATGACCCTGGAGGGGGCACAGGGTGGATTTGATGACCCTGGAGGGGGCACAGGGTGGATTTGATGACCCTGGAGGGGGCACAGGATGGATTTAATGACCCTGGAGGGGGCACAGGGTGGGTAGGAATGGGGTGGGATTTAAGGTCCCTCCCAACCCAAACCAGGCTTCACGTGAAGGGTTCAGGAATCCCAGAGTGGCTGATGCCATCTCCCAGCAGTGGCCCTGACGTTTTGCCTGACAAAGGCGGGCGACTGGGGACTTGTTTGGGATCTCTGGCCCCTTTGGAGAGCTGCAATTCCACCGTTGGAATGCCCAGAGTATCCCTGCCCAGCCCGGGGGTACTGGGCAGTCTCTCTCCAAAGCGACTCAGCTCAGGAAGAGTTTGTTGATGCTTTTCTATTCCCAGTTGTCAAAACTTTTGGGGAAATGTGTTTCTAGGAATGAGCAAATCTGAGGATTTTCTGCCCTCCCCTCCAGAATAGGAGTACCTGGATCAGCTGAGGGAGCTGGGAAAGGGCTGGAGCTGGGAAAGGGCTCAGCCTGGAGCAAAGGAGGCTCAGGGGGAAATCTGGGATCTGCTCCCAGGGAACAGGGACAGGAGGAGAGGGAGCAGCCCCGGGCTGAGCCAGGGAAGCTCAGGGTGGATACTGGAGATTGGATTTTGGGAACATTTCTTGCCCATCCCAGCAAATTCCCACTTTGCTCCTGGGGGGATTTACGTGTGGAGCCGGAGGAGCCTGGGAATGCAGAGTGCAAACAGCTCCTGCCCTTTTCCAGAAGGAATCCATGGAATCCTGCCAGAGCCCCGGGGGCAGGTGCCCATCCCTCCCGTGCCCACCTGCTCCAAGGTGTGCGGATCAGCTAAAAAAAGCTCCTTAATGAAACATTCCCACCTGTGCCAGATGGAGCCCAGCTTCCCGGGGCCGGGAGGGATTTGGGCACCTGGGAGGGCACAGGGGCACTGCCAGCCCTGCTCCAGGAGGGATTTGGGCACCTGGGAGGGCACAGAGGCACTGCCAGCCCTGCTCCAGGAGGGATTTGGGCACCTGGGAGGGCACAGGGGCACTGCCAGCCCTGCTCCAGGAGGGATTTGGGCACCTGGGAGGGCACAGGGGCACTGCCAGCCCTGCTCCGGGGGGGATTTGGGCACCTGGGAGGGCACAGGGGCACGAGGGGTGCCCAGCAGTGGGGTGACAGCAGAGCCACCCCCGTGCTTTAAAGGGAGATTTGAGGGAAGGCACTGGGAATGTCGCTGTGCCCGGCTGGGCTGGCTGCTGGAAGGGTTTTCCAAGCCTCTGGAATGGGCTCGGGGAATTGCAGCCGGAATTTCTCGCTCGGGAATGGCGAGATGCCCTTTCCAGGCAAGGTTGTTTCCATGGCAGCCGGGCGGGATCTGCGGGACACGAATGGCTCCGCTGCCAGCGCCGGGAATTCTGCTCTGCTCCTCTCCCCGCGAGCAGGCAGAGCGGGGCCAGGGCTGGGAATAACCCTGGAGCTCCAGAACTTTCCTCTCACGTGCCCTGGCCCTTGGGCCGGGAGAGAATTGCAGGAATTTTGGATGGAAAAGCTGCGGCTCCATCTCGGGCTGACGGGCAGGGCTTGGAGGTGTCTGCTGCACCTTGCCATGGGATTGCTCTGGAGCCGGGCTGGGAGAGCTGGGAATGTTCCCCTGGAGAAGGGAAGGCTCCAGGCAGAGCTCAGAGCAATCCCTGGGAATGTTCCCCTGGAGAAGGGAAGGCTCCAGGCAGAGCTCAGAGCAATCCCTGGGAATGTTCCCCTGGAGAAGGGAAGGCTCCAGGCAGAGCTCAGAGCCCTGGGAATGTTCCCCTGGAGAAGGGAAGGCTCCAGGCAGAGCTCAGAGCAATCCCTGGGAATGTTCCCCTGGAGAAGGGAAGGCTCCAGGCAGAGCTCAGAGCAATCCCTGGGAATGTTCCCCTGGAGAAGGGAAGGCTCCAGGCAGAGCTCAGAGCCCTGGGAATGTTCCCCTGGAGAAGGGAAGGCTCCAGGCAGAGCTCAGAGCCCTGGGAATGTTCCCCTGGAGAAGGGAAGGCTCCAGGCAGAGCTCAGAGCCCCTTGCAGGGCCTGAAGGGGCTCCAGGAGAGCTGGAGAGGGACTGGGGACAAGGCATGGAGGGACAGGAGCCAGGGAATGGCTCCCAGTGCCAGAGGGCAGGGATGGCTGGGAGATTGGGAATTGGGAATTCCTGGCTGGGAGGGTGGGCAGTCCCTGGCTCAGGTCAATCCCTGGGTGCCCTTGGATCCCTGGAAGTGTCCTGGGTCTTGTTGGAGCAGCCTGGGGCAGTGGGATGTGTCCCTGCCATGCCAGGGTGGGATGGAATTTAAGATCCCTCCCAACCCAAACCATTCATGGGTTCCTCCATTTTCCCAGTGCCAGGAATCCCTGCTCCCTCCAGCTGCAAATCTCAACCCCTGTGGCCGTCCCTGCCCATCCCAGCCCTCAGAACACCCTGGGCTCATTTAACCAGAGCCGGACCGAGCTCCTGCAGCATCCCTGGGAATCCCTGAAAACCCCCGGGAATTCCTGCAGCATCCCTGGGAATCCCTGAAAACCCCCGGGAATTCCTGCAATTCCTGCAGCGTCCCCAGGAATTCCTGCAGCATCCCCGGCAATTCCTGCAGCATCCCTGGCAATTCCTGCAGCATCCCTGGCAATTCCTGCAGCATCCCCGGGAATTCCTGCACCATCCCCGGGAATTCCTGCAGCATCCCCTTGAATTCCTGCACCATCCCCGGCAATTCCTGCAGCATCCCTGGCAATTCCTGCAGCGTCCCTGGCAATTCCTGCAGCATCCCCGGGAATTCCTGCAGCATCCCCTTGAATTCCTGCAGCATCCCTGGCAATTCCTGCAGCCTCCCCGGGAATTCCTGCACCATCCCCGGCAATTCCTGCAGCATCCCTGGCAATTCCTGCAGCGTCCCTGGGAATTCCTGCAGCCTCCCCGGGAATTCCTGCAGCATCCCTGGCAATTCCTGCAGCGTCCCTGGCAATTCCTGCAACATCCCCGGGAATTCCTGCACCATCCCCGGGAATTCCTGCAACATCCCCGGCAATTCCTGCAGCATCCCCGGGAATTCCTGCAGCCTCCCCGGCAATTCCTGCAGCATCCCCGGCAATTCCTGCAGCATCCCCGGCAATTCCTGCACCATCCCCGTGAATTCCTGCAGCATCCCTGGCAATTCCTGCAGCATCCCTGGCAATTCCTGCACCATCCCCGGCAATTCCTGCAGCATCCCCGGCAATTCCTGCAGCATCCCCGGCAATTCCCGCCCCCTTCCCACCCAGTTTTGTGGTTTTGTTCTCCAGATGGGTCCCGAGTAGGCGGCAAAGCTGTGCTGGCTGCAGGTGGGCGCTGGATGTGCAGGGGAAGGGCAGACGCTCATTAAAGGCTGTCCTGCTGATTGGTCGGAGCTAATTAGCGGGAGCTGCATCCACGCGGGCAGCCCGCACAAAACTCTGGCGTTTATTGTCCCTCACAGGAGGATTTTAATGCCGCTTCGGGGGTGTGGCAGTGCCTCAGTGACCCCGGCACTGCCTCCTCAGTTCTTTTTATAAACAATAATCTGAATTATGGCCACAGCCACCCCTGGCTCCCAAACCCTGGCCTCAGAGAAAGCCCTTCCCTCCTGCCCTTTTGAAACGTGCTTGAATCGGGATTGCTGCGGTGCTGCCTGTAAAACACATCCCATCCCTGACAGGGAATTCGGGCTCTGGAGCCATCCCTGAGAAAACGCCTTGTGAAAAACACCACTCACTCGGTTTGTAAACTTTTGAAAGTTTATTAGTAATAAAATAGTTATTAAAAAGTAGCAGTAAAAGCAGAGTAATAAAAATTTGGACAATGAGGATTAGGACGCTACGGGACAATAAAGAGCAAAGAATTTTGGATGTCCGGGTGTTTTTGGGCACTGAGCTGCCAAAACCACGCCTTGAGAGCAAAGGATTAACCCTTAAAAGCAACAGCCTGTTGCATAGTCATAGATCTCATACATGGTGCAGGAATTCCTTGCAAATTAAGAATTTTCCTGGTTTTTGTCAACTTCTTCCCCTTAATCCTGGTGGTTCCATAAAGAGGAGAGGAGGTGGAAGGATGTTTATCTTTGCTGATAAGGAGGCTGTAACTCTTTGTGTGCCCTGTCGCTGTTATCTCTGTGCTGAGAGTTTCTTGATTATCTCATCCCTTTCTTGAGCTAGTAAAAAAATATCTTACACCGCAGAGTTTCTATTTTAACATCGTGTTATAACCTAAAACTGTATTTAACACGCTGCTTGAGAGAATTCATGCAGCACAACTTTCTAACATTGCACTTGTAACATTCATTGTAATATTTGGGAAATGCCAATCATGGCTGTGACTGCACTTCCCCACGGGGGGAGACTTCATGGCCGTGAAGAGAATCACCTGCAAATTCCTAATGAGCCTGGCAGAACCTCGGGAAGTCAGTCTTTCCCAAAGAGCAGGATTTGGGTGTCTCCAGGAGCCGGGAGCTCTGGCACTTCGAGGCTTCTCCATCCAAAGCCCCGTTCTGTGCCAGTTTGGGCCGGAATTTATTTGTGGGAATTGCAGGTGGCAAAGGTGAGTTTGTCTTGGGCTGGTTTTTCTCTCCCCTTCCAGATGCAATGGCTTTGAACTGCCCGGGTGGGAGGTTGGGAATTGGGAATTCCTGGCTGGGCTGGAATTCCCAGAGCAGCTGGGGCTGCCCTGGATCCCTGGCAGTGCCCAAGGCTGGGTTGGAGCAGTGGGAAGTGCTGGGGTTGGAATGGGTTGAGGTTTAAGGCCCTTTTCAACCCAAACCACTCTGGGATTCCACACACAGGTTTTTTTTGGTGATATTTTAGGATTTTTTGGGTAAATGCATTTTTGGTCGTGGTCACAGCCGGTGCTGCTCTCCATGCCTGGGCTCTAATTCCAGCAGGTCCCAGGGGAGTCTCCTGCTGTTCCAGCTGGATCCCATATTCCCTTTCCTGAGGTTGTGCTGCTGGACCATCCCTGGGAATTCCTTTGTCCTGGTGTGTACGTGAGGCTATGGAAGCCCTGGCTTGGGATGCAAGAGCCAGCCTGGACTTGGGATCCTGCTGAGCCCAAAACCCAGCAATCCCTGCCCTGTGGGAAGAGGAAGAACCTGGGATACGGGACAGAGGGAACAGCAGGACAGAAATCCTGGGATAGAGGGAAGAGCAGGAGGGAAATCCTGGGATACAGGACAGAGGGAACAGCGGGACAGAGGGAACAGCAGGACAGAAATCCTGGGATATGGGACAGAGGGAACAGCAGGAGGGAAATCCTGGGATACGGGACAGAGGGAACAGCAGGACAGAAATCCTGGGATACGGGATAGAGGGAACAGCAGGAGGGAAATCCTGGGATATGAGACAGAGGGAACAGCAGGAGGGAAATCCTGGGATATGGGACAGGGAAGCAGGAGGAGGGAAAAGCTGGGACACGGTGCCTCTGTGCTGGGAGAAGTGGGAGTCCAGCAGCAAATCCCCTTTCCAAACCCTCATTCCCTAATTAGAGCCGGCTCTAAGCCCCAGGTCGCCGTGGATTCCAATTATCCGGCGGATTTAATCATGGAATAATGGACCCGCGGGCTGGAGGGCCCTGAAGGACCTCTCGGTGGCGCTGCCTTTGTGCCGCTGCCGGCTCCTTTTCCCTGTTTTTCCAAGGCTTTCCGGGATGCAGGCAGCTCTGTCTCTATAGAAACGGGACCTGGGCTCTGCTGCAGCCGCTTCTCCAGGGTTTCATTGCGGGAACGTTCGGAAAATTAACGGCAGGAGGAGGAGAAAATGAGGGATCAGGAATGAGCAGTTGGGAAGATCTCAAATGTACGAATTAGGGGTTGTTTTGCCCTGAAAGAGAGGGGAAAGGAGGAGAAATATCACGGGTTCTATAGATTGAATTCACCTTTAATATACGTGGAAGGATGGGAGTATTTAAATCGCTTTTTGGCCCCAAAATGGGTCAAATAACCAGAGTTGGATGGAAAATAAACACAGATTTATTTATTTAGGAGTATCAGTCCCAGACAGAGTGACCTCCCTGCTGTCGGTGTTTTCCCCCCTCGGAAGACAAAACCCAAAGGTTTCTTGGGTGAAATCCTCGATTTTCGATATATTTGTTGCTATTTAAGGTTTATTATCCCATGGGCTGTTTGGAGAGCCATCCATGACAGAATTCCTGCCCTGTTCCCAGCAAGGGCTGCATTCCACAGGGAACTGGATCACAATTCCAGGGAATTGTGTGTTTCCCAGGGAACCACACGACTGTTCCCTCATTTCTCCCTCCTTTGGAGCAGATTCCATATGAATGCACATTCCTCTGGATGAAATTCCAAGGGCTCATTCCAAAGGGTGACTTGCCTGCACTTTGGGCTGGTTCATCTTTTTTTAGTGCGTGATTTAGCAAGTGCTGGAAATTCTCCTCCGTGCTCGTGCAGTCTCTACTTCCAAAACATCCTGGAAAAAGCCTGGAATGCAGCATTCCAGCTCTGCCAGGAGCAGGGCTGTGTGGGAAGTGTTGTACAGAAACAGAGCCACTCCTGAATAGCAGCAGGAAAAGAGGAATAAAACCCAGGAGGTTTGTACTGCTGGAAGTCACTAATTAAAAAAAATAAATAAATAAAAAACCCACACCTTTTCCAAGCATTGTCTCCTGCTGGAAGCAAGATTTTCCATCAGATTTTCAGGATTTGGCAAGAATGTCTCAGGTAAAGCAGGATAAATATTTCAGATGTTCAGCTAAAATCCACTCTGGGGAGGAATCCCAGCCTAAAGTCATTCCCTGTGGTCTGTTTTGTTTGGAATGATGCTCTGGAATCCTCAGGATGGGGCAGATCCCATCCAGAATATCCCGTGGGAGCAGGAACACTTCAGAATTCCTGGGATAAAGCAGTGTGCCCTCAGCTTTGGCCCTCCCAGATCCGGGAGGATCCAGAGCTGCTAAAAAGCCAAGGGAGCTGGGAGGAGCGTGGGCAGCCCCAGGGTGAGAGCCCCTCATCCCTCACAATTCCCAGCCCCTGGGAAGTGACTGATCCCAAAATCCCCGTGGGGAAAGAGGGATCCAAGCAGGAATTTGGGATGCTAAAAGTTTAGGAGAGGAGTGTCAGCCGGGATGTGAATCATGGCAGGATAAGGGGAGGATAATTCGGATTTTATTCTAGAAAAATTGGTACGCCAGGATTTTGGATGCCGGGAATGACTCCAGCTCCCGGCAGTGTTTCCAGGTGGAAGGGTTTGATAATATTCCCATTTCACCATCTCCTGACTCCAGAGCTCTCCTGGTGGGTGCAGAGCTCCCACTGGGCTCTCCCGTGGATGTGGGAGCCAAACCAGAACTGGGGGATTCCAGAGCTAAGGACAAAAGGGGAATATTTTGGAAATAAGTCCTTGTCTAAATTAAATTCCCTCCCAGATAATTTTCCAGCTTTGCAGCCTCCTGCCTCCCTGGCTCCTTTCCTGGCGCCTCTGGATTTTCCAGCCCCCAGTTTGTCCATGGCAGTGGGATCATTCTGTTTCCACAGGAAAACACCTTGGATTTCCTTGGTTCCTCACAGGAATTCCCACCACCAGGACTGGGGAATTGTTCCCTGCGCTGGCACAGCCCGGGACTTCCTCCTGCGGTGCTGCCAGAGGGAATTTTCCTGGATGCATCCCATGGTTTCCTCCCTGCATCTCCGCAGGCGATCCGTGGGGAGCTGGACGCTGGATTTGTGGTGTGGCCGAGGGAGAGCTGCGGGAAAGCAGCTGCTGAAGGCGCCAGGAGCTCAACAATTCCTGGGCTGCATCGCCATGGAAACAGAATCCACGCCTGCGCCAGGGATACAGGGCGGATTGCAGCTCGGGAACAGCTCCTGTGAGCAGCGCCGAGGGGAAAGGTGGGGAAAGGCTGGAAAAGGTGGGGAAAGGCTGGAAAAGGTGGGGAAAGGCTGGAAAAGGTGGGGAAAAAGCTGGAAAAGGTGTTTGCATCTGCAGCTCATCCCAGCTCATTCCCGGTGGCGGATGCAGCTGAGCTGTGGGGTGGAGCAGGAGGATTTCATTGTCCATTGGTGAGGGCAAGGACAGGGAAAATCCCTGAGGTGATCCCACGGAGAGAATCCCACAGGGTTTAGGCTGGAAAAGCCTTCCAAGACCACAGAGTCCAACATTCCCAGCACTGCTCCCTGTCCCCAGTGCCACATCCACAGGGATTTAAATCCCTGCAGGGATGGGGGCTCCACCTGAGCACCTTTTCCTGATGGAATTTCCCCAAAACCCACCCTGAGCTGCCCTGGCCCAGCCTGAGGCCGTTCCCTCTCCTCCTGTCCCTGTTCCCTGGGATGATCCCAAATCCTCCCTGGCTGTCCCCTCCTGGCAGGGAATTCCAGAGAGGGAAAAGATCCCTCTGCATCCTCCTTTGCTCCAGGCTGAGCCCCTTCCCAGCTCCCTCAGGAATTCTCCAGCCCTTCCCAGCTCCCTCAGGAATTCCCCAGCCCCTTCCCAGCTCCCTCAGGAATTCTCCAGCCCCTTCCCAGCTCCCTCAGGAATTCCCCAGCCCCTTCCCAGCTCCGTTCCCTCCCTTTTAATATATATTACCTTATATATTTATTACATTTACTATTATACCTTATTATATATTATCATCATCATGATTATTGTTGTTGTTTTGTTGTTGTTAATTTTTATATTATTGTATTATTACTACTATATATAATGATATTATGTGCTATATTATTTAATTATAATTAAGAAATTATATTTATGTTTAGACCAGTTGTGTTATTATATTTATATTTAAAATTAATAAATTTATTTTCACTTTAAAATAATAGTAATAGTAGTAGTAATAATAATAATAATAATATAATATATTATAATTTATTATAATACAATAAATTATATAATATATAATTATATATAATCATATATAATTATATAATATATAATTATATTTATAATATATTATAAATATAATAAATTATATAATTATATAATAAATGTATTAAATTATAATATATTTTAAATAAATTATATAATAATATAATTATTATAATAATATATATTATTATCATTTTATATTATTATTATTTATATTATTATATATAATAAAATATATTATTATTATTATTATTATTATTATTATTATTATTATTATTATTATTATTATTATTATTATTATTATTATTACTATTATTATTTTGCTCCCCAAGTGCTGGTGCCCAGCACTGAAATTTCCACTCAAACCCCAACTCTGCCCCTGAATTTCCATGAAAAGCAGAGAGGAAGCTCCGGCAGGGATCTGCCAGCTCCGCTTCGGTCCTGGGGCTGCGTGTGGAAATTTCCCTTTTTTTTCAGTAAAAATTCCCATTTTTTTCAGTGAAAATTCCCATTTTTCAGTAAAAAACCCCATTTTTCAATGAAAATTCCCATTTTTCAGTAAAAATTCCCATTTTTCAGTGAAAATTCCCATTTTTCAATGAAAATTCCCATTTTTCAGTGAAAATTCCCGTTTTAATGAAAATTCCCATTTTTCAGTAAAAATTCCCATTTTTTCAGTAAAAATTCCCATTTTTTCAATGAAAATTCCCATTTCCAGTGAAAATTCCCCCTTTTTCAATGAAAATTCCCATTTTTCCATAAAAAATCCCATTTTTCAGTAAAAATTCCCATTTTTCAATGAAATTTCCCATTTTTTCAATGAAAATTCCCATTTCCAGTGAAAATTCCCCTTTTTTCAATGAAAATTCCCATTTTTCCATAAAAATTCCCATTTTTCAGTAAAAATTCCCATTTTTTCAATGAAAATTCCCATTTTTTCAGTGAAGATTCCCATTTTTTCAGTGAAAATTCCGTTTTTTCAGTGAAAATTCCCATTTTTTCAGTAAAATTTCCCATTTTCTCAATGAAAGGAGCACCGCATGCCCAAAGACCGCTTTTATTTCTTTTATTTCTTTTATTTCTTTTATTTCTTTCATTTCTTTAACCGTAATTGAAATATTTACATTTCCCAGGAGAATCCAAGCGGGAATTCAGCAGGAGAGAACACAGACCGGCTGTGCAATCAATCAATCAATCAATCAATCAATCAGTGTTAATTACAGCTCTTTTTAATGAGCGGAAGCAAGGGCTGGGTTCGGATGTTCGTTAGGTAATTAAAATAAAGGGCGCACGCCATAAAATTGAAATGGGAACGCGAGGAAATCCCTAAAATCAATCAATATGGACAGGTGGCCGTGCGGGAACCTCGATCCCAAACACCAACCCCGGGAATTCTGCATCCAGCAGGGATGGATTTCAAATCCAGCCCCGGCCCCTCTGCGCTTTTACCACTGCAACAATTCCCCTGATGTTTGGGGTTTGTTTTGGGCACATTTTCACTTAAAAATCCGAATTTTCAGTTCGTCCCAGCTGGATGTTTTTATGGCATTAATTTTGCTCCTTTTGCGGTTTTTCCCCCACGTCCAGGGGTTTTTTTGGAGGGTTTTTCCCACCTCCAGCTCTTCTCCCTGGAATGTTTTCCGTTCCGTTTGTGGAGAAACCCCTGGGGGACCCCAAATTGCGCCTGGGCTGCTGTGCCAGAGTCAGGAAATGCAGTGGAATCAAATGGGATAGGATGGGACATGGAAAAGAGAAAAGAGAAAACAGAAAATAGAATAGAGAATAGCAAGGAGAAAATAATAGAATAGAATTAAAAATTAAAATCAGAATAGAATTAAAAATAGAGTTAATACAGACTAGAACAAGACTAGCTCAAGAATAAGAATAGGAAATGGAATATATTAAGAAGAGAATAAGAATAAAAATAGATCAAGAATAAGAAAAGGAAATAGAGTAAGATATTAGAATAAAATAAAGTAGGATAGAAATAGAAAAAATAGAACAGAATTAGAGTGGAATAGGAATAAAAAAAATAAAGAACAGAATAAAGGATAGAACAGGAATGGGTTAAGAATAATAATAGAATAAAGAAAAATAGAATAGAATAGAAAATTAAAAGAATTAGAATAGAATAAGAGGAAGAATAAGAGGAAGAATAAGAGGAAGAATAAGAGGAAGAATAAGAGGAAGAGGAAGAATAAGAATAAGAATAAGAATAAGAATAAGAATAAGAATAAGAATAAGAATAAAATATAATAATGAAGAAAAATAATTAGAACATAATAGAAAATTAAAAGAATTAGAATAGAATAAGAGGAAGAATAAGGATAAGGATAAGAATAAGAATAAGAATAAGGATAAGAATAAGTATAAGAATAAGAGTAAGAATAAGAATAAGAATAGAATAGAATAATAGAATAAAGAAAAATAATTAGAATATAATAGAAAATTAAAAGAAATAGAATAAGAATAAGAATAAGAATAAGAATAAGAATAAGAACCAAAATAGAATAAGGACAAACAATAGAATTAGTACAGAATAAGAAAAGAATCCAAGCAGGATGAGCCATGGAAAGGAACTCTGGGAATTGTCCATCCTCGGGAATAGGGACAGTCCCACGCTGACACCTCCGGGGACACTGGTGGCTGAGCCAGCATCCATCAAATCCCAACTTTCTCCTCAAAACCCATCAGCTGTGCCGTTAATTACCCAGCAGTGCTGGGAGCCAGAGGTGCCCATCCACGGATGTTCCCCTGCCCACACCTGTGAGCACCTGGATGTGACCCCAGGGGTTTCCCCCACGGGATGGCACTCGGAGCCCTGCTCCTGCTGGGAAAACCCTGCTCCTGGTGGGAAAACCCTGCTCCTGCTGGGAAAACCCTGCTCCTGCTGGGGTGCCCTTCCCACCCAACCCCTGCCGGTGCCACCCGTGGCTCCATCGATCCCAAACCTCCTCCAGGGGAGCCTCTGGGGAGGCCCCAGACACACAGCCCAGGGGGTTTGGATTTTGGGGAGGTGCTCCACCACCTCCATCCTCATCCCAGAGCCCACCCAGCCGTGATCCAGGTGGGCAAAGGAAACCCAAACGCAGCCCCAGAGGAATCAGCCCCGAGCCCTCAACATTCCGGCGGGGTTGGGCTCGCTCTGCAGCCCCCAGGGTGGCCCGCAGCTCACAACGAGGGCCAACAGCGTTTTCACCACCAAAAGCAGCGAGGAACGAGCCTTGGGAGCACCCTGCCCTGCCTGGCAGGGAAATCCAGGCCCAGGGGGACTGGGGGAATTGGGGCTCTGCTTTTGGGGTGCAGTTCTTCCAACAGAAGAGCCCGCTTGGCCCCACGGGCACATTCAGCTTCTTTCATGGTTGGCTGTTTCAGCAACCAGAGAAATCAAGCACATCCTGCTGATTTTCTGCCACATACAAACCACAAAGATTTTATAAAAATGTTACTAACTGTACCTAAAGTGTGAACTTGAGTCATTTATTTATCACTTTGCCCCAGGCTTAAGAACACAACTTTCTTTTCTAAACAAAGCCTGATGAAATACAGATTTTTATTTTTTCCCCCCCCGGTACTTTTCCTGGTGGCTTTGACACAGGGAACAACCCCCCACCCCCCCCCCAAAAAAAAAAAACCCAAAAACCTGAAAGCAAACTAGAAACCAGCAGTGGATTTAAGGCGAGCAGATTTGATGTGAGGGGTGAACTAAAACACCTCCTTGGAGGAGAAAAAAAACCCACATGCAGCAAACTACTTGGGTGAGCAAATCACGACCCACGGCAAGAGGAAAAAAAAACACCCCAAACGCTTCCAGCTCCAGTTCCGCTTACCCTGCGAGTTCCCCACTCCGTGTTGTCCCCGTTCCCTCGGGAATGCAGGGGCGGGAAGGCCCCTCTGCATGGTTTTTTTTTTTGGGGGTAGAGTATAAATACAGGAGGAGTCATGCCACGGACTAGATGCAGGGATTGCACACTATTATCGCATGCGCTGGGATCGGACATGCCAAGGACGCGGCCCTCGCTCACAACCCCGCGGGACGCTCCCGCCTCCCGGAGCTCCGAGCCCACCCCGGCTCCCCCGAGCCCACCCCGGCTCCCCCGAGCCCACCCCGGGCTCCTGGGCAGCCCCCGGCAGCCCCCGCTGCCCTCCTCGCAGTCCCGGCCGTGTGGGATGGCCCCGGGCCCGGCGCGTTATGTGAAGCGGTCGGAATTCATTTTGCGCAGTTTGGGCGGGAGGTTCCCCTCCATCCTCCCCCCGCCCCCCGAGAGCTTCTGCAGCTTGGGGGGCAGCTCTGCCACCGACTGGCTCATGGGATCCGACATCATCTTCGTGGTCTTTGAGCCCAGCTTCTCCTCGGAGTTGCCGGGCACCGAGCTGATGCGCTGGAGTTTCATGGGCAAATCGCCCATGCTGTAGGCCTTCTCCGAGGTGGTGGAGCTCATCCTGAGCAGTTTCTTTGGGAAGTCGTCCCTCCCGGTGATTTTCTGCAGTTTTGAGGGCAGCTTTGTGCCCACCTCGTCGAGCCCATCCAGGCACTCCACGGAGTTGTTCCTCTCCTTGCTGTTGCTGACGGCGGGCGGGATCAGGGGCGAGGACATGAGGAGCATCTCCTCCTGCTCCTTCACGCTGTAGGGCGGGGTGGGCACCTCGAACGTGGCGTGGAACTGGGAATAATCCACTTTGAAGAACCCTTCCTCCAAGGAGATCACCGGGAAGAAGCGATGGCCCCAGAGCACCTCGTCCTCCGTGTAGGATGTCCTGGCTTGGCACGTCATCCCTGCAAGGAGAAGGGAGGAAAAGCTTCCACCAGTCCCAGGAAATTGGGGATGCACAGAAATCCTTGAGCAATTCCACGAAATGGATTTTATGGGTTTTAAATGTATTTAAAAAAAAAAAAAGCGCATTGGCCTGCCCTTGTTTGGAGGAAATTATTTACCAGGGGAGGTTTATTTGGATATTAGGGAAAATTCCTTCATGGAAAGGATTGTCCAAGGCAGTGGTGGAGTCCCCAGCCCTGGAGGGATTTCAAGGCCCCGTGGATGTGACACCTGGGGACGTGGGCCAGTGGCCTGATGGTTGGACTTGATGGCTTTAAAGGTCTTTTCCAACCCCAAGGATTCTGTGATTTTAGGATTCCACAGCTGTTAAATCATCATTCCCGGGGGGAAAGGGGAAACCTCAGCGGAAGGGGCAGAACTGAGGAATTCCCACCTACATTTACAGACCCTTTGTGAAGGTGCTGCTGCCAAAGGGACACCAGGGCTACCTGAGAACCCTGGGGCTGAAGCAGCAGGAGCTGTAAGGGCAAATGGGACTCGTCAGATCCTGCAGTGCTCCTCAGTTATTCCACATTTCCCTCATATCCATGAGCACACACAAAACCAGCCCCTCATCAGCACACTCCAAGCCATCAGCAAGTCCTACAAAACACATTTATTCCTCCTCAAAGGCCTCACCAGCAATCTGCTCCCACGTCCATCGCTGCCAGGCTGGGATCCAGCTCCAAAAGATTAACGGGGAATAAAATCCATGACTAGGAGGCACAACACTGCCCTTCCTCTTCCTCCCACTGCGGAGGAAACTCCCCTCAAGCACCAGACCTTGCCACCCTGGTGACCCCTGGGAGTCAGAGGGAGGTGATGCTCATGGGTTGCTGGAGGCATCCAGAACAAATCCTGCTTTTCTTCATCATCATTATTATTATTTTTAACCACTCTCTGTAGAAATCTGCAAATAGAATTACGCTGCCATTTGCTCCTCACGCAGCCAAGTGGAAATGTGACATTTGGATTCCAGGAAGCTCCATCCACCTCTGCAAACACATCCCCTGCCTGGCTCACCAGGAGCCAGGAGAAAAGGAAAGGAACTTGGGAAGGCACAGGAAAAACAACAGCAGGGCTGCAGCGAGGGGGAGAGGGATGGAATGTGCCACACAGCCAGGAAAATTCCAGTTTATCCCACTTCATGCTCCTGCTGACGGAATCAGTGCTGGTTTTGCTGCTGATCACAAGACAGAACTCTGTTTCCCACTTTATCTCTTGGGAGGAAAATACGAATCCAGGGATTTTAGCACTGGATGCTGCTCCTCACGTCTGCAGGAGCCTCACCCAGGACATATTTTGTACTTCTCACCCAGAGCCCAGGTGCTCCTGTTTATGGAGTGGAGTGGAAGCAATCCCGTTCCTAAAGGGTTTATGGAAAACCTGCAATTCTGAGAGAAATGGCAATCTGAGCGAGTTCCTCTTCCAGCTGTGCCCTTCGCCCTGCAGCTGCTCAGGAGCAGCTTCACCAGCAGATCCCAGAGCTTCCCCTCCTGAGCCTCAGCCCTGGCTCTGACTGGGACCTCCTTAGGGACTGAACGTGGCATTCCACGTCTGAATCCGTATCCACGTCTGAATCCGTATCCACACCTGCATCCCCATCCACATCTGCATCCCCATCCACGTCTGAATCCGTATCCACGTCTGAATCCCCATCCACATCTGAATCTCCATCCACATCTGCATCCCCATCCACATCTGAATCCGTATCCACGTCTGAATCCCCATCCACATCTGAATCTCCATCCACATCTGCATCCCCATCCACATCTGAATCCGTATCCACGTCTGAATCCCCATCCACATCTGAATCTCCATCCACATCTGCATCCCCATCCACGTCTGAATCCGTATCCACGTCTGAATCCCCATCCACATCTGTATCCCCATCCACATCTGTATCTCCATCCACGTCTGAATCCGTATCCACACCTGTATCCCCATCCACATCTGCATCCCCATCCACATCTGCATTCCTCCCCTTCTGCATCCCCATCCACATCTCCAGACCCATCTGCATTCCCATCCCAATTCCCATTCACAGCTATTTCCATATCCACAGCTGCATTCCCATCCCTGTCAGCATTCCCACCCCACCCACCTCCTCATCCCCTTCTGCATCCACATCTCCAAGCCCAGATCCATCCACACTCCCATCCCCACCCAAATTCCCATCCCAATTCCCATCCCATTCTGCATCCACACCCCTGTCAGCATCTGCATCCACATTCCCATCCCCTTCTGCATCCACATCTCCAGACCAGATCCACCCACATTCCCTTTCCCATTCCCATTCCACCCGAATTCCCACCCCCTGCCCGTGTGCATCCCCTTTCCCATCCCAGGCAGTCCCATGGCAATGTCCCAAGGGCTCTCCCCACCTCCTGCCCATGCTCCTGCCCCTCCCAGCAGGCTTTCCAAGGAGGAATTCTGTACCCACTATCACCATGGAAAAAGGAATCAGCAGAAGCTCGGGAAAATCAGCTGCAGGTTCTGTCTCATTCCCACATCAGCTCACTGGAGGGGAAAAATATTTGCAGGAACGACTTTTGTCTTTCAGATCCATTTATCTCCTTCCCAACAAACCCAAGGGCACAAATTATTTAAGAGCCTCTCAGGATGAAGAGCAGCAGCCAATATTCCCAACATTCTTGGGAATACGTGTCAGCCAACAGACAGTGCTGAGAGGTGCTGCCGTGGCCAGGACAAGAAATCAATTCCCAGCTTTTCTCCCAGCCCTGCTGCATTTTTCCAGCTTTTCCTTTGTGTTCGTTCTCTCAGCAACACCTCAGCCCCGGCTCTGAGCTCCCAGGTGTTGCTCTGCTGTTCCACACTTCCAGCAACAACAGAATCCCACAGTGGTTTGGGTGGGAAGGGATCTTAAAAACCATCCCATCCCATGGGCAGGGACCCCTCCCACCATCCCAGGCTGCTCCAGCCTGGCCTGGGACACCTCCAGGGATCCAGGGCAGCCCCAGCTGCTCTGGGAATTCCAACCCAGCCAGGAATTCCCAATTCCCAATCTCCCAGCCATCCCTGCCCTCTGGCAGCGGGAGCCATTCCCTGGCTCCTGTCCCTCCATCCCTTGTCCCAGTCCCTCTCCAGCTCTCCTGGAGCCCCTTCAGGCCCTGCAAGGGGCTCTGAGCTCTGCCTGGAGCCTTCCCTTCTCCAGGGGAACATTCCCAGGGCTCTGAGCTCTGCCTGGAGCCTTCCCTTCTCCAGGGGAACATTCCCAGGGCTTGCTCTGAGCTCTGCCTGGAGCCTTCCCTTCTCCAGGGGAACATTCCCAGGGATTGCTCTGAGCTCTGCCTGGAGCCTTCCCTTCTCCAGGGGAACATTCCCAGGGATTGCTCTGAGCTCTGCCTGGAGCCTTCCCTTCTCCAGGGGAACATTCCCAGGGATTGCTCTGAGCTCTGCCTGGAGCCTTCCCTTCTCCAGGGGAACATTCCCAGGGCTCTGAGCTCTGCCTGGAGCCTTCCCTTCTCCAGGGGAACATTCCCAGCTCTCCCAGGCTGGCTCCAGAGCAGAGGAGCTCCATCCTGCACCAGGACCTGTGTCCCCACCACACCTCCTGGAAAGCACCAAACCCCAAACCCATGAGCATTTCCATGTTTTCCCACAGAAAGAGCAGGATCCCCACCTCTGCCAGCCCTTCTGATAACCACCCCAGGATTATTTTCCATGAATTTTGCTCATGGATATCCCTCGCTCCTGGCTCCCAGTTTTCTGTTCCTGCTGTTGGCACGGAAGGGTTTTTCATTTTTTGGGCTTTTTCCCCCTCAGCAGGACCTGCTCTGACACCTCCACCCCGATCACGGGCCTGCTGCCATCTGCCCAAGTCCTCCCCACGATTAATATCCATTTGCAGGATAAATTCCCAGCTCCAGCTTGGGAGCAACCAGGCTGCCTGCAGTGGAATTATTTATTATGGAGCTAAGCAGCTGTTTGTCAGAGGAAAAGGCTTTTTTGGAGCGTTCTGTTCCCTGCTCTCCCAGCTCAGCCTCCCTCACCCAGGGCTCTGGGAGCTGGGAACCAGCAAAGCTCTGCCTGCACACAAATCCCACCTGAGCAGCTACAACAATTCCAGTAGAAATCCCCCAGAATATCCAGGAAAACCCCTCTCCACCACTTCAAAACCAGGGAATGCTTTTTGTGCAGATGGGGAATCCAGAGGAGCTGTGGCTGCCCCATCCCTAAAAGTGTCCCAAGGCCACTTGGATGGGGCTTGGAGCCACCTGGGATCGTGGAAGGCGTCCCAACCCTCCAGTTAAGGATGAGCCTTAATTTCCCTTCCAATCCAAGCCATTCCACGATTCTGTGACTCGCTGTCAGCCCAGCTCAGAGCTGCATTCCTGGATTAATGAGGGGGCAGATGGAGGCCAAAAAAAAAAAAAAAAAAAAAAGCCGTAAATAAATGCTTTGACTAATTCCACCCTCTAATAATCCTCCAATTACTTCCAAATTTCCAAAGGGCCCAGATGGAGCCGGCTGTTTTCTAGAGCTCACCATAAATTGCCTTGAAAAGAATGCCAGCCCTGTTATTTATCCCATTTGATTCCCGAGCTTGGCCGCTGCCTGGGAAATCACGGATCATTAATCAGCTTTTAACAGCCCCCCCCTGCCCTGGGAGAGGCCTCAGCAGCAATTCTGGCACCCAAAGGCTCCGTGGCTTTTTTCCCTTTCCAAAGGAATGCCAGAAATGTCACCTTCAGCTGCTGGAATGCAGTTTGCTGGACACAGGGGCACCGGGTGTCCTTCCCAACGGGGAAAAGTTCATCCTCATCGGTGGGGAAAGAGGGAATTAATTGGGAATTGCAGCGACTCAGCAGCACAGGGTCCCAACAGCCACAAAAAGGGAACCTCTGTGTCCTAGGATTGGGAGGAAGAGGCATCTCCAGCAGGAATTCCTGGCCAAAAGGCACAAATACCCTTCTTTTTTGCCAGGTTTTTACCTTTTTCCTTAGGAAGAGCTCCTGCCCTGCAGGTTAAAACCCCCGGAGCTGAGCTAGGAGCTCCTCCCTGTGCATTCTGGGGGGATGATCTGCCTCAAACCCGCAGCTTACCTGTAAAACCTCCAAAATACCAGTTAAAAAATCAATCACACGGCAAAGTTTGATGAACTTCTGCCAACTGAGCTAATTCAGAATGGCAGCTTAAGGCCCATGAAGGGAAGAGTGAAGCCTGACTGATACGAAGACACACAACGCTCGCCCCTCTGCTCTTGTAGGGCTGAGGGAGGATTTGCTGCTGCAAGGGAAAAGGGATCCCACAGCAGCCTCTCCTCTCCCAGGAGTGCAGGGGAAATGATGGATCTTGGGATGGTTTGGGTCAGAGGGGAAAGCAAGGATCAGCCCATTCCACCCCTGCTGTGGGCAGGGACACCATGCCAGGCTGCTCCAAGGGATCCAGGAGCAGCTTCACCCCAAACACGGCGACAGCAGCGGGTTCATCCCGTTTACCCAAGGAAAACTGATAGAAGGGACAGCTGCTAAAGGGGATATCCTGATGTTCACGGTGACAGAGGGCTGAGCCCTGCAATCAGCCAGAAACGGGGCCAAAAACGGGGCTCAGCCCCCGAAGCAGGAGCGCCCCAGCTGCCAGGCTCTCCCCGTGCCCCAGCACTGCTTTTCCACGGCAGTTCAGCTGCCGGGCTGGGAAAGGCACAGCCCGCCAGGAGAGCTCCTGCACGGCACAGACAGAGCGTGGGGAGGCAGCTCCAGCACCTCCAGCTCCCCGGCAGCAGCAGCCAGAGCTATTTCTGGCACAAACCTTTCCCCAGCACCACGGCAAGGCTGGTCCTTGATTAAAGCGATGACGGCTTGGAGCGCGCCAGAATGTTCTGGCAACCCGTGGCCGGGGAGCTGGGAATGTTCCCCTGGAGAGGGGAGGGATACAGGGAGAGCTCAGAGCCCTGGGAATGTTCCCCTGGAGAAGGGAAGGCTCCAGGCAGAGCTCAGAGCAATCCCTGGGAATGTTCCCCTGGAGAAGGGAAGGCTCCAGGCAGAGCTCAGAGCAATCCCTGGGAATGTTCCCCTGGAGAAGGGAAGGCTCCAGGCAGAGCTCAGAGCCCCTTGCAGGGCCTGAAGGGGCTCCAGGAGAGCTGGAGAGGGACTGGGGACAAGGGATGGAGGGACAGGAGCCAGGGAATGGCTCCCACTGCCAGAGGGCAGGGATGGCTGGGATACTGGGAATTCCTGGCTGGGAGCGTGGGGAGGCTCTTTGGTTAAAGAGAAAAAAACCCCAGCATTTCTTGAAATGGAAGACAAAATATGTCCTAAAAGTACCAACCACAGAAACCCTTTATGAATCCACGGAAATACCACAGAATCCCAGGGTGATCTGGGCTGGAATTTGATTAAAGACCATCTAATTCCCAGCCACGGGCAGGGACAGCTTTCATTATCCCAGGGTCCTCCAAGCCCTGTCCAGCCTGGTCTGGGACACTTCCAGAGATCCAGGGGCAGGCACAGCTGCTCTGGGAATTTGAATCCCTGGGAATTCCAACACACACAGATTTAACACGGGAAGTCTGTGTGCAAAAGGGAACCAGGATGATCTCCACGATCCCTTCCAACCCCAACCATCCCACGACCCCATGCTCCCGTGGCTCCAGACCACGCTCCTGTCAGTCAGACATGGTTTTATCCCCAACACTTTATTTCTCCTCACCCTGAGGAGCAATCCAGGCTCCTGGCCTGCTCCTCAATTCAGCCACCTTGTTTATCTCCATTCCATAAATACCCCCTGCGTTATTCCCACTGTCCTCCCGGAGCATTCCTGACATTTAAACAGAGCCATGACACCAAAGGTATTTTCCTTATCAGCCAGGCCTCTTCCAGGGGCACTTTCCAATCCTCACACCCCCAGATTTCCCTGGTACCCTCAGCAGCTCATCCTGGTGTTTGCCAGGACCACCCAAATCATGGCAGGTTTCCAAAATCCCATGGAATCAGCACAGGAAAGCACATCCTGCTCCTGCTCCCACATCCAGGCACGCAACGGGCTGCTGGCAGGTGAGGAGCCTGCTGGGTTTTGTACCAAAAAAAGAGGGGAAAAGGAGAGCTTGGCAGCCTCCAGGGCTGCCCCTCCAGGCCTGGAGCGGGGCTGTCCATCCTTTGGGAAAAGCAGAGGCAGGAGCAGTTATCTGGATCAAACATTCCATGCAGTAACACGCATTCCACGCAATAATTAATCCTGGCTGAGAATCCGCCCTGCTATTTTTATCCTCTCCTGAATTTTTTTTTTTTTTTTTAATCCCAACCCCAGGCTCCGCTCCCTTCCTCCTCCCTACGGCCGGAATGCGTCAGGGCCGATCCCTGCAGCTCCTTCCTGGGAGCAGGCTCCTTTCCCGGAGCCATCTGCCACCTCCCCAGGTTTGCATCACTCCCCTCCCACCCGGCTGGGACTGAGTCAGCAGCGCCAGGAGGGCAGCACTGCACTTCCCTGCTCCACACAGCCCCTGCCACGGGGGGGAAAGGGATGGAGGGAGGAGGGGTGGCAATGGGTCCCCTCTCCTCGGGTGGGAACATTCCCAGGCAGCTGGGGAAGTGGGGAAATGGGCTTTGGAATTAATTGCTCGTCCACGCCCTGGAGAAACGCGGTGGGTGCTCTCCAGAGCTCCCATCAGCCCCAAGGATTCCCAGATTTTTCCCGACAGCGCAGCCCTACGGAAACATTCCTTATGCTGAACAGAGAATCCCAGACTGGCTTGGGTTGGAAGAGGAATCAAGGATCATCCCATTCCACCCCTGCAGCCTCCCACTGCCCCAGGCTGCTCCAAGAACTGTCCAACCTGGCCTGGGACACTGCCAGGGATCCAGGGCAGCCACAGCTCACCTGGGAACCTGTGCCAGGAGAAAACTCCTTCATGGAAAGGGCTCTCCCCATCCCTGGAGGAATTCCAAAGGACATGGGGCTGTGGTGGCCTGGGAAGAAGTCTGGGAATGGTTGGACTCCATGGTCTCAGAGGGATTTTCCTAAAATAAAAAGAGCTGGTTCTGCTTTTCATGGAATTTGGGCTCCAAAGTGGAGCTGGAAATGAGGGGATCCATTTGTAGCTCGATGTTGGGAATGATGGGGAAGAGCCATGGGGAGAAAGGGATGTTCTGCTAAATCCCAGGAGACTGGTGGAGGTCAGAGCAACACCTGAGGGAAGTCTGGGGAAAAGAGTGAGAAAAGGGGAAAAAAAAAAAAAATATATATATATTTACAATAATTTCTGCTCTCCAGACGAGAACATTTTCCAGCCCTCCCCTCTCCCAGCCACTCCTCCAAACACCCACCCGGCCATATGGGCTCAGCACCAAAATAGAGCTTCCCTCTGCAGCCCCAAAAACACCCCGAGGGATCCAGAGACGCCTGCCTGGATGGAAAATCCAGCTCTCCTCACGTGGAAAGGGAAAATTTACTGGGGTGGACACGGGGCCACAGGGGCAGAGCATTCCTGGCCTCCAGGACCTGGGGACGTTCCCTGAGTGCTGCCAGAGGGAGAGCTGCTCCACGCCAGCATCCCTGCCTGCAGCCAGCCCATGGAGAAAGGGCGGCTGGGGGGCTGATTTAAATGGAACAGAAAGTCAGCAGCCACTTTCTGAGCTGGAAATAATCTGTACCAAGGTCAGGGTCGGCACAGAGAGGGCATCGTCAGCCTCTGATTGTCCAGAGAAGTTGTGGAATCCCCATCCCTGGAAGTGTCCAAGGTCGGACGGGGCTTGGAGCACTCAGGGATAGGGGGAGGTGTCCTTGACACCTGGAGGAGCTTTAGGGTCCCTTTCCAGCCAAACCAGCCTGGGATTCCATGATTTGCAGCAGGCAGCACGGGGCTGTGCTTGGGAATAACCTCTCGGGATTTGGTGCCGCTGCTTCCACGCAGGGACTGATTTGTTGGATCCCTTAAAGCCCTGAACGTTGTTGTGAGGCCATCACTTCATGCCCAGAACTGCTTCCAACACAGCTGCTCTGCCATTCCTGCTCCTCGCCCGCAGCCTCAGCTTGGCCAAGGAATTCAAGGGGAGACCCCCCCCAAATCCATCACGGGAGAGGGAAAACAGCCAGAGCCGTGCCAGAGGGGCTGGGATGGATTTCAGGGAAAGGCTCTTTCCCCAGAGGTGCTGGCACTGCCCAGGCTCCCCAGGGAACGGGCACATCCCCAAGAGCTCCAGGAGGGTTTGGACAGTGCTCCAGGGGTGCTCAGGGTGGGATTTTGGGGTGTCTGTGGTGCAGGGCCAGGGGCTGGATCCACGATCCTGTGGCTCCCTTCCAGCTCTGACACTCCACAATTCTATGCACACCTCACTCAGCACCCCCTCCCCATTTAAAACCAGCATTTATAAATCAGTACCCCCCAACATTTAAACTCCTGGAGAACACGGACTGCACTCCCGTGCTGCCAGGCTGTCCCAGGGGGGGACCCCAGAGCCTGCAAAAGGGATCTCTGCCCCTGGCAGCCCCCAGCCTCCTGCTCCGAGCCATCCTGCTGCTCCTCCGTGCCCAGCGAGCTGCTGAGGCTGTGCTCGGGCAGCTTTTCCAGCTCCTCACCCATCTGCCTGGCACTGGGACCACCCCCGCTGCCATTCCCGGCGTCTCCCAGGCTGGAACAGCTCCTGCCGCGTCCCTCAGAGCCGGGCAGGGCTGGAACTCCACCTCCCCTGGACCAAACGCGGATTGTGGCACCAGGAGGGGCTGGCACACGCTCCCTGCCTGACCCCAGGAGCACACAGACCCCCGGCAAAGGGAGGAGCAGAGCTGCCAGCCCCGTGGGATCGGCTGGCAGCCGGGATTCTGGGGCTGCAAGAGGCTCCTCAGGAGCCCGCACGCTCCTTGCTGGGCCACAGATAGGAACAGATGCAAATATCATGGAGTGACAGACTCCCAGGGTGGTTTGGGTTGGGAAGGACAGTAAATCCCATCCCATCCCACCCCCTGCCACGGGCAGGGACACCTCCCACTGTCCCAGGCTGCTCCAGCCTGGCCTGGGACGCTCCCAGGGATGGGGCAGTTCCCCCTTCCCCTGCAGGGAGCAGAGATCTCACCGGGACCTCCCCAGCCTGGAAAACCTTTTCCCCTAGGAAAAAATTCCCAAACAGCATCTCCACGCCCTCAGCAATTCCAGGCTGCATTCTCCCCCTTGGGAGAGATTTTCCTGACCCCCCCAAGGTGAGCCAGGAGCAGCACCAGGTGCTCAACATCCCCCAGCTGCTGCTCCATGCGCAGCATCCTCAAAGCTCTCCCTGAGGAGAGCCAACATCCCTCCACACCTGGGGCGAGGATCCCAAAACCCCACAGGCCCCACAGCAGGGGCAGGTGACAACACCTGGGGCGAGAATCCCCAAACCCCACAGGCCCCACAGCAGGGGCAGGTGACAACACCTGGGGCAAGGATCCCCAAACCCCACAGGCCCCACAGCAGGGGCAGGTGACAACACCTGGGGTGAGGATCCCAAACCCCACAGGTCCCACAGCAGGGGCAGGTGACAACACCTGGGGCGAGGATCCCCAAACCCCACAGCTCCTGCAGCAGGGGCAGGTGACAACACCTGGGGTGAGGATCCCAAACCCCACAGGCCCCACAGCAGGGGCAGGTGACAACATCTGGGGCGAGGATCCCAAATCCCACAGGCCCCACAGCTCCTGCAGCAGGGGCGGGTGAGGCTCAGAGCTGTGGGATGCTGCTCCCTCCCTGTGGCTCCCAGGCTGGTTCAGATCCCAGGGTGGCACAGGGAGATCGTTTCCTGCAGCGTGGGCAGGAGGGAGGGAGGGAGGGAGGTGATCCCGAGCCCATCCCGCAGCCAGGGAAGGTTGATTTTAATTAGGGCCCACATCCCTGGGGATGTGCTGCCATCCAGCAGGCTCGTTATTCCCAGGAGGATCAATCCAATCTGCCACATCCCAGCCTGAGCTGCACGAATACCCACGTGCCTGCCAGGGGTTTCTAATTTTACATCCCAGCCTTGCCTGCCATCCCCATGGTGCTGATTTAGCTCTCCCCAGGCTGGATTAAAAGCCTCCTCTGGAGCATTTCTGCCCTTGTAGGGGAAACGATGCCTTTCCCCCCCTGCAGGTTTCAGAGGCAGCTTGGAATGGATGACACTGGCAATTCTGGCCAGGGCTCTTTGCCTTTTCCCATCCCACAGGCCAGGGGGCTGCTTTGCTTCCAGGGACCTTAAATCCCATCCCATTCCAGCCCTGCCATGGCCAGGGACACCTGCCACTGCCCCAGGCTGCTCCAGCCTGGCACTGGATGCTTCCAGGGATGGAATAACCTGTGCCAGGGCAGCCCCACCCTCCCAGCCAGGAATTCCCAATATCCCATCCATCCCTGCCCTCTGGCAGTGGGAGCCATTCCCTGTCACTTCTTGTCCCAGGTGCCTCTCCACTCCTCCTGGAGCCCCTTCTGGAAGTGTCCAAGGCCAGGCTGGACGGGACTTGGAGCACCCTGGGATGGTGGAAAGGGGCAGGGGTGGACTGGGATGGGCTCTAAGAGCCCTTCCCACCCAACCCAGCCTGAAATTCTGTGATTTACATTCCTAAAGCTTTCTGGGTAGGAGCCACTGCTGCTCATTTTCCCCAGCTTTTCCCAACCCCCATCATTCCCAGTTTGGGATGAGCAGGGAGGAGACCCCGAGGCAGGAAGCCGCAGCCACCCCACCCCATCATCCCAGCCCTTCCACAGCCCCAGAGGGCATTCCGCAGGGAATTCCCTTGGCAGCAGCACCCCCAGAGCCCCCAAACCCAGCTGCTCCAAAGGCACACCTGGCCCAGCCCCACCTCGGTGCTCCCAGCGCTGGGATGGTGGATCCCACTCCCTGAAAATCACTAATTGCTTTGTTTGTGTTGTCGGGGTTCTCAGGCTGATCTGCTCAGCGCTAATGAGCCATTAACTGCCAATTAGGAGCCTCTCTCGGAGCGGAGCTCTAATTCCAGGCGGTTTCTGCTGATGAATTAATTGCCAGGTGAGCTCAGCTCAGCCCCGGAGCCCAGCAGCCGGGGAATGGCATTCCCTGAACGCTGCTCCCAGCGTGGGCTGGGTGGGGAGGGACCTCCAAACCCATCCCAACCAGCCCTGCCACGCCGGGGACACGTCCCACTGTGCCAGGCTGCTCCAGCCCGGCCCTGGACACTGCCAGGGATCCAGGGGCGGCCACAGCTTCCCTGGGAATTCTATTCCAGGGCTTCAGCATCCTCAGAGCCAGGAGTTCCTTCCCAAGATCCCATCTGCAGTGGAAATGTGGGATGCTTTCGCGGGCATCACGGCCCAAGCCACAACTCCAGGCATGTTCTTCATGCAGCTTTTAAATTCTTGGCCTCTTCCAGGTTAAAAAAAAAAAAAAAAAAAAAAAGGAAAATCCCCTTTTTTTCTGGCTGAGGTCCTTGGCCCAAAGCACTCCATGAATTTTTCCAAGTTTTCCAGCCCTGCCTGGCTCTGGCTGCTGAGCAGCACTGGGAGGAGCAGCCACGGGCAGGGAAATCAAGGGGAATATGGAATAGAAATATATAAATCCCAGCTCCTCCACCACACGCAGTCAGCAGCGTTTGTTCCACTGGGGGAAATTCCATCCCCAGCTCCATGCCCCGGGGATTCAAAGTGTCTGCAGCACGAGCAGGAGCAGGAAAGGCTCCAGGGGGACACTGGGAACGTGCTCAGCACCCCGGGACAAACGATGGGAAGGGTAAGGCTGTGGGATTCAGAGGGAAAAGGGGTGGATCATTCACAGGGACCCGAGTGTGGGAGCTCGGAGAGCTCTGGGTTTGCTTTGACCTGGGACTGGGAGCACAGCCCCACAGCTGCTGCTGAGCCAAGCACAGGATCCAGGACATCACACCCGGAATCCCAGGATCCCCAGGCTGGAAAAGCCTTCCAAGGTCAACCTGTGCCCGACCCCCGCCTTGTCACCCAGCCCAGGGTCAGATGGGACACTGGCAAGGAATTCCTGCCTGGCAGGGTGGGCAGGGGCTGGGCTGGAATTCCCAGAGCAGCTGTGGCTGCCCCTGGATCCCTGGCAGTGCCCAAGGCCAGGCTGGGCAGGGCTGGGAGCAGCCTGGGACAGTGGGGGGTGGCCCTGCCATGGCAGGGGTGACATTGGGTGGGATTTAATGTCCCTTCCCGCCTTGGAGGGGGCATTATCCAAGATAAAAGTTACCATTCCATGATCCTGTGATTCCCTGATCTTTACTGCCCTTGCACTGACAACATATTTTAAATTTAAGCATGAACATATTTTAAATTTAAACACGTCCTGATTCTCGGTTACGCCGATCCCAAAAACATTCCAGAAGCCCCAGCCAGCCCCACGGCAGATCCCTGGGGAAGCCACAGCCAGGACACAGAGCAGGAAGATGGAGAGAGCCCTCCCTGGGACACGGAGCCCTCCCAGCTCCTAAATCACAATCAGTGCTGCCTGTCCCGGGTTATTTATCCCGGAGCTGTGTCCTGAGGGAAGTGCCTGCAGCCACAGATCAATATCTTAACGAGGAGAGGAAATCTCAGCAGGAAAATTGCTGAGGTTTGGCTCCGGCTCCATTCATCTCTGCACCTCTGGCTTGTCTTTCCCAGTGGAGCAGGAGGTGATTCCTGAGGGGATTGGGGTGCCCCACTCACCCCAGAGCAGCTCTGGGACCTCTCAGCATCCCAAAGTCACCACTGCCACGAATCCCAGAGCACGGAATGGGTTGGGAAGGAGCCCTAAATCCCATCCCATGCCAGCCCTGCCATGGCAGGGACACCTCCCACTGCCCCAGGCTGCTCCAGCCTGGCCTTGGGCACTGCCCACCCCCCAGCCAGGAATTCCTTCCCAATATCCCATCGAAATCAACCCCAATCCTTCAGTTTAAAGCCATTCCCTCTTGTCCCTGTCACACAGTGGCTCCTTGAATCATCATCCTTTCTGACAAACCCTGAGCAGAACGAATCCTTGTAGGCAATACATGGAATAAATCCAGAACAAGGGCAGGAATTCCAGCAGGAGGGGCAGGGCAGAGGCACGGGAGCAGATCCAGGAGCTGGATGAGCAGAGGGTGATTCCAGCCCAGGCTGGCCACAGCCTCACACAGGTAAGGGCTGACCCAGCTCTGCCCCACAGTCAGTGAATCTCCAGATAAACTGAGCATTTTCCCATCTGGGGCATTGCCATGGAGCATTTTCCTGTCTGGGGGCACAGCTGTTTGTTTCCTTTGGTGTTTTTTTAATCCTGCCAGTGCTGAACGCAGGGGCAGCCACAGCTGCTCCAGGGCCTCTCCTGGCAGGAGATTCCCAATGTCCCAGCCATCCCTGCCCTCTGGCAGTGGGAGCCATTCCCTGGCTCCTGTCCCTCCATCCCTTGTCCCCAGTCCCTCTCCAGCTCTCCTGGAGCCCCTTCAGGCCCTGCAAGGGGCTCTGAGCTCTGCCTGGAGCCTTCCCTTCTCCAGGGGAACATTCCCAGGGCTCTGAGCTCTGCCTGGAGCCTTCCCTTCTCCAGGGGAACATTCCCAGGGATTGCTCTGAGCTCTGCCTGGAGCCTTCCCTTCTCCAGGGGAACATTCCCAGGGATTGCTCTGAGCTCTGCCTGGAGCCTTCCCTTCTCCAGGGGAACATTCCCAGGGCTCTGAGCTCTGCCTGGAGCCTTCCCTTCTCCAGGGGAACATTCCCAGGGATTGCTCTGAGCTCTGCCTGGAGCCTTCCCTTCTCCAGGGGAACATTCCCAGGGCTCTGAGCTCTGCCTGGAGCCTTCCCTTCTCCAGGGGAACATTCCCAGGGCTCTGAGCTCTGCCTGGAGCCTTCCCTTCTCCAGGGGAGCATTCCCAGCTCTCCCAGGCTGGCTCCAGAGGGGCTCCAGCCCTGGAGCAGCTCGTGGCTCCTCTGGGCTCTCTCCAGCATCTCCAGGTCCCTCTGATGTCGCAGCCCAGGGCTGGGGCAGCTCTGCAGGTGGGGTCTCACCTGAGCACGAGGGCAGAGGGGCACAATCCCCCTTTTGTGCAGGTCCCAGACTCCAGAGGCACCTGGACACGCCGACCCAGTGCCCTGCTCCTGCATCCCCCGCCCAGATTTGGTGTGAAATGCTGGGGGTTCACCCCCAGCACCCCCAGCACAGGGCTGAGCCTCTGCTGGGAGCTCTGGGGTTTGCTCATCTCTGCTCCGTGTGCCCAGGAGCTGCAGAGAGTCCCTGAGGCTGGAAAACAAGGACAAGGAGCCTGCAGTAAATATTGCAATTAGAGGAGGGAGCTGTTCCCAGCACCCCCAGAGCCTCTCCCAGGGCTGGAATGGCACACACAGCTCCAAACCTTGGGAAGCCCCGCAGGGTCACTCATGGGCTTCCTTTGGACTCCCAGGTGAACTCAGCACCACGATCTTCCCTGGCTGCCCCCAGGGGCAGCTCAACAAAAAGGGACAGCCTTTGTCTCCATCCCGCAGGAAAGGGGCTGGGATCAGCCAAGGAGTGGGCAGGGCTGCAGCCCCCCACCCCTTCGTGCTTGCCCCTGCTCCCCAAACCTCACAAACCCCCCAAACCCCAAAAACCCCCCAAAAACTCCCCAAACCCCAAAACCCCCCAAATCCCACAAACCTCCAAACCCCAAAACTCCACAAACCCCACAAACTCCCAAAACCCCAAAACCCCCCAAACCCCAAAAACCCCCAAATCCCACAAACCTCCAAACCCCACAAACCCCCAAAACTCCCCAAACCCCCCAAACTACAAAAAAAACCCCAAACCCCCCAAACCCCAAAAACTGCCACAAACCCCAAAACCCCCCAAACCCCAAAACCCCCCCAGACCACAACCCCCCCCCCCCCCAAACCCAGCCCAGGGCACAGGGAAGGGCGGCAGGAGCAGCCCCCAGCCCTGCAGGCTCTCTGCAGCCCGAGCACAGCTTTCCCCTCCATGGATTCCCAATTTTTGACGTTTTGGATGACTCTCCCGGAGTGTCCCAGCGTTTTGCCCACGCCGGGCCTCTCCCCCTTCTCCTGCCAACCCCTTTTATCATCACTGAGCTTGGATTGTGTAACACACCAGGAGCTAAACCAGCGCCTTTCCCTTCAGCCTCACCTGGAAATCAGCCCAGGCACCACCAGCGGGCACAAAGCAGGGCCCAAACTACAACTGGTTTGTGTCACCCGTAAACTGGGAGTGCCCAGCTGGGGCCAAGCCGGCTGCAAAAGGGTCAGAGAGGAAAAACAGCAAGGCCAGACTCGGGTCCTTCCCTCAGGATGAGGTGTGGATGTTTGGGAAGGGTTGGGTTGGGATGGAAGAGAGGGGCTGGGAGGGAAATGGGGCTGGGAAGGGGCTGGGGAATTGCTGAGGGAGCTGGGAAGGGGCTGGAGAATTCCTGAGGGAGCTGGGAAGGGGCTGGAGAATTCCTGAGGGAGCTGGGAAGGGGCTGGAGAATTCCTGAGGGAGCTGGGAAGGGGCTCAGCCTGGAGCAAAGGAGGATCCAGGAGGGAAAAGCTCTGCAGCAGAGCCCTCCACAAACTTCCCACACTTTTTTTTCCCCTCATGTTTTCTCCAATTTTTGATTTTCCCCTCATGGCAGAGGAGACCCTGAGGGGCTGGAGCAGGGCCAGGGAAGGGAACGGAGCTGGGAAGGGGCTGGAGAATTCCTGAGGGAGCTGGGAAGGGACTGGAGAATTCCTGAGGGAGCTGGGAAGGGGCTGGAGAATTCCTGAGGGAGCTGGGAAGGGACTGGAGAATTCCTGAGGGAGCTGGGAAGGGGCTGGAGAATTCCTGAGGGAGCTGGGAAGGGGCTGGAGAATTCCTGAGGGAGCTGGGAAGGGGCTCAGGCTGGAGCAAAGGAGGATGCAGAGGGATCTTTTCCCTCTCTGGAATTCCCTGCCAGGAGGGGACAGCTGGGGAGGATTTGGGATCATCCCAGGGAACAGGGACAGGAGGAGAGGGAACGGCCTCAGGCTGGCCCAGGGGAGCTCAGGGTGGGTTTTGGGGAAATTCCATCAGGAAAAGGTGCTCAGGTGGAGCCCCCATCCCTGCAGGGATTTTTTTGTGCTCCTTGCCCCACAGCACATCCCGCTTCCCAGAGAATTCCAGGGGTTCAAAACCCTCAAAAGGCAGCAGAACCCCAGAGTTCACCACGAGGAGAGCTCGGGGCTTTGTGCCTTTCCAAAAGGAGACGTCAAATGTGGCCGCTCAGGGATTGCAACCACTGCCCTGGGAAGGCCAGGTCAGCTGGAATCATGGAATTCCAGAAGGGTTCGGGCTGGAAAAGCCTCTCAGAGCATCGAGTCCAACCATCCCCAGGCCGTGAAATCCCCCCAGGGATGGGGACTCTGTGCCAGGCCTGGACAGCCCTAGCCATGAAGAAATGTTCCCAAATATCCAACCTAAACCTCCCCTGGAGCAAGCTAAGGCCATTCCCAAGCCTGATCCCTCAGGAGAGCAAGCCCGTGAGGAAGCAGCTGGGAGGGAGCTGGAATATTTAACACCCCCTCGTTGTGCAGAGCTGGAAATAAAGAATAACAAACACCAAAGCATCCAGGCCAAGGAACAGGTATCCATGGAAAAGCCAGCTGGGCATTCCTGGCAGGACTGGAGCAGCACATCTGCCCGAGGCACGGACCCTGCTGCCCGTTATTGAAACAATAAATAAATAATAGTGAGGAGGGATCAGTGGGCTGCTGACAAAAACCTCTGACAGCAGCATCCATAATTCACTGAGGGCAAATATCCAGGGAAAGCTGCACTGCCAGAGGATCCAGGAGGCAAATAAGGAGTGGGAAGAAGTTGCTACAGAGAAAAAATGGCTGGGATTTCAATATAATGAAGGATTCAAGGAGCCACTGCCTGAAAAGGACAGGAGGGAATGGCTCTAAATGGAAGGATTTAGGTTGATTTAGGTGGGATATTGGGAAGGAATTCCTGGCTGGGAGGGTGGGCAGGCCCTGGCACACGTTCCCAGAGAAGCTGTGGCTGCCCGTGGATCCCTGGGAGTGACCAAGGCCAGGCTGGATGACCTGGAATAGTGGGAGGGAATGGGATGGGATTTAAGGTCCTTCCATCCCAAACCATTCCAGGATCCTGCGAATCAGCACCACTGGAGCAGTGCAGGGTTTTATCTGTCCATGGATTTCTCCAGGAGGAGCACTCTGGGGCTATATTTAGCCAGCAGCATCTCCACATCCCAGCACGCCAGGAGAAATTCCAGCCCTCTGCCTTTCCCTTTCCCACCCCAGCGTTCCCAAACCCTTTCTCCAGCTGCAGCAGGACAGCTCCCAGAGGAGCTGGACATTCCCTTTTCCCTGCTCTACCCCCCCATTCCTGGCAGCAGGTGCAGATCCACGGCAGAGATGGAGTTTTGGTGCTCCCAAAACGATGGTTCCTGCTCAGGCTCCCACAGGGATCCCTGGAAAAACGGGGCTCCGTGAGGAGCCTGCTGTGGGAGCAGCACAAGGAGCTGCTCAGGCAGAAGGAATTCTGCTCGATGGAGCGTGAGCAGGGAATTCTGGCAGAGCTGATTTCAGCTCAGGCACCGCTCACTGGGGTCATCCACGGGGAAAGGGAAAGGGGAAAGGGAAAAGGAAAAGGAAAAGGAAGGGAAAGGGAAAAGAAAAGAAAGGGAAAGGAAAAGAAAGGGAAAGGAAAAGAAAGGGAAAGGAAAAGAAAGGGAAAGGAAAAAGGGAAAATGGAAAAGGGAAAAGGTAAGAAAGGGAAAGGGAAATAAATGGAAAGGAAAAGAAAGGGAAAAGGGAAAAGGGAAAAGAAAAAGGGAAGAAAGGGAAAAAGGAAAAGAAAGGGGAAAAGGAAAAGAAAGGGAAAAAGGAAAAGAAAGGGAAAAAGGAAAAGAAAGGGAAAAAGGAAAAAGAAAGGGAAAAAGGAAAAAAAAGGGAAAAAGGAAAAGAAAGGGAAAAAGGAAAAGGAAAGGAAAAGGAAGCTCCTGCCCAGCTCTGGGTCAAAACCACTCCAGTTTTCTCTCCTGGGCCTCCAAAGAGATCTCAGGGAGAAAAGGGGGGAGCAGGAAGGCCTGATGCAGGGAAATGGGGATTTGGGGGAATTGCTGCCTCTGGCAGGAGGAGGGAGCGTTATCCAAGATAAAAGTTATGTAAGGGAAGGATCCCAGGATCCCAGACTGGGAGAGACCCTAAACCCATCCCAGTCCAGCTCCCAGTGTGCTCCAGCCTGGCCTGGGGCACCTCCAGGGATTTGTGCTTACCAAACTCTCCTCTGCCACCAGACACTTCCCTGCATTTTCCCAGCACATTCCACCTTTAAAAACCCCTTTTCCCCCTTTTCCAGCAGCTCCAGGGGGGGCAGAAGGAAGCTGGAAGGTCCCAGTGCCAGGAAACCCCGTGTTTGTCCACGTGATCAGAAAATATTGGATTTTCCACTGACAGATCTCCTGTGACGGCAGCACTGGGAAAAGATCCGCGGGATGTTCGGCCCCGAGAGCTCTAAAGGAATGTTTTGTCATGCTCAGGCTGTGCTTTAAAATATTCACAATAAAAGAAATGCAATTGAAAGCTACTGCCAATATGTGAAGTGCTGAATCCTCTTTTCCTGTCGCCCTCCCATCCAACACACACACAAAAAAAAAAAATAAAATAAAAAATCCCAAAATCTGAATGGAAAGATAAAAAAAAAGCCACAAATAAATCCAACCCAAACCATTCCAGAATTCCCATATTTTATGTTCCACTTTTAAAGTTGCTGAATTTGTATTGAGGTTTCTCACTGACCCTCAGACATCCAAAAAAAATCCCATTTTAAATGGAATTGAAGGAATCCTGGCAATTTTCAGATCTGTCCCAGCTCTTTGTTCCCTCAAGTTGCTGCATTCTGAGCTGACCCCCATGGATCTGAGAGAACCCTTCCTGTGGCTCCAGAATTCCAGTTTTTTCATGGTTTTAAAAGCAAAACCAGAGGAAAAGGCCTTTGATGCCATCCCTATTTCTTTAATTAAAAAGCCTGGCAAGCTCTGGAGTTCTTTAATCAGCAAATCATGGGAAGAGGCTTCCAAAATAAATTTAATGAGTTTGGAAAACGAATGCACAAACCATTCCTGCAGGGCTTTGTCTGCTTCAGATTCCTATTAATGGCTCATTTCTCAGGAATTTTAGCAGCTTATCAATAAATTGCAGGATAACACAAAATTATAAGGGGTTACATAATCCCAAACACATCCAGAGGCAAATCCCAGCAGGAAAATCCAGGATGAAAGTCAGATTCTCCACAGGAACACTTCCAATCCTGCATCCCAACAATGGGAAATGAGGACAAAAGGTTGGGAAAAGAAACCCTTGGAATGTTCTTCCCAATTCTAGGTTATCCTAATATTGTGGGAGTGGAAGAGACTCCCAAAATAACCCGGAATGATCAGCAGTGACCCTCAGGAGTCGTCACCAGCTCCGTGTCCATTGGAGCGTCTCCACTGGGAAAGGCTCCAAAAAAAATGGGAACAATCCCAGTGCCAGAGTGGGGCTCCTCCAGCTCCTGGGGGCTGGGACTGGGAGGAACTCAGAGCACTCCCCATGCAGGAATTTCAGGTCGTGGAATCATGGAATGCTTTGGGATGGAAGGGACCTTAAATCCCAAGCCCTGACACCTCCCACCATCCCAGTGCTCCAGCCCGGGCTGGGACACCTCCAGGGATCCAGGGGCAGCCACAGCTGCTCTGGGAATTCCAGCCCAGCCAGGAATTCCTTCCCAATTTCCATCTAAATATTCCCACTTTTAGTTTAAAACCATCCCAAGGAATCGCCTCCACCATCCTGGGCCGGGACCCCTCCCGTGACTCCTAAAAAATCCCTCAGAGGAGACACTTCCCTGAAGGAAAGGCCTGGCTGGAGTGTGGGGAGGGAAGGAGAGCTCAGCCCAGCCCTGCTGCTCTCCCCAGGGAGTTCCAGGAGGATCAGGAGCTCTCAGGGAATTCCAGGAGGATCAGGAGCTCTCAGGGAAGTTGAGGAAGGATCAGGAGCTCTCAGGGAACTCCAGAAGGATCAGGAGCTCTCAGGGAATTCCAGAAGGATCAGGAGCTCTCAGGGAAGTTGAAGAAGGATCAGGAGCTCTCAGGGAACTCCAGGAGGATCAGGAGCTCTCAGGGAATTCCAGGAAGGATCAGGAGCTCTCAGGGAATTCCAGGAAGGATCAGGAGCTCTCAGGGAACTCCAGGAAGGATCAGGAGCTCTCAGGGAAGTTGAGGAAGGATCAGGAGCTCTCAGGGAACTCCAGGAAGGATCAGGAGCTCTCAGGGAAGTTGAGGAAGGATCAGGAGCTCTCAGGGAGCTCCAGGAAGGATCAGGAGCTCTCAGGGAACTCCAGAAGGATCAGGAGCTCTCAGGGAACTCCAGAAGGATCAGGAGCTCTCAGGGAAGTTCAGGAAGGATCAGGAGCTCCCAGATTCCCTCCTCCCTGCAGGAATTGCCTGGATCCACTTCCCACGTCTTTCCCTCCAAGCAGCCCAAAGCCTGTGCCTGAGGAGGGTAAGGAAAGCAGGAAGGGATGTGGATGCTTCCCAAAATCCCAGTTGCCCTGAGGAGCAGCACGTGAGCTCCATCCAGGCAGGAGGCATCCCAGAGGATCTGCCTGGCTCCTGTTCAGCGAGGGAAGTGTTGGGAAGGGCCATTTCCATCGGCCAGGAACATCCCAGTGGACTCAGCAGGAATCTCCCACAAAAAAAACCCCTCCAGTGCCTCGGCAGCCAGGCACAGCCTGATTTCCTGGGAATGTTCCCTCATGATCCCAACCCCCCAGGGCTGGAGCTCAGCAAAGGCAGGGAAGGGAGTTCAAGGAAAAAATTCCCAAGCTGGAGCTGCAAATGCACAGGAAAAGGGAGAGGTGCCTCAAACCATGGATATTCACATTCCTAAATCCCTGTTTATGATAAACGTCGGAGGGATCTGATCCTGGTTGTCACCTGGGAGGGATTTGCAGCACAGGGAAACGGGAGGAATGGAATGGGAATAACCTGGGGAATGGGAAGGAAACAGGATCCTTCGGTGATTAAAGGAAGGAAAGTCAACAGGAACATTTCCTTACAAGCACCTGCTGGAGGCTCTGAATCCACAGCAAAGCCAACTCAAACCGTGGAAATTTGGATTCCTAAATCCCTGATTATTAGAAATAATGTAAAACAGAGAGGGAGGGACACATCCCTGAATCCTGATCCCGTCAGTGCCTTCAATTCCCTCTCATCTCTCATCCCATCCCTGGAAGGGACCAAGGCCAGGCTGGCCTCATGGATCATCTGGACAAGGTGATCCAGCTGGATTCCCTCCAAATTATTCCACCAAGAGGAAAAAAAAAAACACCCTGGGATTTGCAAATTTTTAAACTTTTTACAGGTCCTGTCAAAGCTGAGGCTGATCCTTCCATGCCTTCATCCCAGTTCCAGGGTCACATTCCCAGCCCCACAGCCAACCTCTCCAAAAGCCCTGAACTAATCCCATTTCTCCCATCCCAGAGGTATCCAGGGATGGGATCCACAGGAAATGCATCCCGTGATTCTCACTGTCGAATGCACTTTTTTACCCACGCTTTGCTCATGGATCACTGCACGTTCCCACAGGAAAACCTCAGCTTTTCCAGAGCTTGGGCTTCCAGGGGAAGGATGGGAAATGCAGCATTTGCTGGGAAAGGCCCGGGACCGAGAGGAGAATCTGGAATTTCCGCAGGATTTAAACCCACGGAGGTGCCCCCTCTTCCCTAAAAACCACAGCACCCCTGGATGAGCTCTCCCTTCCCTCAAATCCAGCCCTGCCCTCTCCTCCTCTTCCCTTTGCTCCCACTGGAAGGTTTTCCCAACCCTCTCATTCCCTCCTGTTTTATCCAGACCCAGCACATTTTGCTCTATTTTGCCCCATTTTCAGCTCAGCTCCCAAAAATAGGTCACAACATTTGGAACCTTATCCCAATTAGGCTTTAAAGACCCAGAAATTCCCTTTTTTTTTGTTGTTTTTTTTTTGTTTTTGTTTTTTTGGCCCATTCCCCGTATAATTTCCAGGTTAATAATATTTCCCAAAACAAAGCTGGGCTTTAAAATTCCAAGAGTTGTTTACAAAAGAGATTTCCTTCCCTCCTTTTGTTCAGAATTAATTTTTTTGAGGAATAAAAACAAGAAACCTGCAAGGTGTGGTCTGCAGGTCAGGCCTGCAAGTTTTCCATGAGCTTTCCCAGGGAATTTTTTATGGAAATATCATCAAATTATTAGGGAAGTATCAGGCAGTGTTTAGGGAAATAGCAGAGAGTTTATAGGGAAATGTCAGGGAGGTTTTAGGGAAGTATCTGGGAATCTGGGGCAAATATCAGAAAGTCTTTATCAAAATATCAGGGTTTTTTTAGGGAAATATCAAGGAGTTTTTAGGGAAACACCAGGAGGTTTTTAAGGAAGTATCAGGAAATTTTTAGGGAGATATCAGGGAGGTTCAGGGGAAATATCAGGGAATTTTTAGGGAAGCATCAGGGGGGGGTTTATAGAAATATCAGGATTTTTTTAGAGAAATATCAGGAATTTTTTTAGAGAAATATCAGGGAGATTTTATGGAGACATCAGGGAGTCTTTATGAAAACACCAAGGAGTTTTTAGAGGAATATCAAGGAGATTTTAGGGAACTATCAGGAGGTTGGTAGGTAAAGATCAGGGGTTTTTAGGGAAGCATCTGGGGAGGTTTTATGGAAACATCAGGGAGTTTTTAGAGGAATAGCATATAAAATAGGATTTTTTAGAGGAATATCAAGGAGTTTTTAAGGAAGCATCTGGGGGGATTTTATGGAAACATCAGGGATTGTTTAAGGAAGTGCACGGAGGGTTCCCCTTCCTCTCTCTGGGCTGTGCTCTCCTGCCCTGGGCAAGCAGGGAGGGAACACTGGGACCCACAACACGGCCCCAAAAGGGATCAAAGGGGCCCTGAACATCCCCTGTGCCCAGCAGGAGCCCCACATCCCAGCCAGGAGCCCCACATCCCAGCCAGGAGCTCCACATCCCAACCAGGAGCTCCACATCCCAGCCAGGAGCTCCACATCCCAACCAGGAGCTCCACATCCCAGCCAGGAGCTCCACATCCCAGCCAGGAGCTCCACATCCCAACCAGGAGCTCCACATCCCAGCCAGGAGCTCCACATCCCCAGCCCACATCCTGGAGCACCAAAATCCATCCCTGGAGAGAGCCTCAGTGCCAAAATCATCTCTTTGGAGAGAGCTCCAGCACCAAAATCCATCCCTGGGAGAGCCCCAGCACCAAAATCCATCCCTGGGAGAGCATCAACACCAAAATCCATCCCTGGGAGAGCCCCAGTGCCAAAATCCATCCCCTGGGAGAGAGCCCCAGCACCAAAATCCATCCCTGGAGAGAGCCCCAGTGCCAAAATCCATCCCTGGGATAGTGCCAACACCAAAATCCATCCCTGGAGAGAGCATCAGTGCCAAAATCATCTCCTAGGAGAGAGTACCAGCACCAAAATCCATCCCTGGGATAGTGCCAGCACCAAAATCCATCCCTGGGATAGTGCCAGCACCAAAATCCATCCCTGGAGAGAGCCCCAGTGCCAAAATCCATCCCTGGGAGAGAGCCCCAGCACTAAAATCCATCCCTGGAGAGAGCATCAGCACCAAAATCTATCCCTGGAGAGAGCATCAGCACCAAAATCCATCCCTGGGAGAGAGCCCCAGCACTAAAATCCATCCCTGGGAGAGCCCCAGTGCCAAAATCCCTCTGCAGAACACCCCACCTCCAGCTGCCTCCAAGCATGCCCAGAGCCACGAGGAGCTGGCCGAGCACCCCAGGGCCAGCAGGGAGCCCCCAGGGCCAGCAGGGAATTCCAGCCGGGATGGCCCCACTCACCCGTGGTCTCGACGATTCCCTCGAGGATGACGACGATCTCGAACTGCTCCGTGTGCATGCTGCGCTGGGACAGGTCGTAGAAGGGGCTCTTGGAGTCGATGACGTGGCAGATGGTCAGGGGGGACACCAGGAAGAGCTGGTCAGCCCCGGTGCTGAAGCCCACGTCCAGCTCCAGCTGATCCAGGGGCAGGAATTCTCCCTCCGGAGTCTGCCGCGACTGCGAGGGACAAGGAGGGGAAGGGACCTTGGAGCTGCTCGTCCCTGCAAGTGCCCCGAGCGAGCTTGGACAAGGCTTGGAGCAGCCTGGGACAGCGAATCCCTGCCCGTGGGATGGGACTGAGAGCCCTTCCCAGCCAGACCTTCCAGGATTCTGGGATTTCACCGGGGGGAATCGGGAGTTAGGGACCGGCCTGGGGACACGGGGTGAGCTTCAGGGGAGGGGAGCAAACCCTGGAATCCCAGAAAGTCTGGGTTGGAAAAGCCCTCCAAGATCCATTCCCAAGCCCCCAGGTGCCACATCCCAGGCTCTGCAATCCCTCCAGGAATGGGACTCCGCTCCTGCCCCGGGCAGCTGCACCAATGCCTGACCTCCCTTTCCCTTCCCGTGGAAAATCTTTCCCAAGATCCAATCTAGCTCCAGGTTAAATCCCCACAGCGCCACGGCTGCTCTCCCTGCCCGGGCTGCCCGGAATTCCCAGGGGATCCAGCACACCCCTGGCAGCCCCTGTGGCACAGGGATCCAGGTGTTCCCGGATCCACCTGGGATGTCCCACGCTCCCAGCTGCGCCCGGGGAATTTAGATGGAATGCCAGAGCTCAGATCCAGAGAATCCAAATTTCCTTTTACGCCTCCCCGAGTCCCCGGAAGAATCCAACCCCAGGCAATTCCAGAGGGAACATTTTGCTAAGGAATGAACCCTGAGTGGCTCCTTTGCTCCGAGCCATGAGGGGGGAAAACTCCGGAATTCTGAGCGACACCCAAGCTCTTTCCAATCCCAAAAATCCATCCCAAAATCCCCATTACAGCAGAGGCTTTGCACAGATTTCCCACTTTAAGGCTTTGGGGTTGGTCTTGCTCCTGGCCTGAGCTCGGCAGGAAAAATAAAGGAATATTTCCCCCATGGATTGGGATTTTTTGTTTTCCTTTCCCCTTACTTTTCTTTTTATTTCCTTTTTTAAAATTCCTTTTATTTTCCCTATTCCCCATTTTCTTTTAATTTTCCTCTTATTCTCCCCCCTGTGGCTCCCTTTTATTTTCCCTTTCTCCTCTACTTCCCTTTTTCTTTTATTCCTTTGTCTTTTTTTACTCTTTTCCCCTTTCATTTGCCCTTTCCTTTTCTTTGATTTTTCCTTTCATTTTCCTTTTTCCTCTTTTTTAATTTTGTTTTTTCCTCTTATTTTCCCCTTAATTTTTCTTTCCCTTGCTTTTTTTTTTATTTTACTTTTCCCTTTTATTTTCCCTTTTTCCCCTTTTATTTTTCTTCCCCATTTTCCCTTTTTTCCCCCTAATTTCCTCTTTTCCACTTTTGTTTTTCCCTTCCCTTTTTTTCCCCACGAGGCTTGGCCTGGCACTGCTTCTCTTCCAAGCACAAACCTTTCCTTTCCTGTATTTCAGATCCAGGGAATTCTTTTGAAGCCACCCAAAGTTTGAAGCTTCAACTTTTAAAATTCCCCCTCTGGCACTTCCAGAGCCAAAAGAAAAAAAAAAAGCAATTTTCAAATGCTGGACTGGAAATTACTTATTTTTGATCTTTTATAGCTTGAAATATATGAAATTATTCAAATATATTTATATAGTATGCAAAAATATATTTAGACATTATTAAACATTTTAAACCAAACTGTATAAATTATATATTGTTCAATATAAATATTTATATTTGCATATTACATAAATCCATAGTGTTATGCTGCAATGCTATTTTATACATTTATCCTTATAAATAATATTTATAATATTTATAAATGATATTCCATAATTTCCAAGCTATTAAAGGGTTATTTGGGGAGTTTTTTAGGAATTCTTTCCCTCTTTTAGGCACAGACTCCCTCAAGGTTTAGGGGACCCCACCACTGGGCCAGTCCTGATCCTGAAATCCCGTGGGAAACAGGGATTTGGGAGAACAGGACAAGTTCAGGAGCCTCCATGGGCTGAGCTCCGTGCCTGGGGCTGCGCGGGGACAGCGAGGAAATCCGGGGAAATTCCCAAGGGGATTGTGCCGGGAATGGGGACCCTGCCCTGCACCCACATCCCGAGGGAAGGGCACCCCCAGGCCCTGCAGGATATCCTAAATCCCTGCAGGAAATCCCAAATCCCTGCAGGACACCCCCAGTCCCTGCAGGACACCCTAAATCCCTGCAGGACCAATCCCAGGAGGAAATCCCAAATCCCAGCAGGACACCCCCAGGCCCTGCAGGATATCCCAAATCCCAGCAGGACACCCCCAGTCCCTGCAGGACACCCTAAATCCCTGCAGGACCAATCCCAGGAGGAAATCCCAAATCCCAGCAGGACACCCCCAGGCCCTGCAGGATATCCCAAATCCCAGCAGGAAATCCCAAATCCCAGCAGGATATCCCAAATCCCAGCAGGATATCCCAAATCCCAGCGGGACACCCCCAATCCCTGCAGGATATCCCAAATCCTGCCGGGACAGCCCCAATCCTTGCAGGACACCCCTCCCATGGAAAGAGCACCCACATTCCCTGCAGGACGCCCACCCCAAGGACAGGACACCCCCAATCCCTACAGGACACCCCCATTCCCTGCAGGACATCCCAAATCCCTGCAGGACACCCCCAATCCCTGCAAGACATCCCAAATCCCTGCAGGACACCCATCCCATGGAAAGAGCACCCACATTCCCTGCAGGACATCCCAAATTCCTGCAGGACACCCATCCCAAGGACAGGACACCCCAATCCCTGCAGGGCACCCACCCCATTCCCTGCCCAGCAGCCACCTGCGGGTATCCCGATTCCCGGGGGGTCCCCGCGGGATGCAGCAAACGCCCCCGAGCCGGCTCCTTCCTCGCACCGGCTCCGTTCCCGCTCCCGATTCCCCATTCCCGATGATTCCCTCTCCCCGCGGCCGCCGGGCGAGCCTCAGACCCACGCCCGCCCTTCCCAGCCCTCCAGGGCAGGGATGTTCCGGGTCTGACCCCGGCACTCCGCTCTCCTGGGAGTTCACCTCAATAAAGTTCAGCCTGGCTGGGCTCCGGGCTGCCCAAAAAGCTCTGGATTATGCCCGGAGCTTTTCTCCTTCCCGGCTCACGGAAGGCTCGGAGCTACGAAGGATTTCCTTGTCAGGGAAATGGAGCGTTTTAAAGAATCTATAAATATCCATCCCAATCCTGCGCTGAACGCAGGAATTATCTCCAAGGAGGTTGGGAATGCGGTGCTGGTGGCTGAGCCCGCAGCCCGAGGCTCCCGGAGATGTTCCCTGCACCAGGAAAACAGGACAGGGATGCTGGGACAGCAGCGGGACCCAAAACACGACCCGGGATCATCCAGTCCGACCCCTGGCCACCGGCAGGGCAGGGCCACCCTCCATGGGCCGGGCTGCTCCGAGCCCCAGGGACGTGGGGACAGCCACGGGCAGGAGCGAGGGGTGTCCAAGGGACATGGGGGGGGGGGATGTCCCCAGGGGAGCAGCAGGGGGGGCCACGGCTCTGTCACAGAACCATGGAATTGTTGAGGTTGGAAAAGCCCCCCAAGACCACGGAGTCCAACCATCCCCAGCACTGCCGGGGCCCTCACAGAATTACTGAGGTTGGAAAAGCCCTCCAAGGACATCGAGTCCAACCATCCCAACAATTCCCAGCACTGCAGGGCCCCCATGGAATTACTGAGGTTGGAAAAGCCCTCCAAGGACATCGAGTCCAACCATCCCTGCAATTCCCAGCACTGCAGGGCCCCCATGGAATTACTGAGGTTGGAAAAGCCCTCCAAGGACATCGAGTCCAACCATCCCTGCAATTCCCAGCACTGCGGGGCCCCCACAGAATTATTGAGGTTGGAAAAGCCCTCCAAGGACATCGAGTCCAACCATCCCAACTGTTCCCAGAACTGCCAGGTCCCTCACAGAATTACCAAGGTTGGAAAAGCCCTCCAAGACCACGGAGTCCAGCCATTCCCAGCCATTCCCAGCACTGCCCCATGGAGTCCAACCATCCCAACCACTCCCAGCACTGCCAAGACCCCCACATCCCCAAGCGCCACCTCCACACGGGACGGGGACTCCACCAGTGGCCCGGGCAGCTCCCCAGGGAGGAACTTCCCCGCGAAGCCGCCCAGAGCACCCACCTTGAGCAGCTTGCAGCGGATCTGCGCCGAGACCATGTGGCTGTTGCGGAGGTTGCCCACGCGGAACATGAGTGTGAGCTTGCCATCGCGCATGGAGATGGCGGCGTGCTCGCTGAACATCAGCGTCTCGGCCCTCTTCTTGGGCTGCGACATCTTGATGAACATGCAGCCGATCAGGAAGGCGTCCACGATGGAGCCCAGGATGGACTGGAAGAGGAAGAGGATGATGCCCTCGGGGCACTTGTCGGTGATGTAGCGGTAGCCGTAGCCGATGGTGGCCTCGGTCTCGATGAAGAAGAGGAAGGCGGAGGGGAAGTTGTACACGTTGGCCACGCACGGGGTGTAGCTGTCGTCGTGCGCCTTGTTGAGGTCCCCGCGCATGTAGGCGATCACCCACCACATGGAGGCCATGAAGAGCCAGGCCACGGTGTAGGTGAGGATGAAGATGAACAGGTTCCAGCGCCACTTGAGGTCCACCAGCGTGGTGAAGAGGTCGGACAGGTAGCGGCTGGTCTCGCCGCCCAGGTTGCCGTGCTGCACGTTGCAGCGCCCGTTCTTGTCCACGAAGCGCTGGCGCTTCCCGCGCGGGGCGCTGCGCGGGGGCGGGAGGCCTCCGCCGCTGGCCGAGGTGCTCACCACCTGGTACTCATCGCCCAGCTTGCGCCGCAGCGCCGACATGCTCCGCGCAGCTCCGCGCAGCCCCGCGCAGCCCCCGACACCCCGCTCAGCCGGCAAAATCCGCGCAAGCCGCCGGCACCCGGCTCAGCCCCGCGCAGCCCGCAGCTCCGCGCGGTCCGCTCAGCTCCGCGTAGTCACCAACACCCCGCGCAGCCCCGCGCAGCCTCGCACAGCTCCGCGCAGTCACCAACACCCCGCGCAGCCCCGCATCCCCCGCTCAGCTCCGCGTAGTCACCAACACCCCGCGCAGCCCCGCATCCCCCGCTCAGCTCCGCGTAGTCACCAACACCCCGCGCAGCTCCGCGTAGTCACCAACACCCCGCGCAGCCTCGCACAGCTCCGCGCAGTCACCAACACTCCGCGCAGCCCCGCATCCCCCGCTCAGCTCCGCGCAGTCACCAACACCCCGCGCAGCCCCGCATCCCCCGCTCAGCTCCGCGCAGTCACCAACACTCCGCGCAGCCCCGCATCCCCCGCTCAGCTCCGCGCAGTCACCAACACCCCGCGCAGCCCCGCATCCCCCGCTCAGCTCCGCGCAGTCCGCTCAGCCCCGCGCAGCTCCGCATCCCCCGCTCAGCCCGCCCGGCCCCGCCGCGGCCGCGGAGCCTCCGCCCGGCGCCGCCGCCTCCCACGCGGAGCCGCCGGCAGCGGCCCCGGGCAGGGCGGCACCGCCCCGCGCAACGCCCCGCGCAGCGACACTCCCCCCGCACCGCCCCTGGGGCCGCGCACCGCACCTGGGCCCGCCCCCGCCCCGCCGTCCCCCACCTCTGACCCTGCGCGTCTCAGCGCGCAGCGACCCCGCGCACACCCCGCCCTCCGCATCTTCATCCTCCCCTTCATCCTCCCCCCAGCATCCTTCGCTCGTCTTCCTCCCCCCCCCCCGGCATCATCTTCCTCTCCCCTGCATCCTCCCCCGGGGCTCCATCCCTGCTTCCCCTCCACCTTTGGAGGGGCTCCAGATCCCACAGAACCAACCAGGAGGGGCCGGGGGGAGGCCGGGCACCCCCACTCCTATCCTATCCTATCCTATCCTATCCTATCCTATCCTATCCTATCCTATCCTATCCTATCCTATCCTATCCTATCCTATCCCATCCCATTCTATTCTATCCTATCCCATCCCATCCCATTCTATTCTATTCTATTCTATTCTATTCTATCCCATTCCATTCTATTCTATTCCATTCTATCCCATCCCATCCCATTCCCTTTTAGCCTGTTTTTCTCTTCATCGCATTCGATTTTACGGTTTTGAGATGCTTTGGTCCCCACGGAGCACTGCCAGGACGCAGAGGGGACACAGCCCCTTCCGCCCGGCAAGAAATTCCCCAAGAGGAGCCACAAAGCTCAGCTCTGACCCAGAGCTGCTGGGAAGCAGGAGAGCAGCCCCAAACTGTGGGTAAATCCCCAGGGAATGATGGAGCAGTTTGGGTGGGAAGGGAGCTGGTGATGCTCCCAAGGGCCAGGCTGTGTCCGAGGGTGCTCCTCACCCACTCCTGCTCCTGCTGCTCCAGGGCTGCTGCCAGCAGCTCCAGAAAAAAACTTGGATTGGCAGCTTTAACCATGGGATAAAGCCCTGCCACAGCTCATTTTTTCACCATCACCTTCCTCAGAACTGATTCCCAAGGATTTTTCTTGCCGCTGCATTTCTATTCTATTTAGAAATAGAAAAATATTCTATTTTTTTTCCAGAAAATTGATTTTGTTTCTCACTTTTCTGTTTTCTATTCAAAATTTTTCCTGCTCCCCACCCTTTTTTTTTTTTTTTCCTGTGATTGACACAATGCCTGTTAATTTTCCCACCCAATTAAAGGAAATTTAGTGTGGAATTCATCCCAAAATTCTGGCTAACTCTGGCCACGCTGCCAGAACCCTCCTGGCTCACAGATCCAGCAGCCTTGCCAGCTTCCCCTCTCCTATTTCTCCTTCCTCCATCGCTCCTGTTTTCCCAGAGGCCTCTCCCCGGGCCGGAATTGGGCAAAGATTCCCTGTGATCCATCCCAGTGTGACAGTGACAATCCGAGGGGAGCCATTCCCTGTAATTACTGCAATTAAAATCATCATTGCTTTTAGGGGCGTGAGCAGATTCCCAGCATCTTCTGCCAGCCGGGGTGGGATGAGGGAATAGTGGGAGTGGGAAAGGAATGGTGCACGTGGAACAGTGACACCCAAAGGGTCCCGGTGGCAGGAAGCTGCTCCAGGAAACCCTGGCAGAGCTCTTCCCCTGGAATGATGGAATTCCCAGATGATCCCACTGTGAGGGATCCTTCCCCCTGTCCCAGGCTGCTCCAGCCTGGCCTTGGACACTGCCAGGGATCCAGGGCAGCCCCAGCTGCTCTGGGAATTCCAGCCCAGCCAGGAATTCCCAATTCCCAATCTCCCAGCCATCCCTGCCCTCTGGCACTGGGAGCCATTCCCTGGCTCCTGTCCCTCCATCCCTTGTCCCCAGTCCCTCTCCAGCTCTCCTGGAGCCCCTTCAGGCCCTGCAAGGGGCTCTGAGCTCTGCCTGGAGCCTTCCCTTCTCCAGGGGAACATTCCCAGGGCTCTGAGCTCTGCCTGGAGCCTTCCCTTCTCCAGGGGAACATTCCCAGGGCTCTGAGCTCTGCCTGGAGCCTTCCCTTCTCCAGGGGAACATTCCCAGCTCTCCCAGCCTGGCTAAAGCCCTCAGAGCATTTCCATGGCATCTCCACATCCTCCTTGTGCTGATTTTCCCACAAATCCAACCTTCCCGTGCCTGCTGCCATCCCAGCTGGACATTCCAGGTGAGGTTTCCCATCCCAGGTCCGAGGTTTGTGTTTAGATCCATTTAAACTCACCTGGAGCTCCTTTTCCTGCAATTCCAGCTCTTCCCTGCAATTCCCTGATTCCAGCACCGGGAGGCTTTCCCAGGCTTTAGCTGATGTGGGGATGATGACAAATGAAATGATGGAATTAATTATTTATTCCCTGAATTAGCAGACATTCGCAAAGCTGTCTCTTCCAATCCCACTGCCTGCATGTGGACTGGAGGGCAGATCCTGCTGTTTTCCCTTGGAAAAATCATTTACGGATTGAAATGGGAGTTGGAGCAGGCGGTCATGGCACCAGTACCAGGATTTTCCTGACCTCAAAAATATCCTAAGGGATTCATCCAGAATCCTTAAATAAATCCTAAAAAAAAGGGACAGATCAGATTTCCAGGGACATTAGATGGAGGTTGGTTCCCTCTCTGTAATTTTCTGTCAATCCTAATTATTAACATTTCTGAGAAATTCCAACAAAAAGGGGAAAAACCTCCGTGCCTGCATTCATCCCTCCCAAAGGGATTATTGGGTGATTCATCCCCAGGCTCCACAATTAACAGGAGCAGTTAATTACCTCCAAAAGCTTTAATTACCAGCAGGGGAGGTTGGCCCTTACCAGGGTTTGGTGTCACCTGCAGCCCCAAACACCTGCAGGGACAACCTGGAACAGGGAATTACTGAGAAAAGGGATTTTAGTTGGGGTTTTTCCATGTTTTTTGGACAAGGAAGCAACTCTGGATGTGGGGAATCTCATTAAACGAGTTATTAATTAGCCCTTTTGTGATCTGATTGATTGAAGGGCAATGCAGCAGTGTAGGATGAATTATAAAATTACACATTCATACAGAAATTCCATTTATAAAATTCTAATTTTGTAAACAGCTCCGGCTCCGACATCAAGGAACCTTGGGATGGGACAGGGCAGCGCTGGGAATGTGGAGCTGGCCCCCTTTGGAGTGTTCCACAGGGAAGTGACACCAGCCTCTCCCACTGTCCCCTGGACATTCCCCAACCCGAATTCCCGGCCACGGGACCCACCCAGGGCTGTGCTGTGGGAAAACCCTGGGGAAGGAGGTGGAATAAATTACTGATTCCTCTTTTCCTGCATGGAAATTCCTGTCTAAATTTGATCCTGGTGTTTTCCTGCTCTTTTTACGAAGCAGAACAAAACCTCCCCCTTTTCAGGGGGATCTTTTAAAGCACATTTTGTGTTTTCGGGGTGATTGGAGGAGGAGGAGGAGCAGGAATATTTGGGCAGGAGGCTGGAGATGAGCTCCAGTCCGAGTTAATCCAGGATATTCCAGCTCCATGCACGCCCAGCAATCCTTTCCCAGCTGAACTCCCTCCTGCTTCCCATTTAATGCTCAGCACCCAGCAAACATCCTCTGTCATCTACACCATCCAGAAACCCCGGGATGAATCCAGAACCACCAGAGCAGATACAGAAAATACCGGCATTTTTAATGACCCAGTGCATTTTACAGAGGTTTTTGGGAATTGTGAGGGAAATCCTGGGAAATATTTCCCCACTTACCCGTGCTGGGATCCCGCTGCCCTGGGATTTCAGTCTCCTGAACCCTCTGGGCAGTGAGAATTCCCAAAATCCCAGCCCAGAGGGCCACAGCTGCATTTGGGGTGGCTCCCAAAGGAACGTTCCCAGCACATTCCGGGAATGTCCCTGTCCCCACATCCCAGCAGGGAGCAGCTCCCGAGGGCCAGCAGCGCTTTGGGAACAGCCACACCCACAGAAGCGTTGAGCCCCCAAATTCCTGAAAGCAGCAAGGAGCCTCTGGGATTCCTCTGGGAGCGGGAACACCTGGAGGCAGGGCTGGGAGTGCATCCAGGGACGGAGCCGTGCCTGTGGCCTGCTGGGATGCAGGGAATCACGGACGTGTTGGGATGGAGGGATGGAGACCCTCCAAGCTCCAGAGGTCTCAGTTCTGCTCCTTCCAGGTGTCTCCTGAGCCCCAGCTCCGGCCCCAGCTCCACTCCCACGGAAGGAGGGGACAGCTCCCTCCAAGGTCCCACCAGTGTCACTCCTTCCCCTCGGCATTCCCGTGTCTCCTGTGGCCTCATCTGTTGGAACTCCTGGTGAAGTGCAGTCTTGGCCTGGTCTTCCCAACACCGGATCCCGTTTCTTCCCAGCACAACCCAGGAAGCTTTGGTGCTGTCAAATCCCGCCGGGCACGAGAGACCACCCAAGATCCTCCAGGATATTCTCCAGGATCGTCTCCAGGAGAGCCCAGCACATCCCATCAGCCTGGGCCACACCTCCCAGGATGGCTCCCAGTGCCAGCTGGTGCCACGGGGCCACCTCTCCGTGGTGACGTGTGACAGCAACGCCTCCATATCCCAACTTCCCCAAGGTCAGCTGCTGCCTCTGGAATCTCTGGAGTGACAGCAACGCCTCCATATCCCAACTTCTCCAACATTGGCTGCTGCCTCTGGAATCTCTGGAGTGACAGCAGCATCTCCATATCCCAACTTCTCCAAGGTCAGTTGCTGCCTCTGGAATCTCTGGAGTCACAACAACATCTCCATATCCCAACTTCTCCAAGGTCGGCTGCTGCCTCTGGAATCTCTGGAGTGACAGCAACGCCTCCATATCCCAACTTCTCCAACATTGGCTGCTGCCTCTGGAATCTCTGGAGTGACAGCAACGCCTCCATATCCCAACTTCTCCAAGGTCAGTTGCTGCCTCTGGAATCTCTGGAGTGACAGCAACGCCTCCATATCCCAACTTCTCCAACATTGGCTGCTGCCTCTGGAATCTCTGGAGTGACAGCAACGCCTCCATATCCCAACTTCTCCAAGGTCAGTTGCTGCCTCTGGAATCTCTGGAGTCACAACAACATCTCCATATCCCAACTTCTCCAAGGTCGGCTGCTGCCTCTGGAATCTCTGGAGTGACAGCAGCATCTCCATATCCCAACTTCTCCAAGGTCACTGCTGCCTCTGGAATCTCTGGAGTGACAGCAACACCTCCATATCCCAACTTCCCCAAGGTCAGCTGCTGCCTCTGGAGTCTGGAGCCGCTGGTGTCGGCACCAGCAGGTCGTGGATCACCTGGAGGAGTCCAAGGGCACCGCGGCGCCAGGAACCCCTCCCGGTGACTCTGCTGGGGTCGGGAGCGGGCTGGGCACTGCTGGGCGCAGCAGGAAAAGCGGGAAAAGCGGGATGAGAGGCGGGAATCAGGCCCCCAGGGTCATGTTGCGCAGCAGCCACTGCTGGGAGCGGCCGCTGCCGCACTCCCGCATGGTGGGCACCAGCCGGTCCTCCTCCGACGGCTCCGCCAGGCACTGGTTGCTGTTCAGGTGCCTCAGGGTGAGCTTCTGCAAGGGTGGGGGGACAGAGAATTCCCGCTCAAAACCAGCGTCCCAGCGGAATTCCAACCGGGGAATGCGATCTCCCGGCATTCCAGGCCTGGTGTTGGTCGGGAGCTCCAGGACGTCCCCACCACGTCCCACCGGAGCCACCCTGCTCCTCCCTCTGCTGAACCAACAAACCCCGCGGCAAAGGGAGAATAATTCCAAGGAAATCCTGTATTTCCAAGGCACAGCTGTTGGATGGAGGCGTTTGGCCTCCACGGCCGTGGACACGTGGAATGTTTGGGATCAGAGCAGGAATTGTTGCTGATGGGAATGTATTGGCTCAGGATTCCATGGAAACGCTCCTGTTCCCAGGGCATTTCTCATTCTTGGGACACCCCTTCTGATCCCACATTTCCGTGGGGTGGGAGGATTAGAAGGACACAAAATGAATTGGAAGGAATAAAACATCACCTGTTCCATGGGTAAAACAAATTCCCAGAGAAATCCCGGGAAGTTAAACAGGAAATTCTGTTCTTAAATAACACCAGAGAGGTTCAGTCCCAACTGAGCTGGGAGCATTCCCACCACCATTCCCTGGGATTGTGCCAGGGCTTCCCCTCCCAGCCAGGAATTCCCAATTCCCAATCTCCCAGCCATCCCTGCCCTCTGGCAGTGGGAGCCATTCCCTGGCTCCTGTCCCTCCATCCCTTGTCCCCAGTCCCTCTCCAGCTCTCCTGGAGCCCCTTCAGGCCCTGCAAGGGGCTCTGAGCTCTGCCTGGAGCCTTCCCTTCTCCAGGGGAACATTCCCAGGGATTGCTCTGAGCTCTGCCTGGAGCCTTCCCTTCTCCAGGGGAACATTCCCAGGGCTCTGAGCTCTGCCTGGAGCCTTCCCTTCTCCAGGGGAATATTCCCAGGGATTGCTCTGAGCTCTGCCTGGAGCCTTCCCTTCTCCAGGGGAACATTCCCAGCTCTGCCAAGAACCTGGGAATGGGGAATTCCAGGGTGGAAATCCTGTCTGCAGATGATCCACTGGAGCAGAGCCTGGTTCTATGGCAGGGGAACAAAGAGGGAAAACCAGGATGGGCAGGAAAATCCTGGAGCCCTCAGGAGAGGAGAGAAAGGAGGAATTCATCCCAAAATTCATCCCAAAGAGCCCAGGCTGATGTCAAACCTTGGGATCTCCTCAGGGATAGAAGGGCTGGAGCTGCTCGAGGGCTTGAGCTCACCCAGGAGGATAAATATTGATATAATAGTAAAAAAAAAGTATATAAAATAAATAAGTTATAGAAAAAATAATATAAATTAATATAAAATATAAGATTATAGACAATATAAAAATAATATATTAAATAATATACTATAGATTACTGTAAGATATATTGTGTACAATATAAACAAATATAAAAAATAATATAGAATACAAAATTTAAGAGACTAAAAATAGATTAAATAATATAATCTGGAAAAATAGAAAATATGAGATATAAAAATAATATAGCAAAGAATAATATAAAATTTAAATTTTAAAAAAGTAATAATACTCTTAACTGAAGGAAAATCAGGAATAATTTTCACAAGAGTCCGATGCTCTCAGGGCTCATAAACACCATTTATGTTCATTATTTATAATATTTCTATGTAATATTTTATTTACTGAAAAATGTAGCAGTATGTTTCTATATTACATAATAAACATATGGGTGTTTATGAGTGTAAATTTGTATCTATTATAGTTCTATATCTTTTAACTTTATATAGGAATAAAAATATAAAATATATGCACATATATAAATTTAAATATATATATATAAATTAAAAAAAAAATATATATATAAATATATATAAAAAATACTTTTTTCTGGTGTTCCAACTAAACTGGTGGGAAATTGCAACAAGGAATTTGGTTTTCTTACCACCCATCTCCTTGTGCTACTCCAAGCTATAGGAAGAATTCCATGAAAATTATAGGGAAAAAAAATCTATTTAAAAAAGTCAAATTCCAGGAAAAATCTGTGGAAAAACTGAACCTTTTTGGGAAAATATTTTGCAACTGGAATTAGTTTTATGTGTTGGAATAGGAACTAAATCTTCAGCTCCTGCAGACTGGAACAATCACGGTGACAGCAAGAGATCAAGGGAGTTTAATTCAGCCAAAATTAATCAAAACTAACAATAATTAAGACTAATAATTACTAGTAACTAATAATGACTAAAAACTAACATTAAACATCTGTTCTATCCTACAGGTATAAAGCATCTTCTGTCTTGTTTTATAGAAAAAATTGAAATGAAAAATTATTTTAAATTATATGAAAATTGTATGAAAAAAATTAGATTTTATGAAAATTCTATTAAAATTCTAGAGAAAATTGTATGATCATTCCATGAAAATTCCACGAAAAATTCTATGAGATAACTGTTTGAAAATTATATGAAAAATTCTAAGAAAACTCTATGAAAATTCTACAAAAGATCCAGGAGAATTCGATGAAAATTTTATGAATTTTTATGAACGATTTGATGCAAATTGTATGAAAAATAACAGGAAGCAATGAGAACCGCGTGAAAAACGTTTCAAAAATCCCCGTGAAATCCCCTGAAAAATCCACGAATTCCACGAAAAGCGAACGTTCCCAAAACCGCCGGAAAAAAAAAAAATTTTTCAAAGAACGCAAAAACTCCAAAAATAAAACGAGACAGAAACTCCGCCGAGCTCCTCCAGCAGAGCCCGGAGCAGGAGGATTTCCTGGGAATTCCTTACCACGTCCTAGATTTCCTCCCAGTCCTGACGCCCCTACAGGAAGTAATCGGTGGGGCTGGAGTAAACCTTCCTAAAGACTTCCAAGCGGGAGTAATTCCTGAGGATCCAGCTCTGCAGGGCGCTCCCGTCGCAGGCCTCCACCGTGGGGCCCTGGGAGCCGTCCTCGAGCCTGCCCAGCGTCAGGCACGACTGCGTGATGATGTGCAGGAAGGTGCGCCTCTGGAAAAGCGGGAACGCTCAGCGGGAACGGCCGAGGGCGGCGGGAGGAGCGGGGGTGAACTGGGAAATGCTCGCGGAGAACGCGCCGCGGACGAGCGGGCACGGCCAGAGGGAAATCCATGGGCCGGGATGGAATGGCACGGGCAAAATGGCCTCCCTGCTCCTGAGAGCATTCCCGTGATCCAGAGAGGATTGGGGCTCCAAATCCCGTTCTCCCTACCCTTGGATTGCTGCAATTCCCTGCTGGGAACATCCAGGTGGAAATGGGATTTTCCTAGAAATATCCCAAAACTTCCAATTTGATTTTGAGAGCATTCCCATTATTGAAAGTGGATTGTGGCTCCCAGTCCTGTTCTCCCTACCCTTGGATTGCTGCAATTCCCTGCTGGGAACATCCAGGTGGAGATGGGGTTTTCCTAGAAATATCCCAAAACTCCCACCCTCCTCTTGAGAGCATTCCCATGAGCCAAAGCAGATTGTGGCTCCCAGTCCCGTTCTCGCTACCCTTGGATTGCTGCAATTCCCTGCTGGGAACGTCCAAGCAGAGATGGGGTTTTCCTAGCAGAAATATCCCAAAACTTCTGCCTTGCTGTCAAGAGCATTCCCATGATCCAGAGTGGATTGGGGCTCCCAATCCCGTTCTCCCTACTCTTGGATTGCTGCAATTCCCTGCTGGGAACATCCAAGCAGAGATGGGGTACTCCTAGCAGAAATATCCCAAAACTTTCACTTTGATTTTGAGAGCATTCCCATGATCCAAAGTGGATTGTGGCTCGTTCTCCCTACTCTTGGATTGCTGCAATTCCCTGCTGGGAACATCCAGGTGGAGATGGGATTTTCCTAGAAATATCCCAAAACTTCCACTTTGCTCTCGAGAGCATTCCCGTGATCCAGAGTGGATTGGGGCTCCCAAGTCCCGTTCTCCCTACCCTCGGATTGCTGCAATTCCCTGCTGGGAACATCCAGGTGGAGATGGGGTTTTCCTAGAAATATCCCAAAACTTCCACCTTGAGCTTTACAGCATTCCCATTATTGAAAGCAGATTCTGGTTCCCAATCCCATTCTCCCTACCCTCAGATTGCTGCAATTCCCTGCTGGGAACGTCCAAGCAGAGATGGGATTTTCTTAGAAATATCCCAAAACTTCCACCTTAATCTTTACAGCATTCCCGTGATCCAGAGTGGATTGTGGTTCCCAATCCCATTCTCACTACCCTTGGATTGCTGCAATTCCCAACTGGGAACGTCCAAGCAGAGATGGGATTTTCCTAGCAGAAATATCCCAAAACTTCCATCTTGATCTTGAGAGCATTCCCGTGATCCAGAGTGGATTGTGACTCGTTCTCCCTACCCTTGGATTGCTGCAATTCCCTGCTGGGAACATCCAAGCAGAGATGGGATTTTCCTAGAAATATCCCAAAACTTCTACCTTGAGCTTTACAGCATTCCCATGATCCAAAGTGGATTGTGGCTTGTTCTCCCTACCCTTGGATAGCTGCAATTCCCTGCTGGGAAGATCTAGGTGGAGATGGGGTTTTCCTAGAAATATCCCAAAACTTCCACCTTGCTCTCGAGAGCATTCCCATGATCCAGCACAGAGTGGGGCTCCCAGTCCTGCTCCTCCAACCCCTCGGATTGCTGCAATTCCCCATTGGAAAGATCCAGGCAGAGATGGGTTTTGTTCTGCACAAATATCCCAAAATTTCCTCCCTGCTCTTGAGAGCATTCCCAAGATCCATCATGGAGCGTGGCTCCCAATCCTGCCTCTCCAGCCCTTTGGATGGCTGTGATTCCCCACTGGAAAGATCTGGGCACAGCTGGGGTTTTTCCTGCACAAACCACCCTGAACCCCATTTGGGAATTACCCAGTTAAAACCAGAATTCATTAAACATTTATGAGGGGTTTTTTTCCACAATTCCAGCTTTTCTTTTCCGGTGCCAATTCCAGGTGGGGTGAGACGAAGGGGAGCTTCCACTTCCCTAAATTCTTCCCACTGTCACCCCATCACTGAGGTAGCCAGGGCTGGAGCAGCTGGAATGCTCTTCCCACATCCCTCACCCGCTCCTTTTCCATTGTTTTGGCTTGGGAATGGAAAAAGTGACGTGAGGATAAAGGAGCCACTAAAAATACCAGAGCCAAGTGTCCCTAAAATGTCACTCGGAGTCACGGGCAGGGACAGCAGCGCTGGATCAGCACTCCCTGTTCCCTCCTGTCCATGAATCCTTCCAGGGAAAGCAGAGGTCCATCAGTAAAGGACTTGGAATTCTCTCTCTCTGGCAGCCACAGGATATGAAATATCCAAAGGTGGCGGATTCCTCACACAGGGATAAACACGAACGTGGGAATCTGAGCAGGCTTTTCCTGGTACACGGATTCATGGCATGGTTTGGGATGGGAAGACCTTAAATCCCAACCCAATCCCCCCCTGCCACGGGCAGGGACCCCTCCCAGGCTGCTCCAAGCCCTGTCCAGCCTGGCCTGGGACATTTCCAGGGATCCAGGGCAGCCCCAGCTGCTCTGGGAATTCCAGCCCAGCCAGGAATTCCCAATTCCCAATCTCCCAGCCATCCCTGCCCTCTGGCAGTGGGAGCCATTCCCTGGCTCCTGTCCCTCCATCCCTTGTCCCCAGTCCCTCTCCAGCTCTCCTGGAGCCCCTTCAGGCCCTGCAAGGGGCTCTGAGCTCTGCCTGGAGCCTTCCCTTCTCCAGGGGAACATTCCCAGGGATTGCTCTGAGCTCTGCCTGGAGCCTTCCCTTCTCCAGGGGAACATTCCCAGGGCTCTGAGCTCTGCCTGGAGCCTTCCCTTCTCCAGGGGAACATTCCCAGGGCTCTGAGCTCTGCCTGGAGCCTTCCCTTCTCCAGGGGAACATTCCCAGCTCTCCCAGGCTGGCTCAGGGAGCGGGAAGCTCTGGAATGTTGGAGCAGCAGCTATGGAGAACCTGAGCCAGGGCACTGCTACAGGAGCTATTCCAGGGATTGGGATTTGGCACAGGGATTGCACCAGACTTACCTCAAAGCTATACTCCCATTTCCCAAAATACTGAGGGAAGGGAAAGACAGAAGGAAAGCGGAGTCAGTGATCCAAGGAACATTTTTTGTGCAGCCCCTCAGCTCTCCCTGGATGGAAATTCCAAAGCTTTGCAGGGACACCACCACTGGGGACAAACAGTGGCAATTATCCAGGAAAAAATCATGGAATTCTGAGCAGGAAGGGATCCACAGGGATCATTGATCCAAGCCCCAGCCCTGCCAGGATATCCCAAGAATCCCATCCTGTTCCTGGGATGTCCAAACACTCCTGGAGCTCTGGCAGCCATGGAATAAACCCTGAGGGATCTGTCAGGAATAAGTCCTGAGGAATTTGTCAGGAATAAACGCTGACATCACCATCCCTCCACAAGGAATTCAACTCCTTCCTATCAGCTGTGACACATTTCCACCTTCATTTTTTCCCTGGATCCCTCCGTGCGTGTCACGTCCCAGGATCTCATCCCTCTCCACATCCAGAGGTTTCCCTGGATGTCACAACGGGAATCACCAGGCGTGGGAGCCTGGAATTTATTCAATATTTAAATACCACAAATTTAATTAGAAAATTATAAAAATAATAGCAGGAAATCATAGAAAATTCCATGAAAATCCCTCAGAGAAATCCCTTTTTAGGATTATTGAATGTCCAGCTGTGGCCTTGTTGTCCATTGCCAAGCCAGAATTCCTAAAAATTCCTAAAAACCACCCCAAACCCCTCCATGCAATGCCTGAATAAGCAAGGAAAGGAAAAATCAGTGTAATTCCACTGGAAAATCAAATTAAGGAATATAAGGAATTCAGGAAATATCCTGTAATTGTTTCTCTGGGGAAAAAAACCCAAAATTTGAATATCACAACTGGCTGTTTTCTTGGGAAAAAAGTCCTGGATATTAGGAATGCTTGGAGGTTAATAACACTCTAACAAATATATAATAATGGCAATCATGAAATGAAAGGGAAAATGGGCAGCTGAAATCCGAATATTCCAAGGAAAACTGGCAATAAAAAGCTTCACTCAATAAATCCAGGGACAGGGAATGCAACTGGATGTTTTCCAGGAGAACAAGCAGCCAGCCCTTGGAGTTGCCATAAAAACATGGAATATTCCTGTTTTAGGAGCTCCATCTCATGGCCGAGCTGAGTTTTACACAATTCCTGGGAAATTCTGCTCAGTCTAAGGGAAAAACCAGCAGATTCCCTGTGTGTATTTTATTGGAAGAATTCCAGCCTTCCAGGCAGGAAAGGTGGAGGTGCCCGAGGAATTCCTGGATGTGGCCGGGCTGGGGACAAGGTGGGGATGGGGCACAGCTTGGACCTGATGACCTGGGAGGGCTTTTCCAGCCTCAGGGTGGGCAGCAGCAGGAATTTCCCCATGGAAAGGGGGCTCAGGCATTGGAAGTGCCCAGGGAGGTTTGGAGGTTTGGAATTCCTGGAGGTGGCACTCGGTGTGAATGGAAATCCCTGTGGGAATTGTAAAGTGAGACGGAAACACGGAATTGGGCAAATCCCAGGAGGGTTTCACCAGGAGCTGGCTTGGAACTGGAACCTCTGTGTGTGTTCCATCAGCAGGAATTTCCCCATGGAAAGGGGGCTCAGGGATTGGAAGTGCCCAGGGAGGTTTGGAGTGCCCATCCCTGGAGGTGTCCCAGGAATTCTGGAGGTGGCACTCAGGGCTCTGGGTGGGCACAGGGTGGGCATGGGGCACTGCTGGGATTTTGGGACCTCAGAGCTCTTTTCCAACCTCATTTCTGGGATCCTGAGCACCAGGGTCCCCAGGGCTTTTCCCAGAAGGGAATATCCATGCAATCCCACCCCAGCAGCAGAGGTGTCCCTGCCCCAGCCCCTTCTGGCAGGGAACATTTTGTGCTCCCCCACAGCTCCAAACTCCTCACGCCAACAACAGCAAAGGAGCCCTGAAAATCCTTACGGTCCCATTTTTGCATTTTGGGGGAAAAATTCTTCCTGGCAAGGGTGCTCAGGCCTCGGCAGGGGCTGCCCAGGGAGCTTTGGAGGTGTCCCAGGAATTCCTGGAGGTGGCACTCAGGGCTCTGGGTGGGGACAAGGTGGGGATGGGACACAGCTGATGGGACTCCATGACCTTGGAGGGCTTTTCCAACCTCAGGGATGCCGGGATTGTCCCAGAACCACCCCCCCGGGCCCGGGATACCTCGGCATCGTACTCCCAGAGCTGGTTGCCCCTCAGGTGGTGGCACTTGAGCATGAGCACGGGGCCGTTGAGCCGCGACACGTCCAGGCACAGGTCGTCCGTGCGGATCTCCTTGTCTGCCGTGTAGGAAAACACCTGGAACACAGAGCGGGGCTGGAGAAGGGCTGGGAACCCCTGGGAACCCCGACCCCAGCCCTGGGAGGGACTGGCTTGGGAGCTGGAGCCTGTCCTCGGAGAATTCCATGGGAATTGAGGGGAAAGGGAAAGGTTTTCCACTGGATAAATCCATGGGAATTCAGGGGAAGGGAAAGTTTTTCCATTGGAGAAATCCATCAGAATTCAGGGGAAGGGAAATGTTTTCCCTTGGAGATATCCATGGGAATTGAGGGGAAGGAAAAGGTTCTCCATTGGAGAAATCCATGGGAATTCAGGGGAAGGGAAAGTTTTTCCACTGGAGAAATCCATGGGAATTCAGGAGAAAGGTTTTCCCTTGGAGAAATCCATCAGAATTCAGGGAAAGGGAAAGGTTTTCCCTTGGATAAATCCATCAGAATTCAGGGGAAGGGAAAGGTTTTCCCTTGGAGAAATCCATGGGAATTGAGGGGAAGGAAAAGGTTCTCCATTGGAGAAATCCATGGGAATTCAGGGGAAGGGAAAGTTTTTCCACTGGATAAATCCAGGGAATTCAGGAGAAAGGTTTTCCCTTGGAGAAATCCATCAGAATTCAGGGGAAGGGAAAGGTTTTCCACTGGATAAATCCATCAGAATTCAGGGGAAGGGAAAGGTTTCCCTTGGAAATATCCATGGGAATTGAGGGGAAGGAAAAGGTTCTCCATTGGAGAAATCCATGGGAATTCAGGGGAAGGGAAAGTTTTTCCACTGGAGAAATCCATGGGAATTGAGGAGAAAGGTTTTCCCTTGGATAAATCCATCAGAATTCAGGGGAAGGGAAAGGTTTTCCCTTGGATAAATCCATCAGAATTCAGGGGAAGGGAAAGGTTTTCCCTTGGAGAAATCCATGGGAATTGAGGGGAAGGAAAAGGTTCTCCATTGGAGAAATCCATGGGAATTCAGGGAAAGGGAAAGTTTTTCCACTGGATAAATCCATGGGAATTCAGGAGAAAGGTTTTCCCTTGGAGAAATCCATCAGAATTCAGGGGAAGGGAAAGGTTCTCCATTGGAGAAATCCATGGGAATTCGGGGGAAGGGAAAGTTTTTCCACTGGAGAAATCCATGGGAATCCAGGGGAAGGGAAAGGTTTTCCACTGGATAAATCCATGGGAATTCAGGAGAAGGGAAAGGTTCTCCATTGGAGAAATCCATGGGAATTCAGGAGAAAGGTTTTCCCTTGGAGAAATCCATGGGAATTGAGGGGAAGGAAAAGGTTCTCCATTGGAGAAATCCATGGGAATTCAGGGGAAGGGGAAGTTTTTCCACTGGATAAATCCACGGGAATTCAGGGGAAGGGAAAGGTTTTCCACTGGATAAATCCATGGGAATTCAGGGGAAGGGAAATGTTTTCCACTGGAGAAATCCATGGGAATTCAGGAGAAAGGTTTTCCCTTGGAGAAATCCATCAGAATTCAGGGGAAGGGAAAGGTTTTTCACTGGATAAATCCATGGGAATTCAAGGGGAAGGGAAAGGTTCTCCACTGGAGAAATCCATGGGAATTCAGGAGAAGGGGAAGATTTTCCCTTGGAGAAATCCATGGGAATTGAGGAGAAGGGAATGTTTTTCCACTGGATAAATCCATAGGAATCCAGGGGCAGGGAAAGTTTTTCCAAGCCAAAAAGCAGCGAAATGAGGGCAAGCCCCAGTGAGGATGGAGGAAGTGACAGGAGGAGATGGCAGGAGTTGGGATGAACCTCCAGGATAAATCAGGGATGGGAACACGGAGCATCCCAGCCTTTCCCACCAGGAATGTGGCCAGGAGCAGGTGTCTGGATACCAGAGCTACCAGGGAATTGTGACCGTGCCAGGCTGGCACCACCCCTGGCAAATTCTACACAGAAATAATAAAAAATTCTAATTCTTTAAAATAGAGTTAATTTAAAAACATGCTTAAAAGTCCCTTAATCATAATTTACATCCCAAACCCCACCTGGAGCAGCTATGCTAATTTGAATATCCACTGGAATATGCAAATTTTGTTCTAATTAACCCAGAGTCGTTGGTCACAAGACCAAGAATTCCATCCACTTTTCTACTCCCTTTCCAGCCCCTCCAAATGAAACTCCCCAGGCCCCCACTACTGGAATTCCACTAAAGAACTTCCATGAAGATCCTGGATATTTATTTTTCCCTACACACATCCAGAACAGCTGGATCGAGCCACGTTTATGGAGATTCCTGCCCATTTCATTTTTATGGAAATAAATTCAAATTCCTGATCACGTTTCCTAAATGTCTGGAATGTTAAATTTATTATTAAACACAGCAGGATTCTAATCAATCTATTCACTGGGATACTTTCCATGGATGTGCACCAATATTCCCCCAAAATCTGGAGCTGAAATTGAAAAAAAAAAAAAAAAAAAAAAAAAAAAAAGGCTGAGTCCTCTTAAAATCCTTCAGCTCGAAATTGAAAATATTTTGGAATTTTCATTGATTATTTTGACATTACTTCCACACAAAATCTAAAATAGAATTGAAAGAGATATTTAAAATATTCCGAAGGAATTCTTGGACAAACAAGCCACTTTTCCCTGGTTTTATTTACCTGGTTCCCTCCCATGCCGTGGCAGTTGAAAAATCCCACTTTTTCATTCTCCTTGCGGCCCATGTTGTCCAAGCACTGGTTGGTTTCAACGTTCCTGATCTGGAGAAAGGAAAGAGGTGAAATATTCCTTAAAATATTTCCTGGACCTGCCAGATTGGTGCAGAAATCTGCAATTTGTGAACGGATCACATTCCCAAATAGTCGGGGAATGGTCTGGGTGGGAAGTGGCCCCAAAGCTCATCCACGGCCAGGGACACCTCTGACTATTCCATGTCAAGCCATGAGGGGAATTCAGGATGATTATCCCAAATCTGCCAGAATCTCCATTCTTTTTCTCCCTGTTTGTCCCAGGAAACAACAAAATATCCACGTGGGAAATGCACTTTGAGGCCTGGTGCTGCTCACCTTCAATTCACACCATTTTTCCTTGGATTTGAGCCCAGGAGGAGCCATCCAGAGCAGGACACGGATCATTTATGGCCTAATGATGCTGCTCCAGCTTGGATGGATCAAATCCTGCCCAAATCTCTTCTGAAAGGCAGGGAAATGTCCAAAAAATGCTCTTCCAATGCCTTAAAAATTCCCCATTTCTCTGCTGCTCCCTGGCCTTTGAGGCTGCAATTCCCTTTTCCTGCTCCACTGGAACAGCCGAGCAGGGCTTTAATTCCCAGCTCCTGCCTGAGTTGCTGTTTCCATGGGAACTGAGGCCACACTGCACAGATCAGGTGTTTTAATCACTTTTTTCTGCCTTTCTCATCCCATTTTCCAGCCTGACAACGTGGCACAATCCCACTTTATTTGACATTCCCTAGACAAGTCCTTTCCTTGCTGGAAACCCCCATTCCCCTTTATTTTGGCAGGATGAAATCCGGAATCCTCCAGTGCCTTTTATTCCTGCCTACAATGGCAAATTTCAGTGGGAAATCACTTCCCTGGATGTCAAAAAAAGCCATTTGTTCCTCAGAGTGTTGTTCCAGGATTGTTATTCCATCATCAAATCCTTTCATTGTTATTCCACCATCATCAAATCCTTTCATTGTTATTCCATCATCATCAAATCAACCCATTCCAGAGCTTTTAAAAGGCAGCGTAGGAACGACTCAGTGTAATATTTTTAACTGTGAATTTGTTGAATTTCAAAGAAATTCCAGCTCCTGGTGGTCCCAGAACCTTGTGATTGCCAGGAATGTCCTTGACCCTCAGCTCCAGGCTGGAAAACACTCAGTGAACAAACATTTCTTAAAAAAAAAAAAAATCCAAGAAAAGCCACTTCTAGTCTCTTTCTAAGCAATAAATGATGATGGAAGGTTCCCCTCAAGGGCTGCATATTCATCGTGTCAAAATATTAATCCCAAACTTCACTCTTCCAATCTCCTGCTCCACTTGGGAGATAAATTTGCCTGGTGAACATCTGGAACAGACACTCGATTTAAAGGGAGATTTTTTAAGGAGAGGGAAGATGTTTGGAACAGCAACTTCTTCTTGAAAAGCACTTTAAAAACAGAAATAAAGAGAAATAAGACATCAAGAGGAATAAGAGGCAAGAAAAGAACCCCAGCACCTGAGTCCAAAGCCACCTCATCCCCTTGGGAATGGATTCATTGGCTCTGGACACCTCCTGGTTCCCTGTACTTACTGGTTTAATTTCTTACTGGTTTGATTTCTTACTGGTTTAATTTCTTACTGCTTTCTTTCCTTATTGGTTTAATTTCTTACTGCTTTCTTTCCTTACTGGTTTAATTTCTTACTGGTTTCTTTCCTTACTGGTTTCTTTCCTTACTGGTTTCTTTCCTTACTGCTTTAATTTCTTACTGCTTTCTTTCCTTACTGCTTTAATTTCTTGCTGGTTTCTTTCCTTACTGCTTTAATTTCTTACTGCTTTCTTTCCTTACTGCTTTAATTTCTTACTGCTTTCTTTCCTTACTGGTTTAATTTCTTACTGCTTTCTTTCCTTACTGGTTTAATTTCTTACTGCTTTCTTTCCTTACTGGTTTAATTTCTTACTGCTTTCTTTCCTTACTGGTTTAATTTCTTATTGCTTTCTTTCCTTACTGGTTTAATTTCTTACTGCTTTCTTTCCTTACTGGTTTAATTTCTTACTGGTTTCTTTCCTTACTGGTTTAATTTCTTACTGCTTTCTTTCCTTACTGGTTTGATTTCTTATTGCTTTCTTTCCTACTGGTTTGATTTCTTATTGCTTTCTTTCCTACTGGTTTAATTTCTTACTGGTTTCTTTACTTACTGGTTTAATTTCTTATTGCTTTCTTTCCTTACTGGTTTAATTTCTTACTGGTTTCTTTCCTTACTGGTTTAATTTCTTACTGCTTTCCTTACTGGTTTAATTTCTTACTGCTTTCTTTCCTTACTGCTTTCTTTCCTTACTGATTTTCCTTACTAACAGGTTTCCAGTTCTTACTGGTCTCCTGTACTACAGGTTCCCTTTATTTACTGGTTTCCTGCATTGCTGATTTCCTTTACTTACTGGTTTCCAGCACGGCTGGTTTGCTGTAGTTACTGGTTTCCTGCCCTTACTGGTGTCCTGGATTTACTGGTTTTCTTTACTTGCTGGTTTGTTGTAGCTCCTGGTTACCTGTAAGATTGCTTTCCTTTGCTCACTGGTTTCCAGTTCTTACTGCTTTCCTTTATTTCTTGGTTTTCCTGCTTTCCTAGACCCCCTGCTTTGTTGCAGTTACTGGTTTCCAGTTCTTGCTTTACTTACTGGTTTGTTCTACTACTGGTTCCTGCAATTCCTGGTTCCCTCTGCTCCTGGTTTCCTGCATTTCCTGGTCTGCTTTACTCCATTTCCTGCACTGACTGATTTCCTTTAATTCCTGTTTTCCTGCAATTCCTGGTCTGTTTTATTCCCTGTTTTTTTGCATTGATTGATTTCCTTTAATTCCTGGTTTCCTGCAATTCCTGGTCTGCTTTACTCCATTTCCTGCACTGATTGATTTCCTTTAATTCCTGGTTTCCTGCAATTCCTGGTCTGCTTTACTTCCTGGTTTTCTGCACTGATTGATTTCCTTTAATTCCTGGTTTCCTGCAACTCCTGGTCTACTTTATTCCCTGGTTCCCTGCACTGATTGATTTCCTTTACTTCCTGGTTTCCTGCAATTCCTGGTCTGCTTTACTCCCTGCTTTCCTGCACTGATTGATTTCCTTTAATTCCTGGTTTCCTGCAATTCCTGGTCTGTTTTATTCCCTGGTTTCCTGCACTGATTGATTTCCTTTAATTCCTGGTTTCCTGCATTTCCTGGTCTGCTTTACTCCCTGCTTTCCTGCAACTCCTGGTTTCTTTCACTGCCTGCTTTCCTTTCTTTCCTGCTTCCCCACACTCCTGGACCGCTGCCCTTCCCGTTCTCCCGGCATTCCCAGGGCAGGGCCCGCACCTCTCCCAGGGAGTAGTAGCGCCGCGGGATCTGCGAGTCGGGGTAGACGTTCTCCAGGTACCAGGAGAAGGGTTTGCAGCCGAGCCTCTCCCGCAGGGCTTTCCTGATGGAAACGTCTCCATAATCCACCTTCACCACCCCTGGAATGGTGAGAGAAGATCTGATCAAACATCCCTGTCTGGGGAAAATCCCAGGGCTGCTCCAGCTCCCTGCAGGGCTTTCCTGATGGAAACGTCTCCATAATCCACCTTCACCACCCCTGGAATGGTGAGAGAAGAGCCCATCAAGCATTTGGGGAAAATTCCAGAGCTGCTCCAGCTCCCTGCAGGGCTTTCCTGATGGAAACATCTCCATAATCCACCTTCACCACCCCTGGAATGGTGAGAGAAGGGCCCATCAAACATTTGGGGAAAATTCCAGAGCTGCTCCAGGTCCCTGCAGGGCTTTCTTGATGGAAACATTTCCATAATCCACCTTCACCACCCCTGGAATGGTGAGAGAAGATCTGATCAAACATCCCTGTCTGGGGAAAATCCCAGGGCTGCTCCAGCTCCCTGCAGGGCTTTCCTGATGGAAATATCTCCATAATCCACCTTCATCACCCCTGGAATGGTGAGAGAAGGGCCCATCAAACATTTGGGGAAAATTCCAGAGCCACCTCCAGGTCCCTGCAGGGCTTTCCTGATGGAAATGTCTCCATAATCCACTTTCACCACCCCTGGAATGGTGAGAGAAGAGCCCATCAAACATCTGGGGAAAATCCTGGAGCCGCCCTCAGCTCCTCTTGATTCCAATCCACATGCTGGGAATGGGAGCAGCAGGATGTGAGGGGTGAGTGGCTGCCTCTCCATGGAGGTGTGCAAGGAATAATTAATTCATTAATTAATGGAGCCAAGTGACATGCTTGGAAAATGATTCTTTTTCTTTCCTTTATCAATCTGGAAAGGCAGGACTGAAGAATTCCTTGATTTCTTCCCATTCCAAAATAATAAAGGAATCTGGTCACATTTTCACAAACCACGTTTCCCTGCACTCTCCTGACAGGAATAACTCGGACAAGGTGGGAGGGCCCTGGCACAGATTCCCAGAGAAGCTCTGGCTGCCCCTGGATCCCTGGAAGTGTCCAAGGCCAGCACCTGAGCTGGATTTCCTTGGAGCATCCCACGGCTCCTCCTGCTCTCTGTGTCCATCTCCAGCCACCACAAAGGTCCCAAAGGAGCAGACACGGAGCCAGACCTGGCCGGGCATCAGCAGGACCTGGACACGGGTTTTCATGGAACCACTGAGGCTGGAAAAGCATTCCAAGGTCCCAAAATCCCAGCTGTGCCCCATGCCCACCCTGTGCCCACCCAGAGCCCTGAGTGCCACCTCCAGAATTCCTGGGACACCTCCAGGGATGGGCACTCCAAACCTCCCTGGGCACTTCCAATCCCTGAGCCCCCTTTCCATGGGGAAATTCCTGCTGATGGAACACACACAGAGGTTCCAGCCCCAAACCAGCTCCAGGGAAGGGAAGGGAAGGGAAGGGAAGGGAAGGGAAGGGAAGGGAAGGGAAGGGAAGGGAAGGGAAGGGAAGGGAAGGGAAGGGAAGGGAAGGGAAGGGAAGGGAAGGGAAGGGAAGGGAAGGGAAGGGAAGGGAAGGGAAGGGAAGGGAAGGAAGGGAAGGGAAGGGAAGGGAAGGGAAGGGAAGGGAAGGGAAGGGAAGGGAAGGGAAGGGAAGGGAAGGGAAGGGAAGGGAAGGGAAGGGAAGGGAAGGGAAGGGAAGGGAAGGGAAGGGAAGGGAAGGGAAGGGAAGGGAAGGGAAGGGAAGGGAAGGGAAGGGAACTGCTGGAAACCAGTGGCTGTGGAGGGAATATTTTGGGCACAGTTTGTGTTCCAGGAGAGGATCCCAATCCTGCTTTTTGGCCTCCCACGCAGGCAGGGAAGAGCCTTTTTTGCAGCCAGACAATTGTGAGGATTTGCTGTGATTCAGGAGGAAAATCCCTCCCAGTTTCCTGTCCCAGGATCATTTGAACCTCATCCGACCCCAGCTGGGACAGCCCCACACGTGGCAGCTCCTGGATTCCAGATTTATCCATTTCCTGTCTTTCCTAAGAAAGGGGCTTCCTTTAATCCCATCCGAAGCATATCCAGGATTTCTGGGATTTCTGAAGCTCTCCTGAATGATCTGGCCCATGAGCTGCAGGCCCTGAGCCAGGCTCTTCCCAAGGAAAGCTCCAATTCCTTCATAATGCAGGGTTACACTAAACCCAAAAGGGGAGTTTTCCTCACTGCTTTGGGATTTTTTCTCCTGGTTTTTTAAATCCAGCTTGGATTTATTAAAAACTCTGCCTCCTGACTCATCTCAGCACAAATAAAGATTTTTCTGTTATCCACACCAAAACAGGAGAAGGCACCAATTAAAAATATGCTCAAAATCCCAAAACACAGAGCTGAGCTCTCCTCCAGCAGAATTCTGTTTTTCCAGGGGAACCAGATCCCTCCAGACTTTTTAATTTGGGATGTAATTCCGAGGTGTGCCCCTTATTATGCTGAGAAGTCTGCTTCCCACTGGGAGCAGCCCCTGGCTCCTCTCTCCTGGGATCTCAGCTCAGGAGTGGAATGAATCAGCTCCCAGAGGAGCTGGGGGATGAGGCTGTGCCAGACAACAGAGCCCTCATTACCAACAGGCAAATTCCTTTGTTCTCCCAGAGAATTATCCAGAGATCCCCATTTTCCTCACTAATAGGAAGGGAAAAGGATCAAAAAGCAGATTAAAAATATTTAGGAATACTTTTTATATTTAGGAATGCCCTATTTTTTAAAAAAATCTATTATTTCCTACTTCTTTTTATGGAGAATTTCCATGAAAATGTTCATTTTATTTCCCTTTCTCCTCCATTTGCTTCTCAGTGCTGGGGAACAACCTCATTATATTTTACCTATCAATTAATACAGTTATTAATAAATAATGTGGGAAGAGATCAGGGAATACAAAGACCACCTATTCCCAAATTCTTCCACATGGCTGAAATTTTGGATTACAAAACTGTCAGTGGCAGTGACCTAATTTCACCCTTTCCATGCAATCTAATTTTCTCCAAGGGTTCTCTGCTGGAATTTTGTATCAAATCCTGGGAATGTGTAACTGGGAAGAGGAGAGGGCACTTCCAGGAGCACAAAATTCCAGCTGATTTGGGCTCATTCCAGAAGGGAAAAACAGTTTTTCCTCATGGAAATACAAGTAATAACCTCACAATAAATATAAAAAGCAGGCTGGCATTCCATCCTAATTTTTCTTTTTCAAAGGAAAAGCTTCCTTAAAATTGATGGGTCAAAATCCATAGAGGAGAGATCCATAAATATGTATTTTTTTACACCATTATTAAGCACTTAAAATGAGCACAGACTTTTTTTTTTAATTTAAATTGCCCAGCTTTTAAAGGGATTTCCAGGACGGATTGGGAATATTCTATGAGCAGATCCTGTGCACCCACAGGAGAAGTGGGATTCCACAAGCAGAATCCCAGAGATTCTTTCCAGCTGGGATTAATGCTGGTCCCTGATACCTTGAACCCCTGGAAAAACCAAAGCCTGTGGAAAAGAGCAGGAATTCAGCTGGAACAGGTAAGGGATAACAGCAGGAAATCGTGCAGGAGAAGAAGCACAAAACTCCCGGGGCTATTACTGACCTGCCAGGGAAAACTGAAAGTGGCTCTGCTGCCACGGAATTGCACTGGGAAGGAAGCTGGAAGGTGGGAAAATGGGAAAATGATCCCAGAATGAAAGAGCAGCGACACTTCCAGAGCCCGTGGGCGCTCCTGGCACACGTGGGGAGGGAAATCCCAGGTGCTGTGGCCAAAGGGTTCCTGCTCTCCATGCTGGGACCTCTGCTGCCCTTCCCACGGATCCCTCGGGGATTTTGGGATCACCTGGGCCCCTCCTGGCAAGGGAGAGTCTGAGGGGCTGGAGCGGGGCCAGGGAAGGGAACGGAGCTGGGAAGGGACTGGGGAATTCCTGAGGGAGCTGGGAAGGGGCTGGAGAATTCCTGAGGGAGCTGGGAAGGGCTGGAGAATTCCTGAGGGAGCTGGGAAGGGGCTGGAGAATTCCTGAGGGAGCTGGGAAGGGGCTGGAGAATTCCTGAGGGAGCTGGGAAGGGGCTGGGGAATTCCTGAGGGAGCTGGGAAGGGGCTGGAGAATTCCTGAGGGAGCTGGGAAGGGGCTCAGCCTGGAGCAAAGGAGGATGCAGAGGGATCTTTTCCCTCTCTGGAATTCCCTGCCAGGAGGGGACAGCCGGGGGGGTCGGGCTCTGCTCCCAGGGAACAGGGACAGGAGGAGAGGGAACGGCCTCAGGCTGGCCCAGGGGAGCTCAGGGTGGAATTTGGGGAAATTCCTTCATGGAAAGGATGCTCAGGTGGAGCCCCCATCCCTGCAGGGATTCAAAGCCCTGTGGATGTGGCACTGGGGACACGGCAGTGCTGGGAATGTTGGACTCAAAGATCTCGGAGAACTTCTCCAACCCAAACAACTCCACAGCTCCACCTCCCATTCCCAACTCCCTACTTCCAGGAAGCGTTCCGGACCACAAGACGATCCCAAAGAAATCCAGGCGTACCGGGGGAGATGATGTAGAAGAAATCCTTGAACTCGTCCATCCAGACCTCGGCCAGCCTGCGGTTGTTCTTGTTGATGACGTGGCCGGTGCCCCCCGGGAAGGTGTAGGGGGTGGCCTTGCGGAACACGTGTCCCACGTGGGAGCAGGTGACGATCTCCAGGGAGCCTCCACACTGCCAGATCTGCAACGGGAACGCGGGGAACGTGCAGGAACCCAGCCCCACACACAGAGGGGCTGCCAGCTGCGTCCGCGACTGTGTCCGCACCCACCCAGTTCAGCGGGGATTTTGCGGGAAGATCAAGGGATTTGGCCCTGGGTGGCAACACATGTGGGGCTAAAGCGGGTGAAATCCCTGGGTGGCAACACACGTGGGGCTAAAGCGGGTGAAATCCCTGGGTGGCAACACACGTGGGGCTAAAGCGGGTGAAATCCCTGGGTGGCAACACACGTGGGGCTAAAGTGGGTGAAATCCCTGGGTGGCAACACACGTGGGGCTAAAGCGGGTGGGATTTGGGCCTCCTGAGTGAGCAGCAGCCCAAAATCCAATCGGGAATGCTTGGGAGGCGTGGAATGGGGGGAAAAAAGACTTTTTAAAGGACACTCTGGAGTTTACAGCACATTTCACCACACGGGAATTCTACGGAAAACAACTAGAAAAGGAGAATTTTAATGGAATGTTCCCTGCTCTTCCCCAAAATCCACGGATCTCAGGCCCAGCCACACCCCAAGGAAAAATAAAGACAATTTTAACTGGATTTCCCTGTTCTTCCCCAAAATCCATGAAGCTTGGGCCGAGCCAACCTCCAGGGAGCAATAAAGACAATTTAAACTGGATTTTCCTGTTTTTCCCCAAAATCCACAGAACTCGGACCCAGCCACACTCCAGGGTGCAATAGAGACAATTTTGACTGGATTTTCCTGTTCTTTCCCCAAAATCCATGGAGCTTGGGCCCAGCCACACTCCAGGTTCACTCCCATTTCCATGGATTATTCCAGGGGAATTGTGAGGGTAAAGTGGGTGGGATTTGGGCCTCCTGAGCGAGCAGCAGCCCAAATCCAATCGGGAATGCTTGGGAGGAGTTGAATGGAAAAAAAAAAAAAAGACTTTTTAAAGGACACTGTGGAATTTGCAGCACATTTCACTGCTTCACACATTACACCACACAGGAATTCTATGGAAAACAACTAGAAAAGGAGAATTTTAACTGGATTTCCCTGCTCTTCCCCAAAATCCACGGAGCTCGGGCCCAGCCACACTCCAAGGAGCAATAAAGACAATTTTGACTGGATTTTTCCTGCTCTTCCCCAGAGTTCCCAGAGTGGAAGTGCTGGGAATGGGTCACTTGGATTTGTGTCCTTGGAGCACAAACTTTCCCCCCATCCTGCTGGGAAAGGTGTCATTCCCTAATGGATTCATGGAGGGCGTGGATTTTCCAGGATTCCATAATATTCAAAGCACAGAGCAAAACTTCTACCCACACACTCAAATATATATGTATAATTTTTTCAGATATTATGATATAGAGTTATGTATACATATTATATAAATATAGACTATATAATATATTTATCTTTTTAAATATATTTACATTTCATATATATATTTACAGAAATTTTTCCAAGCAGAATCCCGTCCATGGCCATCCTGAGGAAAACCCCAGCATTCCCAGGATATTGCCACATCCAGGGATACAAAGCAGCACATCCCAGAGCCTCAGAGGTGAAACCCAGGAATTCAGCGTGTGTTCTCCACCTCATGAGCTGGTGAAGTCCCAAAAATCCCACAATAAATGAAGAAGACAATGTGGGGAACTCTTCCCAGATGGAATTTTTTCCTTTCCAGTGCTGCATCCAAAATCTGTGCTCAGGATAATATTAAACATGCTGGAATTTAGAGCTCTGGGTTAAAGAAAAAAACAAATTTTGCTGCTGGATCACTATGGAGTGAGAAAGGCTGGGAATCCTGGAATTATTTAGCTTGGAAAAGACTTCCAAGATCATCGAGTCCAATGTTAACCACGTCCACCACTGATCCATATCCTCATTCCACAGATTTTAAATCCCTGGGGATGGGACTCCACCTCAGGCCTGGGCTTTAATCCCCTCCTAAGGGGCCAGAAGGATCCAAATTACTTATTTTATTTATTTAAGTATTTAACTTAATTAATATGATCTATTTCAGTTATTTTAGTTCAGTTTTTTATTTCAATTATTTATTTTATTTCAATTATTTTAATTACTTCAACTTCTTATTTCAATTATTTTACTGCAATTATTTTACTTCCAGGCCCCATCAAAAGGGGCCTGGAAGTAAAATTATTGTAATAAAATTACAACTTTAATTTGTAATTAAAATTGTAATTTTATTACAATTATTTTAATTGTAAAACCTGGTGTTAAATCCCTGAGTTTTTGGGGAGTTTTAAACAGAAGCTCTGGTGGAATCTTGGAATTAAAGCTCCTTGACAGGGACCTGAGTTCCCATGGCAACCAAGGCACATTTAGTTAATTAGGGCTCCCTCCACTTCCAGCATTCCATGAGAACGAGGGATGGGATCTGTGGGATCAGCAGTGAAACATCCCCTGTGTTAACTGCTCGGGGCAACTTTGGGATCAGGGGTGCCAAGGAATTCCAGAGGGGACATGGGAAAATCCCAAATATACACCAGGGATGTGCCCATGGAGCAACCTGGGAGCATGGAATAACCCCAAATAATTCCATGGAATAACCCCAAGTAGATCCATGGGAATAACCCCAAATAACTCCATGGAATAAATCCCAAATATTCACCTAGCATGTGCTCATGGAGCAACCTGGGAGCATGGAATAACCCCAAATAATTCCATGGAATAACCCCAAATAACTCCGTGGAATAATCCAAAATATACTCCAGGGAATAAATCCCAAATATTCACCTGGATGTGCTCATGGAGCAACCTGGGAGCATGGAATAACCCCAAATAAACTCCAGGGATGTGCTCATGGAATAACCCCAAATAATACCATGGAATAACCCCAACTAATACTATGGAATAATGCAAAATAATTCCATGGAATGATGCCAAATACTTCCATGGAATAACCCCAAATATTCACCATGGAATAACCCCGAATATTCACCATGGATGTGCTCATGGAGTGATCTGGACACACCAGGGAGGAGGACACACAATTTGAGGCACCCTCCATCCCAAATCCCAGCATTCCCCTGCTGCTTTCCCATTCCAGCCGGCAGGAAATTCCTCCCACACCACCGCTGTTAAAAACCTCTGCTTCTGGACACTTTTCCAGGCAATTTTTGGCTCTCCTTGGAGCAATCCACTCCCTGTGCCAGCAGGGATGGGATGAGGGATAACCTGCACCCTCTTCTTAGGAAAAGGAATTTTTCTATATTTTTTTTAAATCCCAAACAAATCAACTTTCTGGGACACTCCCTGGGAATGTGACTGCTTCCCCAAAGTTCCCATCCTGGCTAAGGATTGGGAGTTTCAGGGATCTGTTCCTTCCCAGACTATGGAATGCATTCATCCCTCGCTGTTGGGACCCCAGGGAGCCAGGGAATTCTGGAATGGTTTGGGTTGGGAAGGACCTTAAATCCCATCCCAATCCATCCAGGCACACCTCCCACCATCCCAGGCTGCTCCAGCCTGGCCTGGGACACTTCCAGGGATCCAGGGCAGCCCCAGCTGCTCTGGGAATTCCAGCCCAGCCAGGAATTCCCAATTCCCAATCTCCCAGCCATCCCTGCCCTCTGGCAGTGGGAGCCATTCCCTGGCTCCTGTCCCTCCATCCCTTGTCCCCAGTCCCTCTCCAGCTCTCCTGGAGCCCCTTCAGGCCCTGCAAGGGGCTCTGAGCTCTGCCTGGAGCCTTCCCTTCTCCAGGGGAACATTCCCAGGGATTGCTCTGAGCTCTGCCTGGAGCCTTCCCTTCTCCAGGGGAACATTCCCAGGGATTGCTCTGAGCTCTGCCTGGAGCCTTCCCTTCTCCAGGGGAACATTTCCAGGGCTCTGAGCTCTGCCTGGAGCCTTCCCTTCTCCAGGGGAACATTCCCAGGGCTCTGAGCTCTGCCTGGAGCCTTCCCTTCTCCAGGGGAACATTCCCAGCTCTCCCAGCCCTGGCTCCAGAGTCAGGATTCTGATTAAGGGAATTAACCCTTCCTGCTCCTTACCTTTTCCCATCACAATTCCCACCACAGCCAAGCAGGAATGCCGGGATCAGAACAACTCCACTGCCACATCCCTGAGGAAATCCCCTTTTCCCCCTGTCCTTTCTGCACTTCCAGCAGTGCCAGAAATCCCAAATAAACTCCATCCTTCCCCGCTCAGAGCTCACATTCCCTTTCCCAGCCCTGCCTGGATTATCCTGAGGAACAATCTCATAGGATTTTTTTTTTTTTTTCTGATAGACAGATCATTTTTGATTCCCTTTCCAAAGCCATAGGAAATCCTTTCAGAGCATCAAGTTTTCATGGCATTCTCCAAGTGGGATAAAACCACTTGGAGAATTTAACAGGGAAAAAAAAAAGTCAGTAATTACATTAATAAAAATAATGTTTAGGAATAAATCAGGTTTTCATTGACTAACCCTTGGAGCTGTAAGAGATTCTTGCCAGGAATTGTCATTAATTTTCCTTAATTAAAACACATTCCTAAAAGGAGTCATTAAAGACCCGTCAGCAACAAGAAGCAGCTAAAAGAAAAACCATGGATTTTCCCAAAATAATCAATTATACCCCATGGATGCTCCTCCTGGAAACGCCCCTGAGGGCAAAGAAGCTGGGAATCCTTTTAATTATTCCTTGGGATAATGTTGGAGCTGGATGCAGATGAGACAGACACGATCCAGGGAAAGCAAAGGCACTGGATAACATTTTTGAGGATTCAGGAATTCGCAAAATATGGGGGGGAAGGGCCGGGTTTATTTTATTTTTGGGGATTTAGTTTTTTGGGATTTTTTGGAGGGGTTATTTTATTATTCTGCACCAGTCCCAAATCTCCTCCCTCCCTTTGGTGCTACAATCCTGGATGTAAGAAGAGCTCCAGGAACTCCAATCCCAGCCATCTCCCACAGCAGGAATTGCCCCCAGAGTTTTCCTGACAGGAGATATTCCCAAATCCCACTGGACAGGGCAGCTTTGGGGCTGGAGGAACCTCCCTGATCCCTCTGCTCTCCTGGCTCCCAGCTTCCCATGGATTTATTCCCTCATCAGCTGGGATTTGAACCCTTTGATGTCCCTGATAAAGTCACACAAAATATCCCTGGATTTTCAGTCGGTTTTCCTTCCAGAGGCTCAAATTAACCCCAATAAACAGCACCAGGTGGTTCCCTGGCCTTCCCATGGCAACATCTCCATTAATTCCTATTCCTGACCCCATTAATTCACTGGTTTAGGGTGGGAAAGGCACATTTGGAATGCTTTAATAGTGCCTGGAATTCCCTTCTCCAGGGATCTCCTGTAGAACATGGGAAACCACGGAAAAGAATTCCTGCACAGAGGCCTTGGCACAACCCAGGAGGAATTTTAGGGGAATTTTAAAGCAGCAAAAAATGTGGGAATCTCCTCATTGGAAGCATCCAGGCTCAGGAGGGGAATTGAACCTTTTGATTTTCCTGCAAAAGGGAACAATTAAAGTTCAGAGAAATGGCCCTCAAACTCCCAGCTGGTCTTCCCTGGAAAAATCTGTTCCCTAAAAAACTTCAAAGGGATCCCCGGCAAGGAAAAGGGTCCTGGCTGAATGGAAAGGACAGGAAAAGATGGGAAAGGGCATTGCCAGGATGTGCTGGGGGTTATTCCCATCCCTAAATCCCGGAACTGGGACACATCAGAGGAGTTCAAAGCCACTCCCAACACCCTTTCCAACCATTCCTCAGCCAAGCCTCAATTTCCCACTTTTCCATCCGAAGGGCAGTGACTGGATGCGTTTCCCTCAGAGGTGTGGCTCACACCTATCCCAGCAGGAATATCAGCATTTTCTGCAGGACACGGAATTTCCCTGCCACAGACCCAGAATTCCAGCCGGAACTTGCAAGTCCATGATGTCACCATTCCCAAAACGTCTTAAAACGTATTTTTTAATTTTATTTCTTAACATAAATTGGTATCAAATTTCCACTGGGCACCTCGTTTCTTCCATGAAAGAATGACTAAAATACATGGAATTTTGGAGGGATAAAACCCTCAATACTAAAATATTCCATGCAGCAAAAAATCCCAAAACACCCAACGAGGTTTCCCCAAATTTTAAAAATTCCATTTAACTCATGACTTGCAGGCCAGCTAAAGCAGGAGCTCCCTGAAGGAATGACAGCACAAATGGGGGATTTTTTTTTTTTTTGGGAAAAGAAAAGGAAGGAAAACAGGAATTACCCTAAAGGACATTTCAAGATTCTCGCCACCCCAGATATCCATTCCTGCATCGTAAGTTCCTATCTCTTCAAAGTAGTTCCTGTCAATAGAAAACAGGCCACCAGCCATAGTTGGGGTCCTGGGTGGAAAAACAAACAGGAAAAAAACAAAGGAAAACAGAAAAAAAAAAAAAAAAAAAAAAGGGAGAAACGAAAGAAAAAAGAAAAAAGACCTTTTAAAGGACACTCTGGAATTTACAGCACATTTCACCACACAGGAATTCTATGGAAAACAACTAGAAAAGGGGAATTTTAAGTGGATTTCCCTGCTCTTCCCCAAAATCCATGGATCTCAGGCCCAGCCACACCCCAAGGAAAAATAAAGGCAATTTTGACTGGATTTTCCTGTTCTTTCCCCAAATCCATGGAGCTTGGGCCCAGCCACACCCCAAGGAAAAATAAAGACAATTTTGACTGGATTTTCCTGTTCTTCCCCCAAAATCCATGGATCTCAGGCCCAGACACACCCCAAGGAAAAATAAAGACAATTTTGACTGGATTTTCCTGTTCTTTCCCCAAATCCATGGAGCTTGGGCCCAGTCATACTCCAGGTTCACTCCCATTTCCATGGATTTTTTTAGGGAATTGTGAGGGTAAAGTGGGTGGGATTTGGGCCTCCTGAGCGAGCAGCAGCTCAAATCCAATTGGGAATGGATTTGGGACGAGTTGCATGGGGAAAAAAAAGACTTTTTAAAGGACATTGTGGAATTTCCAGCACATTTCACCACACAGGAATTCTATGGAAAACAATCAGGAGCTAAGAAAAGAGAATTTTAACTGGATTTCCCTGCTCTTTCCCCAAAATCCACACAGCATGGGCCCAAGCCACACTCCAGGGAGCAATAAAGACAATTTTGACTGGATTTTTCCTGCTTTTCCCCAAAATCCACGGAGCTCGGACCCAGCCACACCCCAAGGAAAAATAAAGACAATTTTAAGTGGATTTCCCTGTTCTTTCCCCAAAATCCACAGAGCTCAGGCCCAGCCACACTCCAGGTTCACTCCCATTTCCATGGATTTTTTTAGGGGAATTGTGAAGGTAAAGTGGGTGGGATTTGGGCCTCCTGAGCGAGCAGCAGCCCAAATCCAATCGGGAATGGATTTGGGAGGAGTTCATGGCCAGGCTTTGCCTCAGAGGGAGCCAAAGGAGCAGGAAAATCTCAGCTACCAGGATCACAAATCCTTACAAACAGGCAGTCCCAGGGCTCTGTGTGGGGATCCCGAATTTCCCTGGAAATGGAAATCCCACAGGAATGCTGCTGGGAGCGCAGGGATTGATCTGGGAGGGAACAACTCAATCCCAAATCCCAAATTTCCTCTGAGATGTCCCAGTACAGCCAAAGGGGTTTGGGGGCTCAGCTCATCCCAGCCCCTCTGCTGAGGTCCCAGCAGCTCTAAACCTGTGGGATTTGCTGGAGTGACCCTTGGGAAGAGCCCTGGAGCCCCTCTGGAGCCAGGCTGGGAATGTTCCCCTGGAGAGGAGAAAGATCCAGGCAGAGCTCAGAGCAATCCCTGGGAATGTTCCCCTGGAGAAGGGAAGGCTCCAGGCAGAGCTCAGAGCAATCCCTGGGAATGTTCCCCTGGAGAAGGGAAGGCTCCAGGCAGAGCTCAGAGCAATCCCTGGGAATGTTCCCCTGGAGAAGGGAAGGCTCCAGGCAGAGCTCAGAACAATCCCTGGGAATGTTCCCCCGGAGAAGGGAAGGCTCCAGGCAGAGCTCAGAGCCCTGGGAATGTTCCCCTGGAGAAGGGAAGGCTCCAGGCAGAGCTCAGAGCCCTGGGAATGTTCCCCTGGAGAAGGGAAGGCTCCAGGCAGAGCTCAGAGCAATCCCTGGGAATGTTCCCCTGGAGAAGGGAAGGCTCCAGGCAGAGCTCAGAGCAATCCCTGGGAATGTTCCCCTGGAGAAGGGAAGGCTCCAGGCAGAGCTCAGAGCAATCCCTGGGAATGTTCCCCTGGAGAAGGGAAGGCTCCAGGCAGAGCTCAGAGCCCTGGGAATGTTCCCCTGGAGAAGGGAAGGCTCCAGGCAGAGCTCAGAGCCCCTTGCAGGGCCTGAAGGGGCTCCAGGAGAGCTGGAGAGGGACTGGGGACAAGGGATGGAGGGACAGGAGCCAGGGAATGGCTCCCACTGCCAGAGGGCAGGGATGGCTGGGAGATTGGGAATTGGGAATTCCTGGCTGGGCTGGAATTCCCAGAGCAGCTGGGGCTGCCCTGGATCCCTGGCAGTGTCCCAGGCCAGGCTGGAGCAGCCTGGGATAGTGGGAGGGGTCCCTGGATGGATTGGGATGGGATTTAAGGTCCTTCCCAATCCAAACATTCTCATTCCTCCTTCTTCCTTCCCCTGGATGCAGACACTCTTTGCTTGACACAAAATTCCCCATTTTTTTCCCAAGACTGAGCCTTAAGCGAATTTTGAAGGATGAAACTGAAGTGGCCACACAGACCTGGATTCTTCCAAAGGACCCCAAATGTCCTTTTGCTTCCTGAAACCAAACACTTCCCAAATCCCTGCCTAACAAGGCTGGGAGTGCCGAGTTTCACACTGGAAAATTCAAGAACTCTGATCCCTGATCTGCCCTGATCCCCAGCCCAGCTCCTGGGACAAGGGGAGTGCAGCAGGCAGGAATTTCCCTGGGATGTGAATTTAATGGGACACAACCAGACCTGCAGAGTTTTCCTTGGAAAACCACCCCCACCAAAATACCGGGAAGATCAAAGGCCTTAAAGTGGCTTTTAAACTGTAAAAATAATTTTTATTTTCCTCAGTTCTGCATCTTTTCCCTGTGGAAGCTCCTGGGAATTGCTGTGATTGGCTCTCATCATCACCTGCTCCTGTTTTATTTGGGAAGCAACACCTGCTTCCCATTCCTGCACAGACAACACGGGAGCAATCCCAGGTTTGCTGCATCCCAGAGAAGCCACAACCCATGCCAGGATTTCATGATGGGAGAGGAAGAGGGCTGGCAGAGGGATTCCAGCCCTGGAGCTCCCACCTGCTTTTCCCAAGGAATCCCACCCCAGCAGCACAAAATCCTACTAAAGCAGACCCCTGGGGATTTCTCTGGGAATAAAGGATTGGCACCAGGATCAACATCAACCCCCGCTCTTCCTCACCCCGGCAGGGTTCATTAACTGCAATCAACGCGGAGTTTAATTATTCATAATCAAGATATTAATAGAATATCAAGATAACAAGTAATGTATCAGTAATATCCAGAGTTCCAGGAGCATTTGGGAAATGGACATTTTGGGATGTCTTGCAGGGCCAGGGGTTGGATTGATGGTCCTTGTGGGTCCCTTCCAGCTCAGGAAACTCCATCAGCCTAACACATTCCTGATATTTAATCTTGTCTTTTTTCCTGGTTTTTTGATCTTGCCTTTTTCCTAGGATTTGATGCTGTATTTTCCCTCTCAATCCCTAATTTCTAGAAAACATTTCCTGGACCACAATCCAGATTTTTAGTATTTCTAATCCCAGCCTGGAGTGCCTTCAGCTTCGAAAACTGAGGGAAAACCATGGAAATCTCCACAAAAATGGGCTGTGCCAAGCCTGGAAACGCCCATGATTTTGGGATTCTCTGACACCAAAGACTGAAATTCCTGGACTAAAACCTGAGGTTTTGGACTTAATCCAGCCTAAAGCACAACCCTTCACTCTCAGCTCTTTGTGCCAGCTGTGGCACAGGTGACATTTGTCCCTCTGCCCCCTTTGCTTCCCAGCTCCCATTTTATCCAGAGAATCCCCCAAAATTCCAGCCAAAAACTGATGGGAAAAAGGAATGAATTCAACAAAGCCCCATTTCTTTTGCCTTTATCAATTTTAAGAGACAATTCAGCGCCTGAGCCAGGATTAATTTTGAGCCCTGCTCCATTTTCAAGGTGAGGAAGTCAGGATGGATGGATGGATGGAGCTCAGCGAGGCCCTGCAGCTCGTTAGGATAATTCACTTTCCCAATTTCCATGCACACCTGAGCTTTAATCAAGAGCTGCTGGCCCTGAGAGGAGATTTTGGATCAGGAGGAAAACAATTCCCTTGGCTCTGACTTGCTCTTCCTGGGAACATACGCCAAATCCTGGGAATAAACCCCAAATCCTGGGAATAAACCCCAAATCCGCCCTTCCCCGACTCCAGCCTTGCCAGGACAACTGGGGGACAGAAATGGGAATTTTGAAAGCAATTTTGGAAGGTTTTTCCTGCCCTTCCTTGCCTGGACTGATCCCTGAGCTGCCCCTCCTTCCACCTGCAGGATTGGAATTCTTCCCCCTTCCCAGCTTTAAATCCATTCCATCCACTCGGGAACCCTTTTTTGGTCTCTTTTGGAATTTTGCAGGAAGCCCCAGCAGCTGCTGGAGCTGAGCAAACGTGGCCACGGCCAGGAATTTATTGCATTTGTTCCCTTTTCAGCTCCATTTCCAATTCTGGGAGAGGTTTTGTTCCACTCTGTGATTCCAGCAATTAAATGGAAGAGGTCAGGACATGCTCTTGGATCATTTTTCCCTCAGGGTACTCCGTTATCAATCCCATTTTCCAAGCAATAAACCAGGAATTTAAGTGCAAATCACTGGGGTTTGAAGCTCAAAAATGCTCAGAAATCCTTTGGAATATCTGCCTTAAATCCCCCCAAAAAACCAGGAATAAAAATCCATTAACATCAAATTAACAGAGGGAGCTGAAGAGGCAGAAATCCCTGGAATTCCTGAACATTTGGAAGAGGATGGGATGGGGTTGTGTGTAAATCACTGGGGTTCAAAGCTCAAAAACGCTCAGAAATCCTTTGGAATATCTGCCTTAAATCCCAAAAAAAACAGGAATAAAAATCCATTAACAGATGGAGCTGAAGAGGCAGAAACCTTTGGAATTCCTGAACGTTTGGAAGAGGATGGGATGAGGTTAAGTGCAAATCACTGGGGTTCGAAACTCAAAAATGCTCAGAAATCCTTTGGAATATCTGCCTTAAATCCCCCCAAAAAACCAGGAATAAAAATCCATTAACAGCAGATTAACAGAAGGAGCTGAAGAGGCAGAAATTTTTGGAATTCCTGAACGTTTGGAAGAGGATTGGATGGGGTTAAGTGCAAATCACTGGGGTTTGAAACTCAAAAATCCTTTGGAATATTTGCCTTAAATCCCAAAAAAATCAGGAATAAAAATCTGTTTGCAGCAAATTAACAGAGGGAGCTGAAGAGGCAGAAACCTTTGGAATTCCTGAATGCTGGAGCTGAAGAGGCAGAAATCCCTGGGATTGCTGAATGTTTGGAAGAGGATGGGATGAGGTTAAGTGCAAATCACTGGGGTTCGAAACTCAAAAACGCTCAGAAATCCTTTGGAATATCTGCTTTAAATCCCCCCAAAAAAACAGGAATAAAAATCCATTAACAGAGGGAGCTGAGGAGGCAGAAACCTTTGGAATTCCTGAACATTTGGAAGAGGATGGGATGGGGTTAAGTGCAAATCACTGGGGTTCAAAGCTCAAAAACGCTCAGAAATCCTTTGGAATATTTGCCTTAAATCCCAAAAAAACAGGAATAAAAATCCATTAACAGCAAATTAATAGAGGGAGCTGAAGAGGCAAAAATCTTTGGAATTCCTGAATGCTGGAGCTGAAGAGGCAGAAATCCCTGGGATTGCTGAACATTTGGAAGAGGATAGGATGGGGTTGTGTGTAAATCACTGGGGTTCGAAACTCAAAAATGCTCAGAAATCCTTTGGAATATCTGCCTTAAATCCCCCCAAAAAACCAGGAATAAAAATCCATTAACAGCAGATTAACAGAGGGAGCTGAAGAGGCAGAAATCCCTGGAATTCCTGAACATTTGGAAGAGGATGGGATGGGGTTGTGTGTAAATCACTGGGGTTCAAAGCTCAAAAACGCTCAGAAATCCTTTGGAATATCTGCCTTAAATCCCAAAAAAAACAGGAATAAAAATCCATTAACAGATGGAGCTGAAGAGGCAGAAACCTTTGGAATTCCTGAACGTTTGGAAGAGGATGGGATGGGGTTAAGTGCAAATCACTGGGGTTCGAAACTCAAAAATGCTCAGAAATCCTTTGGAATATCTGCCTTAAATCCCAAAAAAACAGGAATAAAAATCCATTAACAGCAGATTAACAGAAGGAGCTGAAGAGGCAGAAATTTTTGGAATTCCTGAACGTTTGGAAGAGGATGGGATGGGGTTAAGTGCAAATCACTGGGGTTTGAAACTCAAAAATCCTTTGGAATATTTGCCTTAAATCCCAAAAAAATCAGGAATAAAAATCTGTTTGCAGCAAATTAACAGAGGGAGCTGAAGAGGCAAAAACCTTTGGAATTCCTGAATGCTGGAGCTGAAGAGGCAGAAATCCCTGGGATTGCTGAATGTTTGGAAGAGGATGGGATGAGGTTAAGTGCAAATCACTGGGGTTCGAAACTCAAAAACGCTCAGAAATCCTTTGGAATATCTGCCTTAAATCCCCCCAAAAAAACAGGAATAAAAATCCATTAACAGAGGGAGCTGAGGAGGCAGAAACCTTTGGAATTCCTGAACATTTGGAAGAGGATGGGATGGGGTTAAGTGCAAATCACTGGGGTTCAAAGCTCAAAAACGCTCAGAAATCCTTTGGAATATTTGCCTTAAATCCCAAAAAAACAGGAATAAAAATCCATTAACAGCAAATTAATAGAGGGAGCTGAAGAGGCAAAAATCTTTGGAATTCCTGAATGCTGGAGCTGAAGAGGCAGAAATCCCTGGGATTGCTGAACATTTGGAAGAGGATAGGATGGGGTTGTGTGTAAATCACTGGGGTTCGAAACTCAAAAATGCTCAGAAATCCTTTGGAATATCTGCCTTAAATCCCCCCAAAAAACCAGGAATAAAAATCCATTAACAGCAGATTAACAGAGGGAGCTGAAGAGGCAGAAATCCCTGGAATTCCTGAACATTTGGAAGAGGATGGGATGGGGTTGTGTGTAAATCACTGGGGTTCAAAGCTCAAAAACGCTCAGAAATCCTTTGGAATATCTGCCTTAAATCCCAAAAAAAACAGGAATAAAAATCCATTAACAGATGGAGCTGAAGAGGCAGAAACCTTTGGAATTCCTGAACGTTTGGAAGAGGATGGGATGGGGTTAAGTGCAAATCACTGGGGTTCGAAACCCAAAAATGCTCAGAAATCCTTTGGAATATCTGCCTTAAATCCCCCCAAAAAACCAGGAATAAAAATCCATTAACATCAAATTAACAGAGGGAGCTGAAGAGGCAGAAATTTTTGGAATTCCTGAACGTTTGGAAGAGGATGGGATGGGGTTAAGTGCAAATCACTGAGGTTTGAAACTCAAAAATCCTTTGGAATATTTGCCTTAAATCCCAAAAAAATCAGGAATAAAAATCTGTTTGCAGCAAATTAACAGAGGGAGCTGAAGAGGCCAAAATCTTTGGAATTCCTGAATGCTGGAGCTGAAGAGGCAGAAATCCCTGGGATTGCTGAATGTTTGGAAGAGGATGGGATGAGGTTAAGTGCAAATCACTGGGGTTCGAAACTCAAAAACGCTCAGAAATCCTTTGGAATATCTGCCTTAAATCCCAAAAAAACAGGAATAAAAATCCATTAACAGCAGATTAACAGAGGGAGCTGAAGAGGCAGAAACCTTTGGAATTCCTAAATCTTTGGAATTCCTAAACCTTTGGAATTCCTAAACCTTTGGCATCCATTGGCAAGCGGATGGGATGGGGTTGGCCCAACGGACGTGCCAGGATTTCTCTGCGATCCCGCAGCAGAATTTTGGGAACTGGGGGGGGCGTTTTTTGGGAAGAGAAGGGCACTGACCTGACGGGCAGGGTCCTGTCCCCTTTCCTGCGCTCCATCTCCCTCTGGGGCACGGGATACCAGCGGAAATTCAGCTTCCAGTTGAAGCCCCCGTAGGTCATGTCCGAGCCCGCCATGTACTCGAAGGTGTCGTCGCTGATGACGTCGATGATGGGACACACCACGGTTTTCCTGGGGGGAAAAAAATGGGAATTTGGGGGTTATGGGGTGTTTGGGCACGGTGGAGGTGGAGGGGAAGGAGGGAAGGGGGAAAAGGAGGAGAAGAGCAGGGAATAAAATGAGGGAGAAGGGGAAAAAAAGGAGGGGAAATAAGCAGGGAAAAAGAGAAGGGAAAAGGTGGGGGAAGAGGGAGAAATGGGAGGAAAAGAGGGGGGAAAAGGGGGAGAAAAGAAGGAAAAGAGGGAGGAAAGGGGGAAAAAAGGGGGAATAAAATGAGGGAGAAGGGGGAAAGAGGGAAAAAAAGGGGGGGAAATAGGGGGGGAAAAAGAGAAGGGAAAAGGTGGGGAAGAGGGAGGAATGGGAGGAAAAGAGGGGGGAAAAGGGGGAGAAAAGAGGGGAATAAAATGAGGGAGAAGGGGAAAAGAGGGAAAAAAAGGGGTGAAATGGGCGGGAAGGGGGAGGAATGGGAGGAAAAGAGGGGAATAAACTGAGGGAGAAAGGGAAAAGAGGGGAGAAGGGAGAAAGAAGGGGAAGGAGAAGGGAGAAGAAAGGGGGAAAATAGGAGGGGAAAGGGGGGAAAGGAGAGGGAAAACAGAGTAAAGGTTGGGGAAGGGGGGAAAAAGGGGGAAAAGGGGAGAAAAAGGGAGAAAAAGGGAGAAGGGGAAAAAGGAGGAAAGGGGAGGAAGAAGGGGAAGAAGGGAAAGGGAAGAAAGGGGGAAAAGGAGAATAATGGGGAAAATCAGGGGAAGAGGGAAATGGAGGCAAAGACGGAAGAGGAAAAGGGGGAAAGCAGGGGAAGAAGGAAAAAGGAGGGGAAAAGGGAGGAAAAGAGGGGGAAAGGGGAAAAATATGGGGGAAAGGGTGAAAAAAAGGGAAAACAAGAAAAGAGAAGGAATAAAAAGGGTGCAAATTTCCATGAGTTCAGGGGGTCAGAAAGAAAAGTTGTTCCTGGTAAAAAAACAGGGAGAAAGCTTCCTTTGAATGGGAGAGATCCAGACCCTGGGAAAGCTGCTCCCATATTTATTCAGGAGGGAGATTTTGACACAAGCAGCAGCGGAATCAAAAAAAATATTTAGAATTGTCCTGGTTTAGGACAAATTAGGGGAAAACATCTCCAAAGGAGCCCCTTATAGGAAACCAAACCCTCCACAACTTCCCCCACCACCGGGTTCGGGAGGAATTCCTTCAGAGGGGAAGTGGAAAAAACTTGTTTATTAAGGAACAACAAAAAAACACTCCCCAGCACAAGAGAAATAGCCCGAGATGACCACAGATGTTTTACAGAATATTTAGAATTCTCTTCATTCCAGCTGAGTGAATGGTTTTAATTCCTATTTTTCCAGCAGCCAGGCAAGGGCCTGGAGCAGATCCCGGGAATTCCTTACCTGTCCTCCTTGATCCTGGCCAGCAGAGGCTCCAGCCAGCCCAGGGTGCACTCGCAGTGGGCATCCAGGAATGTGATCACCTGGCCCTTGGAAGCTGCTGCCCCTCGGAGCCGTGCCCGGATCAGCCCCGACCTCTGCTCCATCCGCAGGATTTTGATGGGCACCCCCAGCTTCTTCACGTAATTCTCCAGGGAGGCCTTCAAAAACTCTGCCAAATTTGGGAGGGAAGAGAAGGGAAATGGGATTTTTAGGGAGGTTTTATTCCAAGGTAGTCACAGAACCTCCCTGCTTGGAGCAGCACCTCATGGGGGTGGGAATGAGATGGGCTTTAAGGTCCCTTCCAAGCCAAACCATTCCCTGATTCCAGGCTCAAATATCAAATATCAATATCAAATATCAAAATATCTCAGGGATTTTAAATAAATTTAAATAAATAATTTTAAATAATTTTAAATAAAGCACAATCAGTTCCTTGGAATGAACCACAAAACAAAGGCACTTTGGGCAACTTGCTGCAGGTTCAATGCAAAAAAAAAAAAAAAAAAAAAAAAAAGGCTTTTTCTGATGGATTTCCTCATTGGAGCTCTTTGCATGCTTTTAGGAAAAATGGGAATTACTTGGCTCAAATCCTCCTCCACCTTCTGGCACGGGAAATCATTAAGCCACTTAATGAGCAGGGAAATCCAGGGAGTAATTAGGGTTCAATTAATGCTCCATGGGGCGGAACTGAAGGATGGAGTGGCTGCAGGGTTGATTTGCCATCAGTACCCACTGGGCTGCTCCAGGATCCTTTCTCATTCCATTGATTCCATTTAAGGAACTTGATGGGATTCCTTTTCCTGGGAGCCCCAGTTCCACAGGCAGAGTTTGCTTTTTAAAGTCTGGGGTCAAAACAGAGATGAAAAGGCAACAAAAAAAGAGTGAAGAATGAAGGAAAGGAAGCACAAAGAGGAGCAATAAAGGCAGAGTTGGAATGAGATGGTCCCTTCCAAGCCAAACCATCCTGGAATTCCAAGGAATTGACTTAGGGAGGATATTCAGGAAATGGAATGACATGGAATGAGGAGGGTGGGGAGAGAGGAAGAAAAGGACTGACCTTTCCAGGAATGTCAGATTTCCTGAGGTGCATCTGATCCAGGGCCTGAAGGGGCTCCAGGAGAGCTGGAGAGGGACTGGGGACAAGGGATGGAGGGACAGGAGCCAGGGAATGGCTCCCACTGCCAGAGGGCAGGGATGGCTGGGAGATTGGGAATTCCTGGCTGGGAGCTGTGGCTGGGCTGGATCCCTGGCAGTGTCCCAGGGCCAGGCTGGAGCACTGGGATGGTGGGAGGTGTCCCTGCCATGGTGAGGGGCTGGGCTAGGTGCCTTCTAAAGGTCTCCTCCAAGCCAAACCATCCTGCATTCCGTGAATTTTTTCCACCTCCCTCTCCCCACCGCTGCCGGGACGAGCGTGGTGGAAACCACGCTCCCATCCCTCCCTGAGCCACAGGACCCTCTCTGGGCAGGAGGGGATGGAGTCTGGGGTGGGAGCTGCTGCTGGCCCAGCCCCACCTCTCTCGCTGGCATCATCCACCAGGACGATCTCGGCCAGCAGGCGCGGCGGGGAGCGCTCCAGCACGCTGTGGATGGTCCTGAGCAGCGTGCTCCAGGCCTCGTTGTGGAACACGATCACCACGCTGGTGTTGGGCAGCTCCTCCGGGTACACCTTGCTCTTGCACCTGCCCAAAAACACCCGGGAAAGGCGGGGGAGAGGGGGCTCAGCCCAAAGGAGGAACAGGCCGAGGGGATCCGCGTCCTCCCGGCGTGGAAAAGGGGCTTGGAAGCCAGCACGGCTCTGCTGCCACTTCCAGGGATGGGGGGCATGGGCTGAGGGGGCAAAGTGGAGAGCCAGAGACTGGAATTCCAACGGCTCGGAGGCAGGATGGAAAAGGAGCCTGGAAGCAGCCATGGAACCTCTTCAAGGGGGAGATTCCACATCCAGATAGCTCAGGATGGTGGGGATGGATTAAAGGGGCAAAGTGGAGAGCCAGAGACTGGAATTCCAGCTGCCCTGAGCATCACACAGCTGGAGAAGGGGCTCATCTCACAGAACTGGAGATCCAGAGAATGGAATTCCAACTGCTCTGAGGATGACACAGCTGGAAAAGGGGCTCATCTCACAGAACTGGAGATCCAGAGACTGGAATTCCAGCTGCCCTGAGGATCACACAGCTGGAGAAGGGGCTCATCTCACAGAACTGGAGATCCAGGGACTGGAATTCCAGCTGCTCTGAGGATGACACAGCTGGAAAAGGGGCTCATCTCACAGAACTGGAGATCCAGAGAATGGAATTCCAACTGCTCTGAGGATGACACAGCTGGAGAAGGGGCTCATCTCACAGAACTGGAGATCCAGGGACTGGAATTCCAACTGCTCTGAGGCTGAGGCAGCATGGAAAAGGGGCCTGGAAGCAGCCACGGCACTGCTCCAAGGGGAACGTGTCACATTTCAAGCTGATGGGATGAATTAAGGAACGAACTGGAGATCCAGGGACTGGAATTCCAGCTGCTCTGAGCATCACACAGGCTGGAGAAGGGGCTCATCTCACAGAACTGGAGATCCAGGGACTGGAATTCCAGCTGCTCTGAGGATGACACAGCTGGAGAAGGGGCTCATCTCACTCTCCCATTCCTGACATTCCAAGCAAGGACTGGGCTCAGCCCCATGGATCAGACCCCAGCCCTGAGCTGTTCAGTCAGGAATTCCAGGTACAGCCATTCCCAGGTGGATTTGGCTCCAGGGAGCACACGGGGAATGCCCTGGCATGAGCTGCCAAGGAAAGGCAGAGCTGACCCAGGACTGATCCACCAGGAATGTTTAAATCCTGCCTGCTTTCCCAAAGTTCCCACTCAAGGACCAAACCCTGCCAGTTATTTAGGGTGTTTCTGGGAAAACCAGGAATGTGGGGCACCTGCACATCCTTTAAAAATGGGAAATAGCCACGGATTTTTCAAAGTTAATCCCTCAAAGCCCTCAAATCCTCCTCCCAGTCCCCCATTCCAGAGGTCTGTGGGAAATGTGGGATTCCAGATTTCCTGCAGATTCTCTGGGAGAAGCTATCATGGGAAGGAGGTGAGGGCCCTTCCAAGGCAGCCTGAAAATTCACCCTTGGAAAAAAAAAATCCCTGCAAAATAACCCTGAGTTCATCCGGGCTTTGATCCAAACTGCTCCAGCATTTCCTGCAATTCCAAGCCCCTTGAAACCAGGAATAAAGGAAATAAAAAATCCCCTTTGGAGCATTTTTTCCTTAAATAAAATCTGGTTTCTCCTCCATCCAGGAATGTCTTGGGGGCCCCTCCGAGGCAGCCAGGGAGGAAAAATCTGTTTTCCATGATTTTCACACTAATTAAGGAGCTGACAGCTCCTCCTTTCCAATTCTACCTCCCGATGCAAAGGGCTGCTCCAAAGGCAGCTGCAGCCCACGTGGAAAACGTGGAAGGGAGGACAAGGACTGTGCTCTGCAAGGGGAATTCTCCCACGTTCTCGGAATAAAGGAGAACTGCAACAACCCCAGTGTGCCCACGGCCATGAAAAACAGCCCAGGACTTATGGATATTCCATGGAGAGACAGGAATTGCCATCACTCATCCATGGGACCAGGGAATCCCAGCATGGGTTGGGATGGAGGGACCTGAAATCCCATCCCAGCCCTGGGACACCTCCCGCTGTCCCAGGCTGCTCCAGCCTGGCCTTGGGCACTGCCAGGGATCCAGGGGCAGCCTCAGCTTTCCTGGGAAAGCTGTGCCAGGATCTCCCCACCCTCTGAGGAAGGATTTTTTTTATCCACCAGGACTTAGAGGTGGAAAAACCCCAAATCCAACAGGCACTGGTGCAGGATCAGGTGTGGCTGTCACAAAATAAACCAATTTTCTCTCCCCCGAGGGCTGAATTCCAGTAATAACAAATTTTGGTCTCACCTCAAAATCCAGTCAAGAATTCCTGCCCTGAAACACGGATGTGAGGGAAGGATGTTCCCAATTAAATGGAGTTTTCCCACACATCCATTGCCACCCCTGCACTGCTCCATCCCAAGCCCTTTCCCCCACGCAGGGTCACTTTCCAAGGTTTTTTTTTTCTTTGGAGAATCCCCACAAAACTCCAGCTCCATGTTGAACCCTGGCAGCTGTTCCAGAAATCCCAACTTTTCTGCACAACCCTGGATGTTCCCAAGCACTGGAACACACCCAGGAGCCAACTCCAGCTGCAATCTCCAGGAGAAAAATCCAATTAGGATGCTCCAGCAATCCACGGAATGGCACTTGCAGCCTCACTCATGCAGAAAAGATTGAGGATGGATTTCTTCCCTGGCTGGAGAAAATCCTTGGGAATGAAATGAGGCATTTCCCTGGTGAGTTAAGCTGGGTTTAAGGTCTATCAATAGCTCCTAATTAGAGCTGGCTCTGATTAAAATCTCCAGCTTGGCCATTTCCAACAGGAGCCTGGAAATCCAGGGACATTCCCTGACAGAAAACTCAGGATGGAACGGGAAGAAGATGGAATCTGTGTGTGAGAGAGCCCATGGATCAGCTGGAATGAAACCATCAGCACCAGGGCAGGGAGGCAATGGGAGTCAGTCCTGCTTGGATACAGCAACGGGAGGGGGAATTTCTGGGGTCCTGAGGAGGAATCCCATTCCCACAGAACCCCACTGACTCTGGAGCTGGGCTGGGAGAGCTGGGAATGTTCCCCTGGAGAAGGGAAGGCTCCAGGCAGAGCTCAGAGTAATCCCTGGGAATGTTCCCCTGGAGAAGGGAAGGCTCCAGGCAGAGCTCAGAGCCCTGGGAATGTTCCCCTGGAGAAGGGAAGGCTCCAGGCAGAGCTCAGAGCCCTGGGAATGTTCCCCTGGAGAAGGGAAGGCTCCAGGCAGAGCTCAGAGCCCTGGGAATGTTCCCCTGGAGAAGGGAAGGCTCCAGGCAGAGCTCAGAGCCCTGGGAATGTTCCCCTGGAGAAGGGAAGGCTCCAGGCAGAGCTCAGAGTAATCCCTGGGAATGTTCCCCTGGAGAAGGGAAGGCTCCAGGCAGAGCTCAGAGCCCTGGGAATGTTCCCCTGGAGAAGGGAAGGCTCCAGGCAGAGCTCAGAGCCCCTTGCAGGGCCTGAAGGGGCTCCAGGAGAGCTGGAGAGGGACTGGGGACAAGGGATGGAGGGACAGGAGCCAGGGAATGGCTCCCACTGCCAGAGGGCAGGGATGGCTGGGAGATTGGGAATTGGGAATTCCTGGCTGGGCTGGAATTCCCAGAGCAGCTGGGGCTGCCCTGGATCCCTGGAGGTGTCCAAGGCCAGGCTGGAGCAGCCTGGGATGGTGGGAGGGGTCCCTGCCATGGCAGGGTTGGGATGGATGGGATTTCAGCCCCCATCCCACCCCAGTCCCCAGCATTCCCAGGATGGGATTCAGCCCCCAGTCCCCAGCATTCCCAGGATGGGATTCACCCCCCAGTCCCCAGCATTCCCAGGATGGGATTCACCCCCCAGTCCCCAGCATTCCCAGGATGGGATTCAGCCCCTATCCCACCCCAATCCCCAGCATTCCCAGGATGGGGTTCAGCTGGGGCTGCCCTGGATCCCTGGAGGTGTCCAAGGCCAGGCTGGAGCAGCTTGGGATGGTGGGAGGGGTCCCTGACATGGCAGGGTTGGGATGGATGGGATTTCAGCCCCCATCCCACCCCAGTCCCCAGCATTCCCAGGATGGTGTTCAGCCCCCAGTCCCCAGCATTCCCAGGATGGGGTTCAGCCCCCATTCCCTGGCATTCCCAGGATGGGGTTCAGCCCCCAATCCCCAGCATTCCCAGGATGGAATTTCAGCCCCTATCCCAGCCCAGTCCCCAGCATTCCCAGGATGGGGTTCAGCCCCCAGTCCCCAGCATTCCCAGGATGGGGTTCAGCCCCCAGTCCCCAGCATTCCCAGGATGGGATTCAGCCCCCATCCCACCCCACTCCCCAGCATTCCCAGTCCAGGCTCCCACCCGTCCAGCCGCACGTCGGGCAGGCTGCGGTTCAGCGCGATGCGGTCGCTGGCCAGGAGGTTGAACTGGTTGATCTTGAAGAGCTCCTTCATCTTCTCCTGCTCCTCCCTGGGGATGAGCACGGCCCTGCCCATCTCCCCCGGGCCCTCCTGGCTCCGGGAAATAACGGCTGGAAACCCAAACAGCAAAAGGTGCTTTGAGCACTTGGGAATTGGATTTATCCTTAGGGAAGCTTCTGGTTTCCCACAAGGAATGCTGGAAATCCAGCCCCCATCATCCCTGCTCCTGCACTGGGAGCTTTTATCCCTCTCTGGATCCAAGAACATCCAGTTTTATTCCAAGATGATTGAACCCCCCAGAGTTACTCCCTTCCACTCTCCCAAGCTGCTCCAAGCCCCATCCAAGCTGGCCTTGGACACTTCCATGGATCCAGGGGCAGCCTCAGCTTCTCTGGGCACCCTCACAGAGGAGCTGGGGCTGCCCCTGGATCCCTGGAATGTCCCAGGCCAGGCTGGATGGGGCTTGGAGCAGCCTGGGACAGTGGGAGCTGTCCCTGCCCATGGAATGGGATTTAGGGTCCGTTTTAACCCCAACCATCCCATAAAACACAAACTCAGAGAACACCAAAGCAGCACTAAATCCTGCACGTGCTGGGGCTTCCTCTGCTGGGAAAAGCCATTTTGAGGGACAAACACGAGGCCAAATGTCACAGGGACACCTTTCTTTCTCACAGGATTTTTCATAGAGCAGCACAGAGGGAGGAAAGAGAAAACAATTTCCATTTCTGCTCCCTGTTTTTCCCATGTGGAATGTGTTTGGAGAATTGTTTACCTGGGGTGATTGCTGGGTTGGATTCTGGTGAGGATTGTTTGAGCCTGATGGCCAACCCAATCCAATCCAACCCAACCCAATCCAACCCAACCCAATCCAACCCAACCCAATCCAATCCAATCCAATCCAATCCAATCCAACCCAACCCAATCCAATCCAATCCAATCCAATCCAATCCAATCCAATCCAACCCAACCCAACCCAATCCAATCCAACCCAATCCAATCCAATCCAATCCAACCCAACCCAATCCAACCCAATCCAACCCAATCCAACCCAACCCAATCCAACCCAACCCAATCCAACCCAGTCCAACCCAATCCAACCCAATCCAACCCAATCCAATCCAATCCAATCCAACCCAACCCAATCCAACCCAACCCAATCCAATCCAACCCAACCCAATCCAACCCAATCCAATCCAACCCAATCCAATCCAACCCAATCCAACCCAATCCAACCCAATCCAACCCAATCCAATCCAATCCAATCCAACCCAACCCAACCCAATCCAATCCAGTCCAATCCAACCCAACCCAACCCAATCCAACCCAATCCAATCCAACCCAACCCAACCCAACCCAATCCAATCCAACCCAATCCAACCCAATCCAACCCAATCCAATCCAACCCAATCCAACCCAACCCAACCCAATCCAACCCAATCCAACCCAACCCAATCCAATCCAATCCAATCCAACCCAATCCAATCCAACCCAACCCAATCCAATCCAGTCCAATCCAATCCAATCCAATCCAATCCAATCCAGTCCAATCCAACCCAACCCAACCCAACCCAACCCAATCCAATCCAATCCAACCCAATCCAATCCAATCCAATCCAATCCAATCCAATCCATTCCAATCCAATCCAACCCAACCCAATCCAACCCAATCCAATCCAATCCAACCCAATCCAATCCAATCCAATCCAATCCAATCCAATCCAATCCATTCCAATCCAATCCAACCCAACCCAATCCAATCCAATCCAATCCAACCCAACCCAATCCAATCCAATCCAATCCAATCCAACCCAACCCAATCCAATCCAATCCAATCCAATCCATTCCAATCCAATCCAACCCAACCCACCCGGGGCTGCACTCTCAGAGAGGGGCACGAGTTGTGAGTTAGTGAGATGTGGTAGTTAGAAAAAGTAGATTTGTAGTTTTTAGTATCTTCCTTTATATAGTATATTACATATTTATAATATATACTATATATCTATATAGTATATTAATATACTAATAATACTATTAATATACTATATTATTAATATATTAATAAATATATGTACTATATATATATAGTATATATACATATATAGTATATATAGTATATTAATACATAAAAAAATCATTCAGCCTGCTGAATTAGGGTCAGTATAGTATATTAATATACTAATGATACTATTAATATACTGTATTATTAATATATTAATAAATATATATACTATATATATATATACAGTATATATATATATAGTATATATATAGTATATTAACACATAAAAAAAATCATTCAGCCTGCTGAATTAGGGTCAGTATAGTATATTAATATACTAATAATACTATTAATATACTATATTATTAATATATTAATAAATATATATACTATATATATATAGTATGTGTATATATATATATACACACTATATTAACACATAAAAAAATCACTCAGCCTGCTGAATTAGGGTCAGTATAGTATATTAATATACTAATAATACTATTAATATACTATATTATTAATATTTATATATATATATATAGAGTATATATATATATATATAGAGTATATATATAGTATATTAACACATAAAAAAATCATTCAGCCTGCTGAATTGGGGTCAGTATAGTATATTAATATACTAATAATACTATTAATATACTATATAGTATATATATTAATAAATATATATATATATATATATATATATATATATATATAGTATATTAACACATAAAAAAATCATTCAGCCTGCTGAATTGGGGTCAGGCAGGATCACTTCCTCCCAGTGGGGTTTCCCTTTCTCCCAAAAGGCCCAGCCCCGGGCGGGGCTGGCTGCACTCACCGCGCAGGGCGGGCAGCAGCGACCGCTCCTTGCTGTCCTCGCACTTGTTGCACTCGCTGAAGTAGAGCAGCAGGAACACGTCCAGCAGCAGCCAGAGCAGCGAGGTGGCCAGCACCACCCGGCAGTAGCCAAACCTCCTCATGGCTCCCGGCAGAGCCCCGGCCACGGCGGGAGCACGGCGGGAGCACGGCGCGCTCACAGCCCCGCGGCGCGGAGCCGCCGGGCCGCTGCAGGCAGAGCGAGAGCAGCGCCAGCTGAACCCGTGGATTCGTGGATGTTCATCCCTTCACTGAACAGCCTTTGGTACTGAAATACGCGTTTTCCTCAAATAATGACCTTAGGTGTCTCGATATTGAATTTTTATCCCGACAAAATATCTCGGGCTCCGCCTGGTGAGCACCGAAGATTCCTTGGGAAAGGGCAGCAGAGTCACTGATCCAGGGTTTGGGCTCCTGCCTGAATTAGGGAGTTTGGAAAGCAAAGCTGAAGGTGAGGCCTCCACACCCAGTTCTCCAAAGGGTGGAGCCAGGCTGGGAGAGCTGGGAATACTCCCCTGGAGAAGGGAAGGCTCCAGGCAGAGCTCAGAGCAATCCCTGGGAATGTTCCCCTGGAGAAGGGAAGGCTCCAGGCAGAGCTCAGAGCCCTGGGAATGTTCCCCTGGAGAAGGGAAGGCTCCAGGCAGAGCTGAGAGCAATCCCTGGGAATGTTCCCCTGGAGAAGGGAAGGCTCCAGGCAGAGCTCAGAGCCCCTTGCAGGGCCTGAAGGGGCTCCAGGAGAGCTGGAGAGGGACTGGGGACAAGGGATGGAGGGACAGGAGCCAGGGAATGGCTCCCACTGCCAGAGGGCAGGGATGGCTGGGAGATTGGGAATTGGGAATTGCTGGCTGGGCTGGAATTCCCAGAGCAGCTGGGGCTCTCCCTGGAGCAGCCTGGGACAGTGGGAGGCGTCCCTGCCATGGGATGGGATTTAAGGTCCCTTCCCATCCAAACCATTCCAGAACCCCATGCTCTCCCCTGTGGCTGCAATCAGTAATTAATCTGTAATTAATGAGCCCTGCTCACCATCACTGCCTGCATTCCGTGCCCAGACTCCGTGTCCTGCTCCAGCCATGCTCCCACGGAATTCCCTCAGCACTGAACCACGGGATAACTCTCCAAGTGCCTGGAAAAGAAAAAGAGAAGAGAACACCATCACTTTTCCCTGTTTCCTAAAACATAAACAAATTTCTTATCAATAAAAATCCCTCCTCACTTTTATCCACATTTTAACTTCCTTCTCCTCCCCTCAGTTCTTCATTCCCAAATGGGATCTTTCCATTTTCCATCCCATTTTAGTTCATGGTCACCTGAGCCAAAGGGATGGAAGAGCTGGAATGATTTAAATAAATTGAATAAATGATTTATTTAATTATTCTTGCAGCATTTCTGCACTGACTCCTCGTTAATAACAATTTCCATCTGTCCTAAATATCAACCAATGGCTCTTCCTGCTGAGGGATTCCCAGGACACTGATTTAAAATTCCAGGAATTGCTGTTCCAGGGTAACACAATCCATTTCCACAGTGGTCACGGGGAACAGTTTCATTATAGGGAAAAAATGAGGCAGGAAAAACCAAATTTCCCAGCAAAACTGTGGATGCTCCATCCCGGGAAGTGTCCAAGGCTGGAAGGGCCTGGAGCAATCTGGGAGAGGGGAAGGATTCCCTGCCCATGGAATGGGATGAGCTTGAAGGTCACTTTTACCCCAAAACATCCCAGGATTCTGTGATTCCATAAAATCCCCCCCTCCAAACCTCCAAAAAGAACAATGTTCCACAAAAAAAAGATTTATTTTAACTGAAAATCAGCCTAACAAGGTTTGCAGGAAGAGGAGGAAGGGAAAAACCCTGAGGTTCTGAGCTGCCACTTCCCGGAATAAATCCAATTTTACCCCATTATCCTGCAGCAAGGCAGAGGGAAATTCCTGCCCCAAACCCTGCAGGGCTGGGAGCAGGAAAAGCAGGATTTTGGGATAGGAAACAGGAGGCAAACTGAGGAACCTGCCAGCAATTCCTGGAACTGACCCCACACAGTGCTGGGGCTGGGGGGAATTATGAGGCTGCAAATCCAAGTGAATGACAATTCCAGATTCCAATCCTTGATTTGCCTTTTCCCTGGATTAAAAATCTCCGTTTTCTGTGGATATGAACCAATTGTTCAGGATTTTCTCCTGTAACCCCCCCCCAGCCCCTGGTTTTCCCCACAGCCAGGCCCTGCCCAGAATGACCAATATTGAACTTTTTGAGGCTCAGGGACACAGAATCCATCACTGCTCCCTGAAAACCTCTTCATTCCCTTTCCCAACATCCCTGCAAGGTAAAATAAACACAGATACAGCAAAAGTCCCAATTCTTGAGCTGTATTTTCCCACCAGTGCTGGGAATTTAATTCTTTAGTGAAACCTGGGGTAATTTCTGACTCTTTCATGGGCTGTAAATGTGGAAATTGCAGCAGCACAGGGTGGGGGCAGGAAATTAAAGCGTGTTCAGAAGAAACTCAGCAGAATTTTGGGGAATCTCAGAATTCCACACTGGTTTGGGTGGGAAGGGACATTAAGGATTATTTCATTCCACCCCCAGGGACACCTCCCACTATCCCAGGCTGCTCCAAGCCCTGTCCAGCCTGGCCTTGGGCACTGCCAGGGATCCAGGGGCAGCCACAGCTGCTCTGGGAATTCCAGCCCAGCCAGGAATTCCCAATTCCCAATCTCCCAGCCATCCCTGCCCTCTGGCAGTGGGAGCCATTCCCTGGCTCCTGTCCCTCCATCCCTTGTCCCCAGTCCCTCTCCAGCTCTCCTGGAGCCCCTTCAGGCCCTGCAAGGGGCTCTGAGCTCTGCCTGGAGCCTTCCCTTCTCCAGGGGAACATTCCCAGGGATTGCTCTGAGCTCTGCCTGGAGCCTTCCCTTCTCCAGGGGAACATTCCCAGGGATTGCTCTGAGCTCTGCCTGGAGCCTTCCCTTCTCCAGGGGAACATTCCCAGGGATTGCTCTGAGCTCTGCCTGGAGCCTTCCCTTCTCCAGGGGAACATTCCCAGGGCTCTGAGCTCTGCCTGGAGCCTTCCCTTCTCCAGGGGAACATTCCCAGGGCTCTGAGCTCTGCCTGGAGCCTTCCCTTCCCCAGGGAACATTCCCAGCTCTCCCAGCCCTTCTGGCCTCATTCCAGGAGGTCAAAGCCCTTCATTCCCAAACGGGCACTTGCTGTAAATCCGGCTCAGCAGAGCCCTGAGCTGCTCCTTAATCCTCTGGCACTCCTCAGGCTCATCACGGATGAAGTGTCCAAATCCTCAGCAGGACAGGAATAACCTGGGCATGGAAATTCCCAAATTAAATCCCAAAGAAAATCACAGGAGTTGTCCAGTTTCTCACCCAGCTCCTTGACTGATTTGGCAGAGTTGGAATTCCAGAGTCCAGCTGCATCCCGGGCATGTGATTAAATCCCCCTAATTAACATCAGAACTCCTCTGACCTCAGTGTGACCTCATAAACCTGCAAGACTCCAACTTTTCTTGGCCACCTGCGTTCCCAGGAAAACCAAACCTGACTGCCCACATCCCTGTGCTTGGATAAGGATACAAAATTCAAAATTCAAAATTATTACCAGAGGAGCATTGTTCCCAACCTAAATATTCCCATTTGAATGGAATGAAACCTAAACCAGAGCTGAACATTTTACCAGCCAAAAATGCTTTTAATGCCAGCCTAAAACCCCAAGGAGGGACTCCATGAGCCGGGCCTGGTAAAGCTCAGCTTAACCCGGGGTGTGGGACAGGAACAGGCTCGGGATGGGACAGGGATTTCCCCCGCTCCCCTGCCAGATGTGGCCACATCTGCAGCAGCCCCAGCCAGCTGCACATCCCAGCAGTTGCCTGGCAGCAGAGGGGATGCTGCCCTGGGTACCGGGGTCTGCCCACCCCCCCCCAGGCTGCCCAGTGCCCCCCAGTTTGCCCAGCAGATCCAGGATGGGCAACTGGGGAGCCCAGGCCGGAGCTTTGGGATCGCTCTCGGGGATTTGGCTTCCCTGCTCCAAGGGGCTCCCAGCTCCTCCAGGAATCCACTCCCACGGGAGAGTGACAAGGACATCTCCTGTCCCCTGCTCACAGCAAAAGGATGGAGGAAGAGAAGGAAAAGCATCCCCAAAGCCAGCCTGGCTTTCCCAGGGCTCATTCCCTGGCTTTCCCAGGGTTTGAGAGCTCACCGGGGCTCTCTCTGCAGCTCAGCCATGGCAATGGAGTCCACAACTGTTGCCCTGATTTTTAAAAGTGTTAAGTTTTCTTTTGTAGTTCTTTTGAAAGTTTTAAAGTTCTCATAAAACGTCTTCAGCCTTCTGATGATGTTTCCATATTTCTACTGGAGTTCTCACGCACTGTTCATGTCAATAATGATTGTTTTGCATTCTTCTTTGTGGGAGGAGAGAATTGATGGATGTTGGTTTGACCAGTGTGGTTGGAGAGGTGGCAATTCCATCCTCCAACCCGCTGTCACTTTTAGGATTTTATAAATACCAGATGTTTGAATAAAAGTGGCTCTTTTCTCTTTTGAACTTACCACGCCTCTGTGGGCTCATTTCGTGCCCAACAGTGACACAGAACATCCCTGGGGAGCCTGTCACTGCTTGTGCTGCTGCTTTGGTGAATCAGAGAAGCAAACCCCACCTGCAGCCTCACCGGGGTGATCCCCAGCTCCCCTGGAGAGCACAACTCCTGCTCCTCCCTTCCTGACATCCCTCTGGAAGCGTGGAGGGGAAAAATCACCCGAGGAGGGGGTGGGAGAGCGCCTTGGCTGAGGTTTTGTTTTCCTTGTGAGCCTTCAGAGCACTGGCACAGCCCAGAGGTGGGAAAGGGATGGAATCACCTCCTGCTCCCACCCCAGAGGTGAACTCCTGCCCTTCCATTTTCCAAGGAATCTCCTGTTTGCCATGAGGGCCCTCCACACCCCACTGAGAGCCCAAATCCAGCACCTCTCACCTCGCCCCCAGCTCCTCTGCCACCCAAAGGATCCTGGAAGCAGGAATTGGATCCTTGGCACGGCCTTGGACACTGCCAGGACCCCAGAGAGCAGAATCCCAGAGGTTTAGGAGCAGCTCATCCAGGCTTCAATCCCTGCTGGCAAATCTAAAGCAGCACCCGATGCTCAGGGACGCTCCTGCTCACGAGCACCCAGCCCATGGCTGCAGAATTGGAATTTTTCATGGAATTTTTAGGAAATTTGGGGGGAAAACCCCGCCAAAACCCCGCAGCAAGAAGGGTTTGAGGCTTCCAGGACTCTCCTGGTCAGGCAGAGCCACACAGAGCTCAGGAAGTTCGCCAGGAGAAATTCCCAAGCAGGAATTAAATCACTCACAAATGCATTTTTCCACCTAAGAAAGGCAGAATTCCTGATGCAGAATTCCCAGCTTTCCCCTCTGATAAATTAAAGGATTATTTCTCACAGCTGTCCTGGGATTCACCACAAAAAAAAAAAAAAAAAAAAATTTGGCCAGGGAGGTTTGAAACTCCCCCTTTCCAATTTAAAACTGGATTTTAGGGCTACACTGATCTAAGCAAACCTGAACATAAAATACAACCTCCAAAAATCATTATTTAATTCCATGAGCAGCTCATTAATTCATGGATAAGGAAGAATTTTTAATGCCAGAACTGTCAAACTCCAAGATCAATCCAGGAAAGCTCTTGCACATTTAACAAGGAATAAAAATAGGGGGGGAGGAAAGGGAAAAAAAGGAATCAGGTACCTCCAGTCAGAGCCACGCAGTGTTTTGTGTTTTAAGAATTCCATTTTTTCTGCCTTTCTCCTCGCCTGAAATTTATTAATAGCCCCATTCTTCCCTTGGGAATTCATTCCCGTGACTCAGGAACTGAAGTGGAAAAGCCTCATTAATTCCTCTCCTCCCAGACCTCGGGAGGAAAACCTGCCCTGGCTTTGGGGGTTTTGTTCGGGCCACAGCCACACAATTCCATCCTCCATCCCAAATCCATCCTCCCAGCACCACATTCCCAGCAGCTCCAGAGCCACAGGATGGGAAATTTGGGAGGAGCTGACCTGGGTTGATTCCCTCCTTTCAAGTGCTGGGGCTGTTCTGGTGCAAAGCACTGAAAAGCTGCAGATAAATCAAATAAAGATTTAAAAATCCCCAAAAGTCTTAATGGAATATCGCAGAACCACGGAATGGTTTGGATGGGCAGGGATATTAATCCATGGGCAGGGACAGCTTCCTCAGGCCCAGGGTGCTCCAAGCCCCATCCAACCCAGCCCTGGACACTTCCAGGGATGCAGCAGCCACAGATCCTCTGGAACAACCAAAATTTTGGGAATTAGCTCCCAGCTATTGGAGGACAATATGTTAAAAGCTCAAATTCCTCCTCCCATTGCTTTCCCCAGAGTTTTCCCTCAAACACAGCCCACCCAGAAAAGCAAATTGCAGGACTTTGCTCGCCAGCTTCCCAAATCCCTCGTTCCCAGGCAGTCCTGGCATCTCCCACTCCCAAACCTCCCCCTTTCCCAGGATTCCTCCCCTCGCAGGAGCCTCCTCGAGGCTGATCAGCTGCCTCGGCTCGTTCCCATTCCGGAGCTGGGAGATCTCCCACGCTGCAGGGAAATGCAAAGCACTGAGCGGCGCTGCCAGCTCCGCACATCCACCCTGGAGGAGTTTTCCAGCTCCTCCGACACAAGGAAATGCTGCAGAAAGCCAGAGCGGCCCAAGGAGCAGGGAAATCGGGGAATGCCACATTCCCGAGGCTGCCGGAGCTGCAGGAATGTCAGGGCCAGGGTGGCACTGTTGGGGTGGAGCAGTGATCCTGGGGGTCCCTTCCAGCCCTGGCGTTCCAGGATTCTGGGATCTGAGGGATCCAAGCAGCACAGGCCCCACGCAGCTGTGCCCAAGCAGAATTCCCTCCCTTTTCCCCATCCAACAGATCGGGAGAGAACCCAAATTTCTGAGCGCCGAAAGCCCCCAGCAATGTGACAACCAAGAAATTGTTTAAACCCCGCTGGCTCCCACTCCAAACTCATCCTCACAAAAGGGCTGGAATCTCCTCTCTCCACCCCTGGTCCATTCCTGCCCTTGGAGGGAAGCAGATTTGTTGGGATTGATCAGCTCTCACTCCGTGGGATTTCAAAACAGAGCACAAAAAAAAAAAAAAAAACCCCAAACCTATTTTCCCGTGTCCACAAAGGTGCAGGCACGTGGAGCTCAATTCTCCCACATTCCCAGGCAAAATTTTCCTTGGATTCACCTGAGGGGCAAAACCCTCTGGAATTTCCGAGCATAAAAAAAAAATAAATAAAGGAGAGATTCCAAATTCCTTCTTTCCAGGCAATTCCACTTTTCCTTCATGAGCTCAGCCAGCAGCGGGGTTTGAATCCTGCACGCCCCCACCCTGCAAACCCCAAATCCCATAAACACGAGGAGGAAGTGACTCCATCCCATCCCACACATTCCCACATTCCGAGTTTTCCTACGCAACGGGATCCCGGGGGTGGGGAGAGCTCCGGCACCTCCCATTCCCAAAAAACCAGGAGCTGTTTCTGGAGCAGGTGGGAAGAAGGTGGGAAGCAGCCAGAAAACCCCAGAACCGTGTGGGATCGTGGCCCTCCCCTCCCGCCTTGAATTTTAAAAAACAATTTAAAATTGTTTTGGGGGAAAACAATTTTAAAAAAAGTAGATTTTTCCTTCAAAAAAGCAGTTTTTTTACACGAGAAAAGCAGATATTGACCCAAAAAAACCCCCAGATTTTTAAACAAGAAAAACACTTTTTTTTATATACAAGTAAAGCAGATTTTAGACAATAAAAACACTTTTTTTAGCACAATAAAAGCAGGGGTTTACTCAAAAAAGTGGATTTTTACACAAGAAAAACAGGTTTTTACCCAAAAAAAAGGGAGGATTTTACTCAAGAAAACGAGATTTTTACACAAGAAAAACAGGTTTTTACCCCCCAAAAAAAGGGAGGATTTTACTCAAGAAAACGAGATTTTTACACAAGAAAAACAGGTTTTTACCCCAAAAAAAAGGGAGGATTTTACTCAAGAAAATGGGATTTTTACACAAGAAAAACAGATTTTTATACTGGTATTTTCCTAAAGTGTGGTTTCATTGATAACACGAAACACCAGATGTAGAGCACAAGAGGAAAATCTTAAAAACACCAAAAAAACACATTAAAAAAACCTAAATATAACTTAAAAACTCCTAAAAATCCCTTAAAAACTCAAATTTTAAGGCCTCATCTCCCCTTCAAAGCCACCAAGAGTTAAAATAATCTTTGCCTCCATCATTCCCAGCGTGCCTTAATCTCCCATTAATCTTTCCTTTCCCAATTCCCAGCGTCCAAGTAAATTCCAGCCCTTATTTTCCGACAAAAAACAGCTTTTACCAGTTATTTTCTCTTCATCCAGTCAGACTGGTTCAATTTCTAACGAAAAAAATGGAAAATAAACTTGATTTTCTGTCAGCTCGGAAGGGGCTTTTCCCCGATTCCCGGGAAAGCAGCTGGCATCCCAACTTCAGGATTTTCTGGGAAAATCCCGGCTCTTACCAGCCGAGCCAAATCCCATTTCCAGCCGTGTGGGCTGCTTCTATCCCTGTTTCCACGCCAGAGGAATTTAAAGGGAATTTAAATGGAATTTAAACGGAATTTAAGCGGAATTATCCCGGAGCATCTCGCTCTGTGCGAGCACCAGGAAAAACCACCGGGAAAAAACGGGAAGCAGCCAGGCTGAGGCACTTCCAGGGAAACCTGGCAGCCCCAAACACGATCCCAGGGAATCCTGAAAGTCCAAAGCAGAATTCCAGGGAATCCTGAGAGCCCCAAACACGATTCCAGGGAATCCTGACAGCCCCAAACATGATTCCAGGGAATCCTGAGAGCCCAAAACATCATTCCAGGGAATCCTGACAGTCCCAAACACGATTCCAGGGAATCTTGAGAGCCCAAAGCAGAATTCCAGGGAATCCTGAAAGTCCAAAGCAGAATTCCAGGGAATCCTGACAGCCCCAAACATGGATCCCAGGGAATCCTGAGAGCCCAAAACATCATTCCAGGGAATCCTGACAGTCCCAAACATGATCCCAGGGAATCCTGGCAGCCCAAAGCAGAATTCCAGGCAATCCTGACAGTCCAAAGCAGAATTCCAGGGAATCCTGACAGCCCCAAACATGGATCCCAGGGAATCCTGAGAGCCCAAAACATCATTCCAGGGAATCCTGACAGTCCCAAACATGATCCCAGGGAATCCTGGCAGCCCAAAGCAGAATTCCAGGCAATCCTGACAGTCCAAAGCAGAATTCCAGGGAATCCTGACAGTCCAAAGCAGAATTCCAGGGAATCCTGGCAGCCCCAAATGCGATTCCAGGGAAACCTACAGCTGAAATCCACAGTCCTAGGTGCTATTCCAGAGAAACCTGGCAGCCAAAAGCAGAATTCCAGGGAATCCTGAGAGCCCAAACCAGAATTCCAGGCAATCCTGACAGTCCAAACCAGAATTCCAGGCAATCCTGGCAGCCCCAAACACGATTCCAGGGAAACCTACAGCTGAAATCCACAGTCCTAAGCGCTATTCCAGGGAACCCCGGCAGCCCAAAACATCATTCCAGGGAATCCTGGCAGCCCTAAGCAGAATTCCAGGGAAACCTACAGCTGAAATCCACAGCCCTAAGTGCTATTCCAGAGAAACCTGGCAGCCCCAAGCAGAATTCCAGGCAATCCTGACAGTCCAAAGCAGAATTCCAGGGAATCCTGGCAGCCCCAAACGCGATTCCAGGGAAACCTACAGCTGAAATCCACAGTCCTAAGCGCTATTCCAGGGAACCCCGGCAGCCCAAAACATCATTCCAGGGAATCCTGGCAGCCCTAAGCAGAATTCCAGGGAAACCTACAGCTGAAATCCACAGCCCTAAGTGCTATTCCAGAGAAACCTGGCAGCCCCAAGCAGAATTCCAGGCAATCCTGACAGTCCAAAGCAGAATTCCAGGGAATCCTGGCAGCCCCAAACGCGATTCCAGGGAAACCTACAGCTGAAATCCACAGTCCTAAGCGCTATTCCAGAGAAACCTGACAGCCCAAAGCAGAATTCCAGGGAATCCTGACAGCCCAAAGCAGAATCCCAGGGAGTCCTGGCAGTCCAAAGCAGAATTCCAGGGAATCCTGGCAGCCCCAAACGCAATTCCAGGGAAACCTACAGCTGAAATCCACAGTCCTAAGCGCTATTCCAGAGAAACCTGACAGCCCAAAGCAGAATTCCAGGGAATCCTGACAGCCCAAAGCAGAATCCCAGGGAGTCCTGGCAGTCCAAAGCAGAATTCCAGGGAATCCTGGCAGCCCCAAACGCAATTCCAGGGAAACCTACAGCTGAAATCCACAGTCCTAAGCGCTATTCCAGAGAAACCTGACAGCCCAAAGCAGAATTCCAGGGAATCCTGACAGCCCAAAGCAGAATCCCAGGGAGTCCTGGCAGTCCAAAGCAGAATTCCAAGCAATCCTGGCAGCCCCAAGCAGAATTCCAGGGAATCCTGGCAGCCCAAAGCAGAATTCCAGGGAAACCCATGGATGAAGGGGATAACGCCGCTCCATACCACAAGCAGCCTCCGCGCGGTTTTCCAGGGATATTCGGGTGCTCCCTCGCGGCCCCGCGGAGCCGGTGGCGCTTCCCTGGGCAGCTCCCGAGCAGATCCCGGCGCCGGGGCTGGGTCAGGGCTGCTCACACAGCCCCGGCCCGGCTGAGCCCGGATTAACCAAAGCTCCCCGGAAAGGCGGGATCAGGGAGAGGGGGGGAGCGGAGCTGGGAGACAGGGATCCCTCGGGATAACGGAGCCGGGAGAGAGGGATCCCTCGGGATAACGGAGCCGGGAGAGAGGGGATCCTTCGGGATAACGGAGCCGGGAGAGAGGGGATCCTTCGGGATAACGGAGCCGGGAGAGAGGGATCCCTCGGGATAACGGAGCCGGGAGAGAGGGGATCCTTCGGGATAATGGAGCCGGGAGAGAGGGGATCCTTCGGGATAACGGAGCCGGGAGAGAGGGATCCCTCGGGATAACGGAACCAGGAGCCAGGGGATCCTTCGGGATAACGGAGCCAGGGGATCCCTCGGGATAATGGAGCCGGGAGAGAGGGGATCCTTCGGGATAACGGAGCCGGGAGCCAGGGGATCCTTCGGGATAATGGAGCCGGGAGCCAGGGGATCCTTCGGGATAACGGAGCCGGGAGCCCCTCGGATTACCGGAGCCAGGAGCCAGGGGATCCCTCGGGATAACGGAACCGGGGGATCCCTCGGGATAACGGAGCCGGGAGACAGGGGATCCTCCGGGATAATGGAGCTAGGGGATCCCTCGGGATAACGGAGCCGGGAGGGGATCCTTCGGGATAACGGAACCGGGAGCCCCTTGGATTACCGGAAACAGGAGCCAGGGGATCCTTCGGGATAACGGAGCCGGGAGAGAGGGGATCCCTCGGGATAACGGAGCCAGGGGATCCTTCGGGATAACGGAGCCGGGAGAGAGGGACCCCTCAGGATAACGGAGCCGGGAGAGAGGGGATCCTTCGGGATAACGGAACCGGGAGCCCCTCGGATTACCGGAGCCAGGGGATCCTTCGGGATAACGGAGCCGGGAGCGAGGCATCCCTCGGGATAACGGAGCCGGGGCTGAAGGAGCGGGGGGAGCCCGGCACGGACCCCCCCCCCGGCCTCACCTGCGGCGGAGCCCCGAGCTCAGACCCGCACGGGGGGCTCGGCAGCGCCCGGGGGGGGCTCAGCAGCTCCAGTCCGGGGCTCAGCAGGGCCCTGGAGGGCTCAGCACCAGCCGGGGGTCCAGCCCCGCCAGTCCTGGGGGGCTCAGCAGCATCCAGGGGCTCCCAGCAGCATCCAGGGGCTCCCAGGCTCCGGCGGGGGCTCAGCGCGGAGCCGCCGCCCTCCTCCTCCTCCTCATGGCCGGGGCAGAGCGGGAGCGGCCCCGGGAGCGGCCCCGCCTCGGCCTCAAATGGCCGCGGCTCCCGCGATGCTGCGGCTGGGCCCGGGGCAGCGGGGAGCGACGGGAGAGGAGGAGGCAGGGACGGGGAGGGAGGGATGAGGAGGGAGGCAGGGATGAGGAGGCAGGGATGAGGAGGGAGGCAGGGATGAGGAGGGAGGGCCGGGCAGGTGCCGGGGGCGGCGCGGAAGGGGAGGCGGGGATGGAGATGGAGCGGGGATGGAGAGGGAACCGGGGGCTGGGATGGGGGCTGAGGGGAGCGGGGGAAGGGTCGGGATGGAGAGGGGATGTGGGGCTGAGGGGAAAAGGGAAGGCCGGGATGGAGAGGGGATCTGGGGCTGAGGGGAACAAGGAAAGGCCGGGATGCTGAGGGGATTTGGGGCTGAGGGGAAAAGGGAAGGCCGGGATGCTGAGGGGATTTGGGGCTGAGGGGAACAAGGAAAGGCCGGGATGCTGAGGGGATTTGGGGCCAAAGGGAACAAGGAAAGGCCGGGATGCTGAGGGGATTTGGGGCCAAAGGGAGCAAGGAAAGGCCGGGATGCTGAGGGGATTTGGGGCCAAAGGGAACAAGGGAAGGCCAGGATGGAGAGGAGATTTGAGGCTGAGGGGAACAAGGAAAGGCCGAGATGGAGAGGGGATTTGGGGCTGAGGGGAACAAGGGAAGGCCGGAATGGAGGGGGGATGTGGGGCTGAGGGGAACAAGGGAAGGCCGGGATGGAGAGGGGATCTGGGGCCAAAGGGAACAAGGAAAGGCCGGGATGGAGAGGGGATTTGGGGCCAAAGGGAACAAGGGAAGGCCGGGATGCTGAGGGGGTTGGGACAATGTGGGAAGCGGTGAGGCGGGGGGCAGAGGGATGCGGGAGGGAGCGGTGAGGAGAGCAAGGGATCGGAGGGTGTGGGATGCGTGCTGAGGAGGGATGGGGAAGGCTGCGGTGGTGAGGGGATGGGGGAATGTGGGATGAGGCGCTGAGGGAGCAGGGGAAGGCTGGAGGGGAAGAGGGGAGCACAGGGAATGGCGAGGGAGCACAGGGAATGCCGAGGGGAGCACAGGGAATGCTGAGGGAGCGCAGGGAATGCCGAGGGGAGCACAGGGAATGCCGAGGGGAGAGCAGGGAGGGAATGGCAAGGGGAATACAGGGAATGCTGAGGGGAGCACAGAGGGAATGCCGAGGGAGCACAGGGAATGCTGAGGGGAGCACAGAGGGAATGCCGAGGGAGCACAGGGAATGCCGAGGGGAGAGCACAGGGAATGCCGAGGGAGCACAGGGAATGCCAAGGGGAGCACAGGGAATGCCAAGGGAGCACAGAGGGAATGCCGAGGGGAGCACAGGGAATACCGAGGGGAGCATGGAGGGAATGGCGAGGGGAGAGCACAGGGAATGCCGAGGGGAACACAGGGAATGCCGAGGGGAGCATGGAGGGAATGGCGAGGGGAACACAGGGAATGCCAAGGGGAACACAGGGAATGACGAGGGGAAAACAGGGAATGCCAAGGGAAGCATGGAGGGAATGGCGAGGGGAGAGCACAGGGAATGCCGAGGGGATCACAGAGGGAATGCTGAGGGGAGCACAGAGGGAATGCCAAGGGGAGCACAGGGAATGCCGAGGGGAACACAGGGAATGACGAGGGGAAAACAGGGAATGCCAAGGGGAGCATGGAGGGAATGCCAAGGGAACACACAGGGAATGCCGAGGGGAGCACAGGGAATGCCAAGGGGAGCACAGAGGGAATGCCAAGGGGAGCATAGGGAATGCCGAGGGGAGAGCACAGGGAATGCCAAGGGGAGCACAGGGAATGCCGAGGGAACACAGGGAATGCCAAGGGAGCACAGGGAATGCAGGGGAGAGCACAGGGAATGCCGAGGGAGCACAGGGAATGCCGAGGGAGCACAGGGAATGCCGAGGGGAGCACAGGGAATGCCAAGGGGAACATAGGGAATGCTGAGGGGAACACAGGGAATGCCGAGGGAGCACAGGGAATGCTGAGGGAGCACAGGGAATGCAGGGGAGAGCACAGGGAATACCAAGGGAGCACAGGGAATGCCGAGGGAGCACAGGGAATGCCGAGGGGAGCACAGGGAATGCCGAGGGAGCACAGGGAATGCCAAGGGAGCACAGGGAATGCAGGGGAGAGCACAGGGAATGCCGAGGGGAACACAGGGAATGCCGAGGGAGCACAGGGAATGCCGAGGGGAGCACAGGGAATGCCGAGGGAGCACAGGGAATGCCGAGGGGAGCACAGGGAATGCCGAGGGGAACATAGGGAATGCTGAGGGGAACACAGGGAATGCCGAGGGAGCACAGGGAATGCTGAGGGAGCACAGGGAATGCCAAGGGGAACACAGGGAATGCCAAGGGAGCACAGAGGGAATGCCGAGGGGAGCACAGGGAATACCGAGGGGAGCATGGAGGGAATGGCGAGGGGAGAGCACAGGGAATGCCGAGGGGAACACAGGGAATGACGAGGGGAAAACAGGGAATGCCAAGGGAAGCATGGAGGGAATGGCGAGGGGAGCACAGGGAATGCCAAGGGGAGCACAGGGAATGCCGAGGGAACACAGGGAATGCCAAGGGGAGCATGGAGGGAATGCCAAGGGAACACACAGGGAATGCCGAGGGGAGCACAGGGAATGCCGAGGGGAGAGCACAGGGAATGCCGAGGGGAGCACAGGGAATGGCGAGGGAACACAGGGAATGCCGAGGGGAACATAGGGAATGCTGAGGGGAACACAGGGAATGCCGAGGGAGCACAGGGAATGCTGAGGGAGCACAGGGAATGCAGGGGAGAGCACAGGGAATACCGAGGGAGCACAGGGAATGCCGAGGGAGCACAGGGAATGCCGAGGGAGCACAGGGAATGCTGAGGGAGCAGGGGAAGCAGGCACAGGCCCTGGAGCACATCTGTGGATTCCAGGCCCACTCCAGAGCAGGTTTCCCATCCCGAGGGCTGTGAATCCCATCCCGGATTCACACCCCTCCGTCCCAGGGGCTCCACCTCTCCTGCCACGATTTGGGTGGAATTTTCTGACTTTTTGGAGGGAAATCCGCTCCCAAGGGAGAGAAAACCAAAGGGTAAAAGCTGCTCATCCCCCTGTGCAGGATGAGCAAGGAAAAGACTGCCCAGAGAGGAGCGTTTCAGTCTGGATTCAGGGATAAATCCCAGAATCCCGGAATGGGTTGGGTGGGAAGGGAACTTAAAATCCATCCCATTTCACCCTGCCTTGGCAGGGACCCCTCCCACTGTCCCAGGGGGTTCCAAATCCTGTCCAGCCTGGCCTTGGGCACTGCCAGGGATCCAGGGCAGCCCCAGCTGCTCTGGGAATTCCAGCCCAGCCAGGAATTCCCAATTCCCAATCTCCCAGCCATCCCTGCCCTCTGGCACTGGGAGCCATTCCCTGGCTCCTGTCCCTCCATCCCTTGTCCCCAGTCCCTCTCCAGCTCTCCTGGAGCCCCTTCAGGCCCTGCAAGGGGCTCTGAGCTCTGCCTGGAGCCTTCCCTTCTCCAGGGGAACATTCCCAGGGCTCTGAGCTCTGCCTGGAGCCTTCCCTTCTCCAGGGGAACATTCCCAGGGCTCTGAGCTCTGCCTGGATCCTTCCCTTCTCCAGGGGAACATTCCCAGGGCTCTGAGCTCTGTCTGGAGCCTTCCCTTCTCCAGGGGAACATTCCCAGCTCTCCCAGCCTTGGAACATCTCCATGGCCTCTGGGGTCACTCAGCAGCTCCACATCCCACCCATCCATGGGATTTTCCATCCTTTCATTCCTGCTTTTCCCACTTTTATAACTGGAGTTATATACAGTGGGGGATTTCTGTATCCCAAAAAGAAGGATCCTGGAGTGGGATGTTGGCCCTGCTGGCAGTGTGGATTCCCAGCTGGATCCCGGGATGAAAGGGATCCTGACACAATCCTTTCCCAAATTCAAATTTCCCAAATTTTGTGTGCATTGCCCTGCTCAGAAAAGAACAAATTCCGATCACAACCGAAGTGAAAACGTATGGAAAAACATACAGGGAAAAAAAATCAAAGCTGCCAGGGGCCTAAAATTTCCTTGGAGAGATTGCCAGGTTTTCCTCAGGCACTGGGATTCCCGGGATTATTCCCACAGGGAGCTGCGGTGGCTGCAGGAGCTCCCGGCCAGCCTGGGATGGTGGCACGCGTCCCTGTCCATGGAAAAGGTGGAATGGGATGGGATTTAAAATCCCTCCCAATCCCAAACCGTTCCATGGTCTGTGATTCCAGCCGCGGGATTCCCGGGAATCTGAAGCTCGAGGAAGGCAGCGGAGCTCTTCAGTGACAGCGAGCCGGGCTGGGATTTCAGGAACGGGATTTGTGTCCTTGGGAAAGGGAAGCGGTGGGGAAGGGGCTGCCCGGAGCCACGGCTGTGCCCGTCCCGGTTCCCAGGATCATTCCCATGTCCCGGTGCCCGGATCCCAATATCCCAATATCCCGAGTGTCACTAGGTGTCACTGCTCTCCCGGCAATCCGGCCCCGCTCCACATTCCGGGATGCGGGGCTGAGTGAGACACCGGGAGTCAGGAAACAGGGCTGGGATGTGGGGACAGGAACGGGGAATGGCACCGGGATGTGTGGGACAGGGACAGGGAATGGCACCGGGATGTGTGGGACAGGGACAGGGAATGGCACCAGGATGTGTGGGACAGGGACAGGGAATGGCACCGGGATGTGTGGGACAGGGAGAGGGAATGGCACCGGGATGTGTGGGACAGGGAGGAGGGAACAGGAGCCTTCCTGCCTCCAATTCTTCCTCTCATAATTTAGGGATGGGACTTTTCCAGTCCCAATTGAGGGATGGGATTGTTCCTGCCATAACTTTGGGATGGGATTGTTCCTGTCCTAACTTTGGGATGGGATTGTTCCTGCCATAACTTTGGGATGGGATTGTTCCTGTCCTAACTTTGGGATGGGATTGTTCCTGCCATAACTGAGGGATGGGATTGTTCCTGTCCTAACTGTGGGATGGGATTGTTCCTGTCCTAACTTTGGGATGGGATTGTTCCTGTCCTAACTGAGGGATGGGATTGTTCCTGCCATAACTTCGGGATGGGATTGTTCCTGTCCTAACTGAGGGATGGGATTGTTCCTGTCCTAACTGTGGGATGGGATTGTTCCTGTCCTAACTGTGGGATGGGATTGTTCCTGTCCTAACTTTGGGATGGGATTGTTCCTGCCCTAACTGAGGGATGGGATTGTTCCTGCCATAACTGAGGGATGGGATTGTTCCTGCCCTAACTGAGGGATGGGATTGTTCCTGCCATAACTTCGGGATGGGATTGTTCCTGTCCTAACTGAGGGATGGGATTGTTCCTGTCCTAACTTTGGGATGGGATTGTTCCTGCCCTAACTGAGGGATGGGATTGTTCCTGCCATAACTTCGGGATGGGATTGTTCCTGCCATAACTTCGGGATGGGATTGTTCCTGTCCTAACTGAGGGATGGGATTGTTCCTGTCCTAACTGTGGGATGGGATTGTTCCTGTCCTAACTTTGGGATGGGATTGTTCCTGCCCTAACTGAGGGATGGGATTGTTCCTGCCATAACTGAGGGATGGGATTGTTCCTGCCCTAACTGAGGGATGGGATTGTTCCTGCCATAACTTTGGGATGGGATTGTTCCTGCCATAACTTTGGGATGGGAAGCATTTCCCCGCGGAGTTGCCAAGAGCTGGAGGTGAAGAGCTCAAGGACAGAGCTTGAGCCACGTGCCTGCTGAGAAGGGAGAGAGCCACGCTCCAAACGGGAATGGCACGGAGCTCCAAGAGCTCTTCCAGCTTCCCCCCGGCTGCAGGAGCTGCCAACCCTCCCTTGGCTCCTCAGAATCAATCCCATCTTCTCCTTCCAGCAGGAAAACACAATGTTCCCACCGGCTGCGGGAGCGGGGCAGGGCCAGCACGGCCCCGCTGCCGGGGGACCCCACGGGGGACTGTCACCCCCAAAGGTGCAGGGGACAGGACATGGGCACAGGTGACATACACCATCCAGCTCATGGCGGAATCATGGAATGGCTTCCTTGGAAAAGCCCCCCCAGGTCATCGAGTCCAGAACTCCCCCAGCACTGAGTCCCAAGGGTCACCCCAAGGGCCACCCCAAGGGCCACCCCAAGGGCCACCCCAAGGGTCACCCCAAGGGCCACCCCAAGGGTCACCCCAAGGGTCACCTCAAGGGTCACCCCAAGGGTCACCCCAAGGGTCACCCCAAGCCACCGCAGCAGGACAAATCAGCTGGAAGGGGTTTGGAAAACATCCTTTCTCCAGGCCTTGGCCTCTCCACCGGGTCATTCCCATGAGGAGCATCCCAGGAAATCCCCAGGTGCCCCAGGGCCACCACAGCCCCGTGGGCAGGGATTGTCCCAGCCCCACTGATCCCACATGGATCCCACAGGGATCTCTGGGGCTGTCTGGGATGATCCCAATTCCACACATGGATCCCTGGGGCAGTTTGGGATGATCCCAATTCCACACATGGATCCCTGGGGCAGTTTGGGATGATCCCACACGGATCCCTGGGGCAGTTTGGGATGATCCCAATTCCACACACGGATCCCTGGGGCTCTCTGGGATGATCCCAATTCCACACACGGATCCCTGGGGCAGTTTGGGATGATCCAAATTCCACACACGGATCCCTGGGGCAGTTTGGGATGATTCCAATTCCACACACGGATCCCTGGGGCAGTTTGGGATGATCCCAATTCCACACACGGATCCCTGGGGCAGTTTGGGATGATTCCAATTCCACACACGGATCCCTGGGGCAGTTTGGGATGATCCCAATTCCACACACGGAACCCTGGGGCAGTTTGGGATGATCCCACACGGATCCCTGGGGCAGTTTGGGATGATCCCAATTCCACACACGGATCCCTGGGGCTCTCTGGGATGATCCCAATTCCACACACGGATCCCTGGGGCAGTTTGGGATGATCCCAATTCCACACACGGATCCCTGGGGCTGTCTGGGATGATCCCAATTCCACACACGGATCCCTGGGGATATTTGGGATGATCCCAATTCCACACACGGATCCCTGGGGATATTTGGGCTGATCCCAATTCCACACACGGATCCCTGGGGCAGTTTGGGATGATCCCAGTCCCGCTCGGGAAGGACAGCGCAGGGTTAAGCTCCCAGCTCCCAGCTCCGCATCCACGCTCTCCTCCAGGAAATGTCCAAGTCATGGCTGGGCCGGAGCTCGGAGCTCATCCCTGGCCATTCCCGTCCCTGGGAATGCCGGGCGCTGCAACGCCGGGATACACACCCAGCCCACGGCTCTGCCACGGGAGCTGCTGCTCCTCCAGCCCTTCCCAAACCTCCAAAATCACCCGTGGGAAACCGCTCCGGAGCAGCCCCAGGCTGGGCGCTCCCCTGAGCGGAGGGGGACGAGAATTCCCAACAATTCCCAGGCGCCTGGGAGGAGTTTGGATCCCTGGGGTGCTCGGGGGGCTCGGCAGGGATGGGCAGCGGCATCCGGGGGTCCCCGGTGTCACACCCGGTGTCACACCCGGTGTCACACCCGGTGTCACACCCGGTGTCACACCCGGCTGTCGCCGCTCCTCTGGCACCGCCCCCGCGCACGGGAAGGCTCCAAAACACTCGGAGCTGGATTTTCCATGAAAACAGAGCTGGGGGAACTTTGGGAATGGGGGTTCCACCACCCGAGCCCACAGGGCCCCAGAGGGCTGCTCTGGCTCTTCCCGCACTTCCCAGGACTGGCCCTGCATCCCTCAGCACAGAAACCCCCTCCAAAATGTGTTTTCCCCCAAAAAAATACCCCACTTCCCTGGGAGTGCACAGCCCGGAGCTCGCTCCCACTAAATCCCACGTGGGAAATCCCACTCCCACAAAATCGGATCTCTGCGAGTTCCCCTAAAAGCTCTCCAAATCCCCGTTCCCTCAGAGCCCCTCCCCACAGCCCCCCCCTCAGGAAAGTCCATCCCTTAAATCCGTTTGCCCAAACCCAGCACAAATCCCACGGGCAAAAATCCTGCTCGCCCATTTCCCCAAATCCCCCTCCAAACTTCAAAACCCATTCCCTAAACGCCCCTCACATCCCCCCCTTGCGCCATTCCAGCTCTGCAAGCCCCCAATCCCATTCTCCTGATTCCCGAATCCTCCCCTCGCCACACCCAGAGCCCCTCCCAGCCCCTCTGTGCCCCCAACCCCTTCCCCACAGCCCCTCCCTCCTCCCCAAACCCGCTCCCCTTCCCGACCCCTTTCCATGCTGGACCCTCTTCCCAAAACCGCCGCCCTCCCTATTTTCCTGACCGCCCATCCCGATTCCCAAAGATCCCCCTCAAAGCCGCTCCCCTTCCCCACGCCGACCCCTCCTCTGTCCCCCCAAAACCTCTCCCTCCTTCCCGTTCCCCTCCCTGACCCTTTCCCATCCCTCCCCTCCCTCCGGCCCTCCAACCTCTCTCCGCTCCCGCCCCAAACCCTTCTCCTCCCTTCTCCTCCTTTCTCCTCCCTTCTCCCCCTCCCTCCAACCCCTCTCCCCTCCCTTCTGCCCCTCCCTCCCCATCTCAGCCCTCCCTCTATTGCTCCCCTCCCTTTTCCCTCTCCCACCCCAGCCCCTCTCCCCTCCCTTCTTCCCCTCTCTCCCTCCCTATCTCCATCCCAACCCCTCTCCCCTCCCTTCCCCTTCCTCCCTCCCCATCCAAACCCTCCCTCCCTCCATCCCAATCCCCCTCCCCTCCCTCCCCTCCCTCCCCTCCCCTCCCGGTCCCTCCCCGGCTGCCCCGCGGGGCGGAGCGGAGCGGAGCGGGCGGTGCCGGGCGGGCAGCGCGGCGGCTCCGCGGGCGCGGGGGGCAGCGCGGAGCGGCCAGGCTGGGCTCGCCTGGGCTCGGCACGGCTCCGCCCGGCCCGCCTGGGCTCGGCACGGCTCCGCCCGGCCCGGCTCGGGCCGCCTGCATGCGGCGGCGGCGGCGGCGGGGCTGCCGGGAGGGATGAACGGCTCCTCGGCGGGGCTCCCGGCGGGGCTCGGCGGCTCGCTGGGGCTCCCGGCGGGGATGAACGGCTCGCTGGGGCTCCCGGCGGGGATGAACGGCTCGCTGGGAATGCCGGCAGCGCCGAACGGCTCCTCGGCGGCGGCGGCGGGGCTGCTGGCGGGGGCCGGGGGCGCGGCGCTGGAGCTGGAGCGGGCGCTGCGCTGCTGCACCGCCGCCTCCGTGGTGACCGACGGCAGCGGCGCGGGCGCGGACGAGCGCAGCCTGTACATCATGCGCGTGGTGCAGATCGCCGTCATGTGCGTGCTGGCCCTCACCGTGGTGTTCGGCATCTTCTTCCTCGGCTGCAACCTCCTCATCAAGTCCGAGGGCATGATCAACTTTCTGGTCAAGGAGCGCCGCCCGTCCAAGGAGGTGGAGGCGGTGGTGGTGGGGCCGTACTGACCGCAGCGCTGAGCCCGGGGCCGCCCGCAGCGCTGCCGCGGACACGCGGGGCCGGCTCGGAGCTTTTCCTCCTGAAAAACACCGCGCGAGTGGATGCCGGCATGCCGGAGGTCGGGAGATGTTCAGGGCGGCCGGAGCCGCCCATCCCGGCCCATCCCGGCCCATCCCGGGCCGCTCCCGCCGCCCGCGGCTGCCGAAGTAAAGCGTGCTCTGATGGCAACAGGTCTGGGCTCCTTATTCCGTCCGCCTCCACCCCTTCCCTTTCCCCTTCCCCTTCCACTTCCCTCCCGCCCGCGAGTCCCGGGATGTGGCGGAGGGGAGCGGGCAGCGGCCGGGATGAAGCTTTCTCTGTCCCCCCGGCCCGTCCGGGCGGGATTTCCCGTCCAGCCGGGCTAAATCTTCCCTTTCCCAGCGCTTTCCCAGCGCTTTTCCAGCGCTTTTCCGGCCCCCGCGGCTGGCTGAGCGCGGGACCCGCATCCCTGCGTGCCGGGAGATGCGGGAATTGCGTTCCTGCCCCCGGACCGCGGCTGTGGCCAGGGAAAGCACCCAGCCCAGGGATCCCGCTGCCCGGGAATACAGCGGGAATTTTGCCTCTGGGAAAGCACAAAATCCAGGTTTTATTAGCCCAGCTACAAGCCGGACCAACAGGTGACCTGGCGCGGGCACACTCCAGGGAGGGAGGAGCCGCTGCTCCCACGGGATTTGGATTTCTCCCTCCATTCCCACCGTGGGGATCTTCCCGTGCGAACTCCCCGAGCTGTTTCTCCCATTCCCGGGGGCTCCGCTGGCTCCTGGATAAATCCGTGCATCCACACCGGCTGCGGGAGGAGCGGGAGCGCCACGGGCGCTTCCCGGGAATCCCGGCAGCGGGATGGGGACAACAACCTGCGGGGGAAAAATCGCTCTCCTGACACCCAGATTCCTGCCGGGAAATATTGATTGTCCATGTTTTTAGTGCTGGAAGCTTTTTGGAGCTTCCTGGTTTATCCCCGGGTGGAGATGGCCGAGCTCCCGAAATTTAATGGACACCCCCAGGAGAGGTTGTCAGGAGTTTAAACTGGGGATGGAGAAGGTGAAATCCATTTGCAGCTGGGCTGGAAGGGGTGGAAAAAGCCGGAGCTGCCAGAGGCACTTGTGGGAGAGGCTGAGCCAGAGCAGAGCATCCCCATGGAATCAATTCCCTGAGCCCGGCAGGAATCTCGGCAGCGATCCCTCATTTCCAGCCACATTTAGGGAAGGACAAAGAACAGATCTGCCTGTTCTCCCGGGAACAAACACACCCTGGATCGGGAATCACAGAACAGAAATGTTCCCGAGGCATCCCGGCTGAACCAGCTGGAGAAATGTATCCAAAATTCCCCTTTTTTTACCCTTCAGTGCCAGAGGAACGCCAGGAAAAGAATAATTTTAGGATAAAACAGTAAGAGGGAGAAATAAGAGAGAGGTCTCAGTCTTTCCAAAGCATTTCCAGCTGTTTAACTGGAATACTTTCTGGTGGTGTTGTGGAGAACACGAGCATTCCCAAATCCTGGAATGCTTTGGCACTTTTCAGGAGTTAATTCATCAGGAATCCTTCATTAATTACAGGGAATGCTTAGAGTGGAACACATTTTAATTAAAACCTTAATTCCCAACACCGGAATTCCAACCCAAGGCAAACTCCTGGTTCTGACCTAAAACTGTGGAATTTTCAGCCTCAATCCAAGATCCCTCCTTGCCTGGTGCCCCCGCTCTAATCCAGTGTTTGTGGCTCTAATCCCTAAAAATATCCCTCATTTTAGGCAGGGAACTGTTGGGAAAGGGTTTTTTTCCTGCTGGGTGATGTGGAGATGTTGGGACACATCCAGTGCATCCATGGGATTTGGGCCTCTGTCCTGTGGGGATTTTGGGGCTGGCATGGAGAACAGATGGGATATTTATACCCTGTGCCTGGGCTGGGAGAGGAGGGGGAGGAAGAACCTCTCAGACCCTGGGATCACCTCAATCCCACATTTCTGGGGTGATGGAGGAGCAGGAACCTCGTGGGGAACAGAGATTTCCCAGCTGCTCCCACCATTTTGAGGAAAACACCTGGAAAGCTGCAGGAACAACCTGTGGGATCGACAAGTTTTGGCTTTTTAGGGCTTTTTTTTTTGAGGTGAACAACACCCAAAAATTCCCTGCAGCCCCAAGCAGAGCAGGTCCCTGATGGAATACTTGGAATTCTCCTGGAGTGCGGAGCTCCAGTGTGACTTTGTTGGCCTCGGGGTTGGGATGCTCTCACCTCAGGCTCCCTGAACTCCTGTTCCACAGTCATGACAGCATTTCTATGGATTAAATCCCAGCGCCAGCAGCTCCAGGGCAGAGCTGGAGGCCACACACCCCTCAGTGCTCAGCTCCCAGCTGGAAAATCCCGGGAAAAACCCTCAGCTGGGAATAAACCCCTCCAAAACCCCCCCGGATCCCAGGGCCACCTGCTGCCCCCGGGAATGCAGGCTGGGCAGAGCAAGGATGGATTTCCCCCTTCCAGCTCCAAAGTGCTGCGGATCCTTCCCGAGACGAGCCCGGAGGCGCCTCGGGTGCTGCCAGAGCCCCTCTGGAGAGGCTGGCTCGGTATTTGAGCCAGGAGAAATTCACTCACATCACTCCTGGAGCTTCCAGAGCCTCCGGATGACCCCGGCAGCGCTCCGGGGAATGGCTCTGCGCTTTTCCCCGCCCGCTTCCCACCTCTTTTCGGGCATCCTCGCCCAGCCCCGGCTGAGGGAGGAGGGGAAGGAGCACTTTGGCAGCCCAGCCACACCGGGCGCTGAGGGGGTTAACTCCAATTCCATGTTCAGGCCAAATTCCCAACGATTTTTTAAAAGCAGCTCGGCTCCAGTTGAGGAAAATCTGCACCCGAAGTTCGTTTGGAGCTAAAAAAGTGAAACCTTCGTAGGGACAGAGCAGCTCCAGCTTCCTGGTTTGCCTTAATATTTATTATTCCAGGTGGAATCCATTCCTGGATCCTGCAGTGCTGAGGCTGGCAACTCTTAATGAAAGGATGTTCCCTAAAAATCCCAATATTCAGCTGGGAATCCCTCTAAAAAACCCAATATTCACCACTAAAATATTCACCACTATAGAATTCCTGATATTCAGCTGGCAACCCCTCTAAAAATCCCAATATTCGGCTGGGAACCCACTTTAAAAATCCCAGTATTCGGCTGGGAACCCACTTTAAAAATCCCAATAGTCACCTGGGAACCCACTTTAAAAATCCCAATATTCGGCTGGGAACCCACTTTAAAAATCCCAATATTCGGCTGGGAACCCACTTTAAAAATCCCAATATTCACCTGGGAACCCACTTTAAAAATCCCAATATTTGGCTGGGAACCCACTTTAAAAATGCCAATATTCAGCTGGGCCCCCTCATTAGCAGCAGCCCATTAATGATCATTAACGAGTGGCTCATTAGGGGCTGCTCCTCCTCCCAGGGCTGTTTGTGTCCATGAATGGATCGTGTCCCATTGATCCCAGTGGGAATAATGCCCCGGGAGCCCCAGGGGACAGCGACCCTTCCAGTTCCTCTGGAACAGAGCCCTGCAGTGCCAGCTCCAGAGCTGAGGTTTGGAGTTGCTGGCCCAAAACCGGATTTTTGGAGCTGTTGCTGGCACCCAAATTTCTCCAGCCAATTCCCAGCCCCTGAGCCTGGAATTGCAATTCCCAAGCTCTGGAGTCAAAGGGTGTTGCAGGAATTATTTTTGAAGTGTTCCTGTTGGCATTAAGGGTTGGTTTTTCTCCTCCCAAAATTCCCTGAGTCCTCCAAGGTGAAATTCTAACAACAGCATCTTCTCCCTGCACTGAACTGAATTCCAGACTGAGGAATATTGGTGGATATAGAATTTCTTCCCTCTGGAATATAGAGCCAGGCTGGGAGAGCTGGGAATGTTCCCCTGGAGAAGGGAAGGCTCCAGGCAGAGCTCAGAGCAATCCCTGGGAATGTTCCCCTGGAGAAGGGAAGGCTCCAGGCAGAGCTCAGAGCCCTGGGAATGTTCCCCTGGAGAAGGGAAGGCTCCAGGCAGAGCTCAGAGCAATCCCTGGGAATGTTCCCCTGGAGAAGGGAAGGCTCCAGGCAGAGCTCAGAGCCCTGGGAATGTTCCCCTGGAGAAGGGAAGGCTCCAGGCAGAGCTCAGAGCCCCTTGCAGGGCCTGAAGGGGCTCCAGGAGAGCTGGAGAGGGACTGGGGACAAGGGATGGAGGGACAGGAGCCAGGGAATGGCTCCCAGTGCCAGAGGGCAGGGATGGCTGGGACATTGGGAATTCCTGGCTGGGCTGGAATTCCCAGAGCAGCTGGGGCTGCCCTGGATCCCTGGAGGTGTCCAAGGCCAGGCTGGAGCAGCCTGGGATAGTGGGAGGGGTCCCACCCATGGCAGGGGGTGGAATGGGAAGGTTTGAAAGTCCCTTCCATCCCAAACCATCCCATAATTCCATGACTTATCCAATGATCACTGATGCATTTATAGGGATCTGTTTTTTATGGACACCTTTATTATTTTAAGTCCAAAAATCCGATATTTTTTTATCTCTGGGGCCCAGACACTTCCTCTGACGATGGAAACTGAAGGAAGCTGGAGCTTTCCAGGGCTGAGCAGATCCATCAATTTGGCCACGGGCAGCTTGGGACCTATCCCACAGTTATGGGATGTATTTTTAGCCCGTGGAAAAACAGTGCCAGGAGCACCTGATATGACAAACACACAAAGCAATCCATCACTGTCCCGGCTGTTATTCCATCTCAGCCAGGAGCGTTTCCTTTCCCCACTCCTTGTGCTATTTGGGAAGTGTCCCCAGGGAGCCTGGCTGGAGCAACCAGGGAGGGAAATGGAGTGGGGATGGAGGAGATGGGATGGGAATGGAAGAGATGGAAATAAAGGAAATGGAGTGGGGATGGAGGAGATGGAGTGGGGATGGAAGAGATGGAAATAAAGGAAATGGAGCAGGGATGAAGGAGATGGAATCAGGATTAAACAGATGGAGCCAGGATGAAGGAGATGGAATCAGGATTCAACAAATGGAGTGGGGATGAAGGAGATGGGATGGAAATGGAAGAGATGGAAATAAAGGAAATGGAGCCAGGATGAAGGAGATGGAATCAGGATTAGGTAAGTGGAGCCAGGATGAAGGAGATGAAAATAAAGGAAATGGAGCCAGGATGAAGGAGATGGAGTGGGGATGGAGGAGATGGGATGGGAATGGAAGAGTTGGAAATAAAGGAAATGGAGCCAGGATGAAGGAGATGGAATTGGGATTAAACAAATGGAGCCAGGATGAAGGAGATGGAATTGGGATTAAACAAATGGAGCCAGGATGGAGGAGATGGAACCAGGATTAGGTAAGTGGAGCCAGGATGAAGGAGATGGAACCAGGATTAGGTAGGTGGAGCCAGGATGAAGGAGATGGAGTGGGGACTTCTCCCAGTCTCCAGCAACATCCAAGGAGCTGAAGTGAGGGATGTGAGGATTCACCCATGGACATTGGGCCTAAGAGGAATGTAGGGATGATTTCACAGTGGGGAAAATGTAAACGTGGATTAAAACCTGCCACAGGAATTCTCAGGTTTGTTTGGGGCTGTATTTGTGAATGTGCCATGGAATTAGTGATGGATTCATAGTCCTGGATAATGGAAGCTCAAAATCTCGCTGGGTTATCACCAATGAACTGGGAAGGGAGAGGAACAGCAACAAAAATCCCCAGGAATCTGGAAAAGTTATGAAGAAATAAATCCATGAAATAAAAACGTGTGGCCTTGGACAGAGAAATGGGAAAGGAGTGTGGAAAGCAGAAAATAATCCCTCATTCCATGAGTCAAACCCCTTTGGAATATCAGCAAGAGGGAACCATGAATTATCTTAATTCTCTTTGCACATTCCATGCACTTCCCACCCCTTTTTGCTCTTTTCCAATTTTAATTCCCAAGCTCTGGAGTCAAAGGGTGGTTGCAGGAATTATTTTGAAGTGTTCAGGCACCTGTTGAAATTAAGGGTTGGTTTTTCTCAGCCCAAAGTTCCCTGAGTCCTCCAAGGTGAAATTCTAACAACAGCATCTTCTCCCAGGCCCATTCCAACACATGAATTACAACTGGGACAAAGCAAATCCACGGGATAGCCTTGAAGTGGGAAATGAATTCCCTTGGGGAAAAAAAAAAAAAAAAAAAAAGAGGATGTTATTGGGAAATGGAGGCCAGCAGGAATTAGCTAATGAGCCCTGACATTGGTCATCCTTGGACACAGCAGGAAAATCCAGACAGTAATTAAAGTAAGGGTTTCAGGAAAAATGATGAACTTGGCTAAAAAAAGAGCTCAAAGCTCCCAGGGAGCTCCGTCGTGCCATGGAGGAGCTGGGGCAGGAACTGGATTAGGGGCTTGGGGAGACCTGGAACAGCAGCTCTGGGCTGTGGAACAGGGAAAAGGTCTGGGAATTCATGGGAATTCATGGGGGACTTGATACAAAACCATGGAATTGTTTGGGTTGGGAAAGACCTGAACGAGCCACGAACCATCATCCTTAACCCTGTCCCCAAGTGCCACACGCACAGGTTTGGGAACTCTCCCAGGGATGGGGATCCCACCTCTGGGTGCCTGTGCCAGGGCTGGAAAACCCTTTCCATGATGCAATTTTCCCAAATATCCAAGCTAAAACCCTCCTGGCCCGGCCTGAGGCCGTTCCCTCTCCTCCTGTCCCTGTTCCCTGGGATGATCCCAAATCTCCCTGGCTGTCCCCTCCTGGCAGGGAATTCCAGAGAGGGAAAAGATCCCTCTGCATCCTCCTTTGCTCCAGGCTGGGCCCCTTCCCAGCTCCCTCAGGAATTCTCCAGCCCCTTCCCAGCTCCCTCAGGAATTCCCCAGCCCCTTCCCAGCTCCCTCAGGAATTCTCCAGCCCCTTCCCAGCTCCCTCAGGAATTCCCCAGTCCCTTCCCAGCTCCCTCAGGAATTCCCCAGTCCCTTCCCAGCTCCCTCAGGAATTCTCCAGTCCCTTCCCAGCTCCGTTCCCTTCCCTGGCCCCGCTCCAGCCCCTCAGGGTCTCTCCCGGTGGATCCTGGAGCTGTCCCCAGCCCTGGAGGTGCCCTGGGCAGGGTCACCCCGAGCTGGCACAGCCCAGGTGCCAGTGGCTCCTTCCCAGGTTTTTTTTGGGAGATGGGAATGGCTGCACCTCCTGAGCCAATGCCAGCACACTCTGGGATGAATCAGAACCCCGCACTCAGCCCAGGGATTTTCCTGCATCCAGCAAAGGTGGGACGAGGGAGAAAAGCACAATTCCATCATTCCTTCCCAGCCCTCGCTGCTGGTGGGTGTTTCCTGTGCCAGTGGAGCTCATCCATACCCACAGCAGGGCTGAAAAGGGGCTGGAAAATCCCTTTCCATCCCAGACTGCTGCCAAGGATGGACATCCTGTGGCTCTCCAGCTAAATTCCAGGAGCACTCAGAGCCCTGGGCTGGTTTTAATGGCCATTAATGGCCCCGTGCTGCTGCCTCCCCGTTATTCCCGTTATCCCGTGGCTCAGCAGCACATTCCAGGTACCCAGAGCTTCTTCCTTGGCTCCAGCCTTGCTGCCCATGGAGCGAGGAGGGAACGGCTCCTCCTGATTCATTCCCGAATTTCGGAGTCCAGCACATCCCTCTGGCTGCCCTGGCTGGCTCCAGACCCTGGCAGGGGGCTCGGGGACCTTGGCAACAAATCAAAATCTCCTGTGGCTTCGATTTTAGCCCGTGGGAAAAGCTGCCAACTCTGTGTGAGGAGTTACAAACCACGAGGGTTTGAGTAGTGTGGTAATTGAGTTAACACAGGGTGGAAAAGTGGAATTTTGGGGGTTTTTAGAATGGGGTTCAGGGGTAAGAGATGGAGGGATCTGGGTGTGCCCGAGCCTTTTCTTCCTTCTCCTTGCCCTCCATGTCTCGGTGTGATGGTGACACTTTTCTGTTGGTTTAGGATAGGGACACAGTGTCCAACACAGATTTTAGGTGTTGGTACAGGGACTATAAACATGGTACAGGTAATTTTGGGTTTATAACGTGGGAGACACCCGGGGCTCGGGGCAGACTGCCATGGCTGCTGTCCTAGCACAGAGAAAATCTTTTCGATAAGAAGAAATAAACAACGTTAAAAACTCAGCTTCACACCTTCCAGACCTTTCCTTTGGCTAGGGAAAAAAGGATTTTCACACTGCCAACCCCACCCCGACACCTCATTGCCCGGGAAAAGCAGATTTAGCCGGGCTGCAGCAGCTCAAAAAGTGCGAGGTGCCCCTGAGCCCACCCAGCGCTGCGAGAGGATGATCACTTGTCCTGCTCCTAAGGCATCCAGCAGGATCCATATCCCGGATTTGGGGCAGGAATGGGGTGCCAGGGGCAACCATGGGGTGGAATATGGGGTGGAAAATATGGGGTGGAATTCCCCATATTTTGCCAAACTCCAGCCAGGACCAGGTTCCTCCATTTATTCCAGAGGTTTTCCTGGCAATCCACACGTGCCTGGAATGTGCAGCTCCTGGAAGAGCCCAATCCTGGCTTTGCTTCCAAGGCAGAGCTCGGAGCATTCCAAGGAGCAGGCGTGGTGGGGTCACGGAATTCCAGGCTGGGTTGGGATGGAAAGGACCTTAAATCCCACCTCATTCCAAAAAAAAAAAAAAAAAAAGAGTTTTTTTCCCCCTCAAGTGTCACGCTCGACCTGCAGAGCTTTTGGGGTTATGGGGACGACGTATGGGAATCTTTGGTTGGAAATGGATCATGGAATTATGGAATTCCAGACTGGTTTGGGTTGGAACAGACTTTAAAGCTTATCCCATAAAATCAGGAGGTTTGCACCTGAAAGTAGAGGGAAATTCAGGGGAACCAGGAGGCTTGCACTGAAAATAAAAGAAAATAAGGGAAAACAAGGAGGTTTGCACTGGAAAATAAAGGGATAAAAGGGAAACAAGGAGGTTTGCACTGGAAAATAAAGGGATAAAAGGAAAACAAGGAGATTTGTACCATCAATAGGAAAAGAAAGGGAAAAAAAGGAAAATAAAGGAAAAGAAAGGAAAACTGGGAGGTTTGCACCTGAAATAAATGGGAAAAAGGAAACCAAAGAGGTTTGCCCCTGAAATGGAGGAAAATAAATGGGAATAAAGGAAAAGCAGGAGGTTTGCAGAGCCAGAGGCTTTACCTCCATCTCATTTTAAACTGGAAAATCACCTCCTGTCATCCAGGCTTCAGCAGAGGATTAGGAACTGTCCAGGACATAAAGGGAAAATAAAGGATGGAAGATTTTATGACAGGAGAAAAATGAACCATAGCCAAAATCCATCTGCGAGGGAGGGAAGGGCCAATCCATGCTTTTTGCTGGGTGTAATGTGATTTCTCCAGCACTTTCCAGCCTGATAAGCAGGGATGAAGTGTTTGTGTCGGAAAAAAATTCCGTGTGCTCAGGAAAGGCTCATCTCAAGGGATGGGAAAGGAGGGAGGATGGAGATGAGAGCGTGGCCTCCAGCACTGGAAACTTCCCCGGGATAATTATCCGGAATTATCTCCCACACAAAACCCAGTGCAAGCCCATTCCAGATCCTGGATGCAGAGCTGGTCAGCACACGGACAGAGGCGGGAATGGCAAAGGAATTGTTTGGAGAAGCCTCCAAATCCCAGTTCCTGCTGTCCCTGAGCTCCCCCGCCTCCGGCCCGGCCTCCTCTGGGAAAGGATTGGCTCCCAAAAAACCAGGGCTGCAGCTGCCTCTTGGCTTAGGGCTTCACTTTGGAATCTGGTGGGAAACACCTGAAATTCCCAGGAAGCCTGTCCCAAATGCAGTTTTTTGGGAAGCAGAGGGACACCCGCAGCCAGGGTTAACTCCAAGCTCGGGTTTAACTTTGGGAGCCTCCCCAGGGGTTCTGAATTCCCATCCAAGCTGCAATTCCCTGTTTCTCTTGAAGCCCCCGGCTGGAATTCAACTTCCAGGGATTTCCCGATTCCTTTTCCTAATTCCTTCTTGCCTCCCTGCCCTGCAGCAGGCAGGGAATGCCAAAGGAGAGAATCTTCTCCTGATCCAATCCCGTGGGATTCCCAGGCTGGAGAACCGGGATCTCCACTCCGGGGCAATCCCACCTGTGCAATGTTTGCCAACGGAGCAGGAAAAACATCCCCTGAGGCTCCATCCCCTGGATCCACTGCCCCAGGCCCTCCCATTCCTGGAGGGATTTCAAACCCACCTGGATGTGGCACCTGGGGACACGACTGGGCCTTGGAGGTGCTGGGAATTTTGGGATCCGATGACCTCAGATGGTTTTCCCAGCCCAAACCCTTCCACGATTCTCCAGTTCCACTCCTCATTTCCTGGCTGTCAAAAGTGCCTGGGTCAATATTCCCTCCGTTCTCCCAAGAAAGGTTTCCTCAAGAAATACACTCGGGAAAATTAAGGATTGGCACAAATGACAGAGATCCAGTACAAGCCAGGCATCCCAAAGTTTACTGGGACAACTGGAAAGCGGCTGTTTGCAGTTTTGCACCACATTCCCACATTTCCCCTGGCTCAGAAATCCGCTTTTCCACAAAAACCACGGGTTTTTTCCATGGATTCCAATTATTTTCCACAATCTGCTTGATTTGGGAAAATCTTTCAAGCTCTGGAAATTCTTTGGGGCGACCAACTTTGAAATAAAGATTCCAAGAGAACATTTAAATAAAGGATCCTTTCAGGAAATATCTGAGGCGGTTGGAAAACATTTGGAATATTGAGAATTCCTTAATTCCTGCTTTTCCAACATGTCCATCCACATTTTTTAAATTTGGCTGCGTTTTGAGAGGGGAAAAGCAGCAGCTCCAAGGAGCTCCGGAGGGATGGAGAAACTCTGGGATAAAGGGATGGGAAATTATGAGGAATTTGAAGCCCAGAGGAGTTTTCCTTCTCTAATCAGTTCTCCAAGAGGCACACAACTGGAAAACTGAAATTCCAGCCCTGGATACCACCAGAGTGGTTTCCTTGGCAATTGTAACCATGGGAAGGACTTGGATTCCCTTCCCTGAGCCTGAGTGAGCTTCTCCTGATTAAACCAAACAAACAAAACCACAGAAAAAAGGAAAAAAAAAAACAAAAAATAGAAATATTTTTTCCTCTCAGGTGCCATTTTAATATTTGGGATTCAGCTCCTGCTGCATTTTGAACACAATTCTTAATGGCTCTAAACCCAGTGGGAATCAGCAGTTCCTGACCTGGCTGCTGCCCTTATTCCCACTTTTTCTTGAGCTTGAAAACTTGGAAAAGATTTCTGATGTTGTCAAATCCGATCCTTGGTCTGCCAAGGCCACCACTGCCCCGTGTCCCCAAGTGCCACATCCACAGGGGTTTAAATCCCTCCAGGAATGGGAATTCCACCTCACAACCTTTTCCATGCAGGGATTTTCCCAATATTTTCCCAAGCTGCCCTCCCCTGGCACAGGCACGGGCGGTGCCCCAGGCTGTGTCACACCAGGGCTGGGACATCCCGGGTCTCCTTGGCCTCTTTCCCACCAAAAAGGCATTTCCAGGAGCATCCCTGGCATTTGCAGCACAATTCCTGCTTTAAGCCAGCCTTGGAATCCCGAGATCCCTCCCGCTGCAATTCCCAGGTGGCACCAGGAGCTAAAACCATATCCCAGGTCCAAGGTGGTTTGGGATCAACTCTGCAAAGGCTCCTCGTCCCTAAATCCCTTGGACCAGCCCTTCCCAGGCTCCTCATCCCTAAATCCCTCAGACCAGCCCTTCCTTTCCAGGCTCCTCATCCCTAAATCCCTCAGACCATCCTTCCCAGGCTCCTCATCCCTAAATCCCTCAGACCAGCCCTTCCTTTCCAGGCTCCTCATCCCTAAATCCCTCTGACCAGCCTTTCCCGGCTCCTCATCCCTAAATCCCTCAGACCATCCTTTCCAGGCTCCTTGTCCCTAAATCCCTCTGACCAGCCCTTCCCAGGTTCCTCATCCCTAAATCCCTTGGACCAGCCTTTCCCGGCTCCTCATCCCTAAATCCCTCTGACCATCCTTCCCAGGCTCCTCATCCCTAAATCCCTTGGACCATCCTTTCCAGGCTCATCCCTAAATCCCTTGGACCAGCCTTCCCAGGCTCCTCATCCCTAAATCCATTGGACCATCCTTCCCAGGCTCCTCATCCCTAAATCCCTCTGACCATCCTTCCCAGGCTCCTCATCCCTAAATCCCTCTGACCATCCTTCCCAGGCTCCTCATCCCTAAATCCCTCTGACCATCCTTTCCAGGCTCCTCATCCCTAAATCCCTCTGACCATCCTTTCCAGGCTCCTCATCCCTAAATCCCTTGGACCAGCCTTTCCCGGCTCCTCATCCCTAAATCCCTCTGACCAGCCCTTCCCAGGCTCCTCATCCCTAAATCCCTCTGACCAGCCTTTCCCGGCTCCTCATCCCTAAAACCATCAGACCATCCTTCCCAGGCTCCTCATCCCTAAAACCATTGGATCAGCCTTTCCAGGCTCCTCATCCCTAAATCCCTCTGACCATCCTTCCCAGGCTCCTCATCCCTAAATCCCTTGGACCATCCTTTCCAGGCTCATCCCTAAATCCCTTGGACCAGCCTTCCCAGGCTCCTCATCCCTAAATCCCTCGGACCAGCCTTTCCAGGCTCCTGGAGCTGCCTCTGGTGCCAGCCCCTTCCCAGAGCTGCTCCTTCCCCTCCTCGGGAGCTGCTGCCCGGTGGATGCAGGAGGTGAGAGCTGCTCCTCCTCATTCCTCCCGGGAATTTCACCTAATGGAAGTCTGGGATCCGGCCAAGCTCTGCTTTTCCTGCAAAAAGCAGGAATGCCAGGAGAAGGAAGCGGGGCGGCCGCTGATGGAGCAGAGGCTCCCCCCAGCTTCCAACCCCACCTTCCTCCCTCACAGAGAGCATTCCATGAATTCCCCATCCCGACCCTGCTATTCCAACGAAAATGAGCTCCCGAAAATCCCCGTGCTGTGAGCTGGGCCTCTGGACAGAAATCATTCCCAAAAAACATCCCACAGTGTGGGATAGACCCAGCAATCCCAGCCCTGCTAGTTCTGGGTTTGGTGACATCCAGGGAATCTTGGGCACCAAAAAAAAAATGGGAGGAAAAGTCCCCAGAGGGAAGGAAAACTCCAAAAGGAGGAGGAAAACTCCGAAAACCTAACACTGGATCAGAAATGTTGGAGTAAAACAAGTTTTTACCCCAAATCTACATCCCACTGAATAGGGAGAGGCTGTCTTTAACCACAGAGCTCCTCTTTCCCTAAAAATAAACCAGCAAAAATTCCCTGCAAATTAAACATTCCAAAAGGATGGGTTAGTGAAAAACAAGGATTTCTCTTCAGCTCCAAGATTTTTCTCCAGCACAAAAATTTCCCTTCCAAACAAAGATTTCTCCTCCCATCTGAGGGAGGCTGCCAAAAACTCCTGGAAGAAAGCAGGGATTTGGGGAAGCCCTGAATCTGTGGGTGCAGATTCCCAGCTCTACACTCGCATAAATCCCCTTTTTTCCCATGTGGAATTATTCTGTCAGATGAGGAAGGCTCAGGCAGGAAAGGGATGCTCATTTTGCACGGAGTTGTAAACACGGAGTTGTAAATGCTCCACGGGAACATCCCAGCTACTCTTGGATTTAATGTATGCAGGCAAAGTGGGACAAATTGTCCTTCCAATGCCAAATTTTCCAGCTGGGATCTCATCTGAGCAGCTCCAGTGCAGCTTTTTCTTGAGCCATCCTTTTGTATCCTGACGGAAACGAGCGGGAGAGAGGGAAAAATGGTGTTTGAAAGCACTGATCTCCCGGTGCTTCCAGCTGCTCCCTCCCATTTTAGGGAATTCCAGCCCCACTGGGAGCTCAGGGAGTTCATCCCTCCAAACACAGCTCCCCTCAGCAAGGATTTATTGTGGTTTCATGGAGTCAAGGAATGGTTCAGGCTGGAAAATCCTCCGGGATAATGGACAGGACACAGGGAATGGCTTCCCGCTGGGATGGATGGAATACTGGGAATTCCTGGCTGGGAGGGTGGGGAGGGGCTGGGCTGGAATTCCCAGAGCAGCTGTGGCTGCCCCTGGATCCCTGGAAGTGTCCCAGGCCAGGCTGGAGCAGTCTGGGATAATGGGAGGTGTCTCCCAACCATGGCAGGGAGGGAAATAAATGGGATTTAAGGTCCTTCCCACCCCAAACCATCCCATAATTCCATGGAATCTGAGCCTGTGTTGTTCATCCTGGCGGAGGAAGGTTAAACCCCTGCAGCAGAACAGATCCCGGGATGAAATCCAACTTTTGGGATTACATTCCTCCCCTTGGGACACTCCATTCAAAACAAACCTGGATGGGCACCCAGCGAAACCTCAGATATTCCAGATTTTGCCCAGATAATTCCCTGATGATTCCCAGGTATTGGCCCAAAGGAGCCAACCCTTTTATTCACTTTTAAGCCATCCAAACATTTCTCTGGGAAGAAACTCCTCAGGAATGAGCTTCTCCTGGAGTGACATCCATGGAAAATATCAAGAGTTATGGAAGGAAGTAACAGATGTCACTCAGGCTCCCCTGCTCCCATCCCTAATTAAGTTTGGAACCAATCAACTCTCATTAACATATGGAGCTTTTCCCAACCATATTTCCTTTGGTTTAAAAATATCCCATTCCTGCCACACAGGGAATAACGGCTCGGGGAATATTTACCTTGCAGCAGCTGATTTGCATATTTAAATTTAATTTTTTTTAGTGGATTTTGAACCATTCTGATCCAAAAGGAAAAGGGACCCTCCAAGAACAGGGAGCAGGAAGTGGCTGTGCAGCATTCCCAGGGAAGGCAAATTTCTGGGAGCTGTTCCCAGGGTGGGAAGAGCTTCAATATCCCATTTTTTGGGAATTTTTCCTGCATCCCCTTGGATTAGTCATGACAAAACAGGGGCTCGCCTGGCTTTTGGTATCCGAGGAAAATGGGGGGAAATCTCATTTTAATTCATGAGAGCTGTGCTCAGAATTTTGGGAATGATCAAATCTATCCAGGGAAAGCTCAGAGCCCCTTGCAGGGCCTGAAGGGGCTCCAGGAGAGCTGGAGAGGGACTGGGGACAAGGGATGGAGGGACAGGAGCCAGGGAATGGCTCCCACTGCCAGAGGGCAGGGATGGCTCGGAGATTGGGAATTGGGAATTCCTGGCTGGGCTGGAATTCCCAGAGCAGCTGGGGCTGCCCCTGGATCCCTGGCAGTGCCCAAGGCCAGGCTGGAGCAGCCTGGGACTGTGGGAGGGGTCCCTGGGGCTCTGAGCTCTGCCTGGAGCCTTCCCTTCTCCAGGGGAACATTCCCAGGGATTGCTCTGAGCTCTGCCTGGAGCCTTCCCTTCTCCAGGGGAACATTCCCAGGGCTCTGAGCTCTGCCTGGAGCCTTCCCTTCTCCAGGGGAACATTCCCAGCTCTCCCAGCCCGGCTGCAGAGCATGACAGAACACTTCCCAACAACATTCCATGCAACGTTTCCCATGTTTCCTTCCCATGAAACATTTGAATTCCTCTTCAAAGCATGCTTCCCTCCGAAAAGCTCGGGGAAAACCTTCCCATCCTTTTGTGCCATGCAGCAGCTGCTCCGGGGGGATCTGAGGGGATGGTTCTGGATCAGGAGGGGAGGGATCCCAAGGGAGGGATCAGGATCAGGAGGGGATGGATAGGAAGGGGAAGAGATAGATCTGAGGGGATGGATCAGGATCCCAGGGGATGGGTCAGGATCAGGAAGGGATGGGATGCATTCCAAGGGGGATAGGATGGATCCCAGGGGATGGATCAGGAGGGGATAGATCAGGATCAAGAAGGGATGGGTCAGGAAGGGATGGGATGGATCCCAAGGGGGATAGGATGGATCTGAGGGGATGGATCCAGAGGGGGGTGGATCAAGAGGGGATGGATCAGGATCAGGAAGGGATGGGATGCATCCCGAGGGGGATAGGATGGATCCCAGGGGATGGATCAGGATCTCAGGGGACAGATCAGGATCAGGAAGGGATGGGATGCATCCCGAGTGGGATAGGATGGATCCCAGGGGATGGATCAGGAGGGGATGGATCAGGATCAGGAAAGGATGGATCCCGAGGGGGATGGACCAGGAGGGGGTGGATCCCGAGGGGGATGAAGCAGGAGGGGATGGATCAGGATCGGGAAAGGATGGATCCCAGGGGATGGATCAGGAGGGGTGGATCCCGATGGGGATAGGATGGATCCCGAGGGGGATGGATCAGGAGGGGTTGGATCAGGATCAGGAAGGGATGGATCAGGATCGGGAAAGGATGGATCCGAGAGGATGGATCAGGAGGGGTGGATCCCGAGGGGGATGGAGCAGGAGGGGATGGATCAGGATCGGGAAAGGATGGATCCCAGGGGATGGACCAGGAGGGGGTGGATCCCGATGGGGATGGATCAGGAGGGATGGATCCCGAGGGGGATGGAGCAGGAGGGGTGGATCCCGAGGGGGATGGAGCAGGAGGGGTGGATCCCGAGGGGGATAGGATGGATCCCGAGGGGGATGGATCAGGAGGGGTGGATCCCGAGGGGGTGGATCGCGGAGCTCAGCGAGGCGTGGCCTGATGCCCTGTGACAAAGCGCTGCCCTGTGTCCCCGTGGGACGCCGCTTCCCAGGACAATTGATTTTGGAGCGGGAGAGAGCCCGCGGTTACGTAACTGCAGCACCCAGCGGTGCAGCGCACGCGAATATCCCGGGCTTCTCCCGGCTCTCACGTCCCGGTTTTAGCCGGGAAGAAAGGAAAAATGCGCTTTGTGGTGGAATGTTTGACAGAATTCCGCAGAATTCCCGGCAGGTCCCTGCGGGAGCAGCGGCTTTTCCTGCCCTGCTGCCTCGGAGCTCCACACCAAAAATCCATCTGCTCCCAACACCGCCCCAGGGCAGCTCGTTTTTCCAGGCCACTCTCCCGTCACATCCCTGCTTCTCCTGCTCAGTGGCTGATTTTATTTAAAAAAAAAACCGAATTCCCCAACGCTGACCCCCTCACCCACCCCACTTTGCTCCCAAAACCCCACGGACACTGCAGGAAAATTCTGCTCCTGAGCTCCCTCAGGGCTGGGAATGTTGTCCTTTCCTCAGCTGCCTCCAGGATTTGGGTTTGGGAAGGAAATTCCTCGTGGAATTATTGATAATCCCTTACATTTATTTTATTTTCAAGCAGTCAGGGTTACTCTGAGTTGCCTTTATCCTTCTCCTGTGAAGTCTCATCTCACCCAACACCTCCTGTTCCTGCACCACGTTCCCACTCCCATCTCATGCCAGAGATGGAATTAGCGTGAGGAAAACAAAATTCCTCACCTCCGATCCCAAATCCAGCGGGAATTTGGTGGAATCCACCACCACCCTTTCCTCACGTCCAGTTCTCCACCTCTCTCCTTCCTTAGGGAAAAATGCTGGAGCTTATTCAGGATTTCAGAGGCACTCCAGCACCCCCACGGGAAAACCCAAAGGTGACCAAATTCCATGGGAATCACCCTGATTTGGGTGGGAATTGCTCCAGCTCTCAGCCATTGTCACCTTCCAGTGGATCTGGGCATTCCTTGGACCCCCCCCCCCCCCCCCCAAGCTGGGAATTTGTGGCAAAACAAAGCATTCCTGGCCTGAAATCCAACCAATGCCAAGGCATCTGAAGGGGCAGAGGGCACCCCTGGCTCTCTTACTCCCGAGTTACTCCTGGAGTAGCATTTGAGATGTGGAGATTGGTGAAAAGAGGCCCCAGCCTGGCAGGGAAAAGCAGAACGGACTCATCCACAACCTGGCTTGGGCTTTTTTTCCCACCTTTTCAATCATTCTGCCCGTTTTTTTTTTGCCCAGTGGGATTCATCCCTCTGCTGCTCCCAAGCTGCTTTCCCCAGGATGGATTCATGCCTTGACAGGTTTGGGATTTAAAAGTCCAACTCCACAACAAAAATGAAATCAATAACAAGCACGGCTGAGGGGGAAAAAAAAACATAGAGGATAATTTGAAAAAAGACTCCAAATTCAGGAATTTTCACGTTGCAGGGAGAACCAATCCATTCCCTGGAAAGGTTTTGCTGGCACTGCTGGAGTTTTGTTCTAAAAGGAATAAAAAAAGCCACCAAGGTGGGCCAGGGTCTTTGCTTGCCCCTGATCTGAGGGAAAAATGAGGGGAAAAAAACCCCAATTTAATCCAAATGGATGTAAAATCTGCACTTTTCCCATTAAAACTTGGGAATTGCAGCTGCCTGGGCGCCCCTCTGCTCTCGCTGAAATGTCAGGGCCTTGCTCTGCAAAAGCAGCAAAAAGCACCAAGAGCAATCCTGGAATGGCTGAATTCCCTCTGATTTATTTCCACACAAACCCCAGGAGTGCAGCAGGACAAAACCAGTGGCAGAAATCTTGGGGAAAATTGAATTTAAATTGAATTATTGTCACTTCTCCCACAGAAAAAGCAGGCCAAGGGTTCCAGGCCCACCCCAGGCAGGTGCTGCACCCTCCCAGGAGCAATTCCTTCCCAAAATTCCAGGAAATCTTCCCCCTTCCAGCTCCTTCCCACCCTCTTTTCCTGACTTTCCAGCCAACTCCAGCACCTTCAGAATAAATTGCATTTTTACAATTTTATTTTTTATTTTTATGATTTTTATTTTTACATTTACAGGGAGCACCGATAAAGCCACTGCTGAAGGAACTCCAGGAACTCCAACATTCCCAAAAATAAACCAGGATTTGCCTTGGCTCCACTTGTTTCCATCTGGAATTTGGGAGAGGTTTATCCATGTAAACCCAGCAAGTTCCCCAGCCACTGGATATGGGGAAAATTCATTATTTGCCCTCTTAATATTCCCACTGATCACTGATTTTTTTACTCCCCATCACTCCCCACAAATTCCCCTTTTTCCCCCTCAGTATTTTCTCATTTTACTGGAATTTCTCCTCAAGGAAAATTCCTATTTAAAGAACAACACGGTTCCATGAATATTTCTTTAATGGAAATAATTTGGGCCTAAGCAGCAGTTTAGCAGCTGGAGAAAACAAATGGGGTTATTTTAAGCTCAGCTTTTGTGCTGCAGTTCAAGCCTAATTTCGTTTTATAATAAAGCCAAACTCTTATCATACTTGGAGAAATATTTGGATGACTTTCCCAAATTTTAATCTCATTCCTGCCAATTTATTTTGAAGGCTTAATTTCAATTGTCACAACAAGCAGCAATATCCAACCTGGAATTGCACATCCAAAGTGTGGGAGGATCCCACACCAAGAACTGCTGGGAACAGCCAGAAATCTCTGATTTTATCTCGGTGCCTCTGTTCCCACTGGTCCAACAGCACAAAAAAATAGCAGCAACCACCTCTATAAAACTTAAATAATAACAATAATGAGGTATCAGAGAGATAATTAATATTACAATTAATTAGGAACAAAATCATGCATAGAAGTGCTGGATTTAAATGCAAATTATTCACTCGGTTTAGGAGTGAAAGAAAAAACCCTGCACAGATGAATTCTGTGGTTTTTTTTTTTTTATTTGATCTGGATGCATTTTGTTGGAAAAATAAATGTGGGAGTGTAGACTTAAACTGTTGGGACTCGGTGTCCTCATTAAGCACTAATTGCTCCTCTTTATCTGGCCAGCATTTTTTCTGCAGGAGAAGCTTTCCAAAACCCTTCTTTTCTCCTTTGAATCATCCCAGTACTTGTTGGAATAAAAGGAAGGCTTCAATTCCATTTTGGATTCGTTTTGATTTAACCCCCATGGCTGAACCAAAGTCCTCTGGGCAATGGAAGCCAAAATTCCAGGAGGGAATGGGATGTGTTTCTCCAGGGGAAGTGGATGTTTCCCTAAAAACCAGCCCAGCTGTCAGAGCTCTCCATCAAAGCACCTCACCTGGGACAAAATGTTTTTGGGAAAAGAGGATTCTGCCACAAAGGGTGACCTTCAGATTTTTTTGGGCGCAGCCACCGGTGGGTTTGAACAGGGTAGAGCTCTAAAAACCAGGAAAATGGGATTAAGCTGATTTGGGAATTGCAGCCAGACCTGCATCCATATCCCACCAAAAAATCCCTCACAAGCCTTTAACTCCAAGGGCTGGAGGAGGGCTGGGAGAGCTGGGAATGTTCCCCTGGAGAAGGGAAGGCTCCAGGCAGAGCTCAGAGCCCTGGGAATGTTCCCCTGGAGAAGGGAAGGCTCCAGGCAGAGCTCAGAGCCCTGGGAATGTTCCCCTGGAGAAGGGAAGGCTCCAGGCAGAGCTCAGAGTAATCCCTGGGAATGTTCCCCTGGAGAAGGGAAGGCTCCAGGCAGAGCTCAGAGCCCTGGGAATGTTCCCCTGGAGAAGGGAAGGCTCCAGGCAGAGCTCAGAGCAATCCCTGGGAATGTTCCCCTGGAGAAGGGAAGGCTCCAGGCAGAGCTCAGAGCAATCCCTGGGAATGTTCCCCTGGAGAAGGGAAGGCTCCAGGCAGAGCTCAGAGCCCTGGGAATGTTCCCCTGGAGAAGGGAAGGCTCCAGGCAGAGCTCAGAGCCCCTTGCAGGGCCTGAAGGGGCTCCAGGAGAGCTGGAGAGGGACTGGGGACAAGGGATGGAGGGACAGGAGCCAGGGAATGGCTCCCACTGCCAGAGGGCAGGGATGGCTGGGACATTGGGAATTGGGAATTCCTGGCTGGGCTGGAATTCCCAGAGCAGCTGGGGCTGCTCCTGGATCCCTGGCAGTGCCCAAGGCCAGGCTGGAGCAATCTGGGATGGGGAAGGTGCCCCTGCCATGGCAGGGGTGGATCAGGATGGTTTGAAAGTCCCTTCCATCCCAAACCATCCCATAATTCCATGACTTATCCAATGATCACTGATGCATTTATCGGGATCTGTTTTTTTATAGACACCTTTATTTTTTTAAATCCAAAAATTCAATATTTTTTATCTCTGGGGCCCAGACACTTCCTCTGAAGATGGAGACTGAAGGAAGCTGGAGCTTTCCAGGGCTGAGCAGATCCATCAGTTTGGCCACGGGCAGCTTGGGATCCCTGGAGGTGTCCCAGGCCAGGCTGGAGCAGCCTGGGATGGGGAAGGTGTCCCTTTCCATGGAATGGGACAATCCTTAACACCTGCTCCAACCCCAGTATCCTCTCATTCCATGGAGTTCAGACCCACATTTTTCCCTCTCCCTGTGGCCCAGGAAAATCCAGGCCCCAGGCAGGAAGGGTTTCTCTCCACTCCTTGCCCTGGAACACTGCCCACATTCCCAACTTTCATTTCCTTAGGGGTGGGAAATTTGCCAAATCCCAACATCCCCCTCCCCCTGCAGCCCTCAGGCTTTTCTGGGAGGAGCCTTGATTCCTTTTCCATGCTCAGGGCAGAGCTGGAATGGGGCAACAGGACCTAAAAGCCCCAAATTGCACCGAATTTGGAGGGCCTGGAGCTGGGGAGCCCCGAAGGTGTTGGAATGTGATTAAATCCCACATTTCCCCCTATTCCTGCTTCACTGAACCCCACCTCTGGGGCTTCATACGGAAAAGGGATTCGTGTCCATCTCTTGTCCATGGCTTTATTGGAGTGAGGCTTACACAACTGCACAGCCTCATAAAACACAATCAGCTCTGGAAAATGCTTTTCCTGCCTTCCAGCCCACGGCACAAATCAGATTTCAGGGATAAGATCCAGCCTGGCTTTATGAGGAGAAAGGGCATTAAACCAGGACTAAAATAGGAACCACACCACCCTTAGGTTTATGTGGAGAAAGGATTGGGATGTGCTTTAAAAAACACTTCAAAGATCTTCCCTTCCACTGAAACTCTGCAATCCAGGGAAAATCTGGGATCAGCAGCAGGAGGTCGCCCAAACACACAGACAGGTGAAGCATCTGCCCACAAAAAGCTGCTCAGACCTGGCAGCATTCCCAGAGGTCGGAATAAATCCTTCAAAGATTGTCAGCTGAGGCACAAAGGGCAGACAGAGGAAGGAGAAGGAGATAATAACAAGAAAAATTTGCTTTATTGAAGCTGTCGCTGCTAAGGAGGAGATGACACCTCGAGGGCAGGAGGGCTTTGAAGCACAAGGTTCTCCTTGAACAGACTTTCCCATGTTTTCCAGCCAGAGCAGCAGGAAAAGCCAGACCAAGGGAATTGTTACAGCTTAAACACATTCAGGGAAGGGCTCAAATGTTCTCCCAGAGCAGCCCTGGATCCCTGGAAGTGTCCCAGGCCAGGCTGGAGCAGCCTGGGACAGTGGGAGGGTGCAATGGGATAATCCTTAACATCTTTCCCAACCCCAGCCATCCCAGCATTCCATGAAACCCAAACCCACATTTTTTTTTCTCTCTTCCCGTGGAAAACCCACATTTTTTCTCTCTGCCCAGGAAAATCCAGGCCCCAGGGCAGGAAGAGCTCCTTGCACACAAACACTGCCCACATTCCCAACTTCTGTTTCCTCGGGGCAGGGGTGTCACCAGATGGGATTTAAGCTCCCTGGGATTCTGGGATTTACAAAAGCCCCGTGTCCAGACCAGACCCCACCAGTGTGACCAGTCCAGCTCAGGTCCTGACCTGGCCTTTTACCCAAACCAGCCCAACCCTGAGTGATTTTTGGTGTTGCTCTGAGGGCACAGCTTCCCCATCCCTCTTCCTTCCCCACCTGGGAGCTGAATTTCTGCCCTGAATTCCCACTTCCAGCAAAACCAAACCCACAGTCAAGCCAGGAGTGTTTTCCAAGAGGTCTGCAGAGCACAAAAAGAGATTTATTTTGGATAAACCCCCGTTTCCTCCCCAGCTCTCTAAAACGAGGCTGAGGCAGAGCAAGCAGAGCTTGGATTTGAAATGAATTTTTCTCCACATGCTCTGGAATGGGATCCTGGGAATAAAACCAACAGCAGAACAGGCAGCTCTCACTGCACTCCCAGGATTTGATTTATTGTGGAGCTTTAGCACTTCCATTGCTGCGAAAATACAGAAAAAATGTGTAAATACAAGTCAATATTGCACCGAGCAGCAACAACCCTGAGTGTGCTGTGAGAGCTGCAGCTCCTTTGGAATTGCCCTGCTGGGAGAGGCCTGGAGATGGAGATTTGTTCCTGTCACTCCAGAATTTCCATCTGGGAGCAGAAAAGGCAGGATTGGAGGTGCTGTGGTAAGCAGCTTTCTGTCCTGACTGCTTTATTGCTTTGGGGGGGAATAAACAGAACCAGGGTTTGCTTTCTGGATTATAATTTGACTTTTTCGTGCTAAAAAAAAAGAAAAAAAAAAGGATTTATTTCAAATCACTCCATGCACCTTGGAACCTTTCCCTCCCTTAAAAGGGATTTGCCTTTTAATGGCATTCCCACACATTCACCCTGTCTGGTTTAAATGGTGAGGTGATCCTTGAGCTCTTCAAATCCTACAAATCACCACAAAATAGCAGAGCCAGCAGTGAAATGCCACTAAAACTCCTCCTTGGGCTTCTGCTGAACATTCATTTCCCAGCCTGTCACCAATTATGGGCAGCCAAACACATTTAAACCCAAATTCAAGCCTGGCTTAACTCCTCTGACACCTTCCAAGCCAGAAATCTCCATCCCACATCCTCCAGGGAGATTTTTCCTCCCTGTCAGAACTGCCTCATCCCTTCCAAAGCACTCAGCGCTGTCTCAGGGAACATTTCACAATCATTATTTGGCATTTGCAGCTCAGGGAAGTGAGTTTGCCTCGGGGCTGTTCCAGGCAGCCAGGAGGAAGCTGGGCCAGGAGGAGCCTCAACCATGGTGGAGAAAACAGGGAAAAGGGAGAGAAAAACATCCAGGGACAAGGATGGAATTCCAGGGTGTGACAGAACCAGGACCAGGAATGGAATTCCATGGTGTGAGAAAATGAGAACCAGGAATGGAATTCCATGGCCTGACAGAACCAGGACCAGGAATGGAATTCCATGGTGTGACAGAATCAGGACCAGGAATGGAATTCCACAGCCTGACAGAACCAGGACCAGGAATGGAATTCCATGGTGTGACAAAATGAGAACCAGGAATGGAATTCCATGGTGTGACAGAATCAGGACCAGGAATGGAATTCTGTGACATTCATGGAATCAAATGTAAAATCATCGAGTCGGGAAAAGCCCCCCCAAGATGGAGCCCAACCATTGCCAGCACTGCCCCATGACCCCCCCAGTGCCACATTCCCACAGCTTGGGAATCCCTCCAGGGAAGGGAATCCAGGGCTGGAGAGCCCTTTTGGGAGTGCAGCATTCCCAGCAGGCAGGGAAGGGAGGAGGGAGGGAGGCAGGATCCATGTCCTGCCCTGCAGCCAGAGCCCAGACAGGCCCACAAAAGCCAGGAGGCAGCTTCATTCCAGGAGAACAGCTCCAGCAGGGAGCAGAGCTGCCTTTGGGACACAACTGGAGCTGGAATTGCTGCTGGGAGAGCCCGGCCTGGCAGCTCGGGGCCTGGCAGCCTTCGGCTGTGCCCTGCTCCCCTGGCATTCCCAGGATTTCAAACACTCCCTGGCAGCATTCCCTTCGTCCTTCACCTTTGGGAAGTCCCTGGGGTTCCTGGCACAGCTGCTGCCAGCTCTGAGCACACAGGGAAAGGCAGGAATGCTTTTCCCTGATCCCAAATCCCCCTGCGCACCCAGCGCCGGGGACCCAGCACTCCCTGCCCATTCCAAACCCAAATATTTCATTTCTCCCAGGGGATTAAGAGGGATCCCAGCCAGCAGGATCTCCAGGGGAGGAAGAGGCTGACTTTGGTCAGGATAAACAGCCCCAGAGCTCCCATCCCTGCCTTCATGTCCTCAGACACCTGGGAATGAAAACCTGGGATGAGGGCCAGCAAAATGATGCTGATCATTAATTCCACCCCCTTCCACTATCCCAGTGCTCCAGCCTGGCCTTGGACACTTCCAGGGATCCACAGCTCCTCTGGGAATCTGTGCCTGGGCCTCACCTCCCTCAGTGGAAAAATCTTTCCTTACACTTAAATTTTCCTATCTCTGAAAAGATTCCACTCCAGAATATTAATTGGATTAACGACAGTTATCTCAGCCAGACAGACATTTAATTACAGAATTAAAGAGCCATAGACCCACCAGCATTCCCAGTGTTTTATTTAGCATTCCTTTGAATTAGAGAGAGGGATGGGGGAGTTATCAATCATGGAATGGTTGGGAAATTAAAGCTCAAAATTCCAGCCCTGCCAGGGGACACCTTCCACTATCCCAGGCTGCTCCAGCCTGGCCTTGGCACAACAACCTGGATTGGAAGGTGGAATCCTGGGGCTCATCCCCACATTTGTGATAAGCCAGAACAGCTCCTGCAGGATCCCAGCAGCAATCCCTGGGAATGGGGAACGCTCCAGCCCTCCCACGCCCACACTGAGCTGCCCCAGGTGCCAGGGGATTATCCAGAACCTTCCCCTGCTCTCCCACTCCCAGTGAAAAATCCATGGCTTATTGCTGGCGTTTGTTTTTCATCTCCTGTTTTGTCATAAAATAAATTCCACCTCGGATTCATTTCAAAGCTTTGCATCTTCAGGGCAACAGGGGGAGATCAATTTGCCTTTTTTTTTTTTTTTTTTTTTTTTTTTTGCCTTTTTTTTTTTTTTTTCCCTGGGAAAAAAAAATACCCAAAATGCTGCTGAAGAATCCAATTAACTCGGGAAACTTCCTGTCACGGGAGATGATGGAAGTGAAAAATGGGAATAAATGCAGCTGGAGTGGCAAAGGCTTCTCTGAGTGCATGGAGCACAAAATCCATCACCTTGTTCCTGGAATTTTCCAGAGTGCTTTCTCTGCTCCGTGCACCCCCAATCCCCCAAAATGCTCCCTGGCCAGGCCCACATCCAGGTGGGAATTCCCAGCAGGGAATTCCCAGCAGGGACATTCCTGCCTCATGATTTTATATCAACTAGAAATCCCAATAAAACCCCCTCCCAGCCAGAATTCCTACTGCAGCCCTGCTCCTGTCCCTGTTTATTGCTCCAGGATTCAAATCCTGGTTTGTTGCTCCCAAAAAGTGCCAGAAGGATTCCTGGGAAGCTGCAGGAGCAGGCAGAGGGAAGTGCAGAATTCCCATTCCCTCCAGGTTTTTTGCACTTAGGAAACCTGGGAACAATCCTTTGTTTCCGTGGTCCGTTTATCCCTGGGAATTTCCAGGTGAAAAAGTTCCAGCAGACACAAGGATGGTTTCCTTAAGACAAATCATTCCCCATTTCTGTCAGGATCCAGGTTTTGTGCAATACCAGGAGGGAAAAAGCAACAATTTCTCACCTGTAACAAGTCCCTCACAGACTTGAATTCCAGGATTCCAGAGGGAATCCTAAAGAAATCATCCCAAACTACCCACATTTTACAACCCTGGCATATCCTGAGCTGGAAGGATCCCACGGGATCATTTCCCAGCTGCTGGCCCTGCACAGAACATCCCAACAATCCCATCCTGGGCCTGGCAGCATTGTCCAAACATTCCTGGAACTCCAGCAGGAAAAATCCAGCAGGATTCTGTCGGCCCACAGAATTCAGCCTCAAATCCAAAGCACACCAGGCAGAGCCTGAATTTTGGGATTCATTCCTGCAGGGATCAACTCAGCTCCCAAGATTTTCACTCCATCCTGGGAGTTTCTGCTGGGAGAGGAGGAATCTCATTTCCTCAATTTCCTCACCTGCTTCCAGGGGTCACTGGGTGCTTCCCAGGGCTCCTCGAGGAGAGGGGAAAACAAATCCCAGCAGGAAAATTGACCACTAAAACTTCCAAGATGGATTTAATTATCAATATCCAACAGCTCCCACTGCTTCTCTGCCACCCCATTCCCAAGTTCTGAGCAGGAATTCCCTGAGCAGACACCTCCACCCCGATTTTTCCAGCTTCTGAGCAGGGTTTAGAGGGAAAATCTTCTGGGAATATCCTGATTCCAGCTCGTCTGGGCTGACTTCCATGTGCTCATTAAAATAAAAAATCTCAGAGTGAGAGCTGCTGGCTCCCCACTGAGGGGGTGGATTCAGAGCCACATCCCTCCAGCCCTGGAAAATTGACACCACCGAGGCTCCAAGCATCCATCCCAAATTACCTCGTGAATCATTTTCCCCTTCTGGGAAAGAAAAAGAAGGAAAAAATAAAAAAAAAAAAAAAAGAAAACAAGCAGCAGCTCCGTGGTTGTTTTGTGTTTTGTCTCATTTCACCGTTGCCACCTGCTGAGGGAAATTTTATGCTCCATTTCTTCCACTCTGTTTCCAGGTGGGAATAAAATGTCATTTCTTTTCTTCAGGAGTGGGAGGCCTCTGGGCTTTGTGCTGGGTGAGGGACACCCATGGAATGGGAAGAATGGGAGCAGGAGTGAGGCCCAAGGAGCTGGAAAATCCTTCCTTCATGTCACCCCAAACCAGGGATCGGCTGCTCCAGCATTTCAGGAAAACAGCGTGGGAAAACAATGGGATTTGCTGGAATGGGACATCCCAAAGAGGGATTTTAAAGGATGCTCCCAGCCCAGGATCCCCCTGCAGCCCTGGATTAATTCCCCCTTTTTGTGGGAGCGAGGATTTCTCCTGCTATTCCACAGAACACAGCTCTGAGCTGCGCTGCCTCCCCTTCATTCCCAGTGATGGATTTGATGCCTGAAGCCCAATTTTCTCCCTTTTTTTTTTGGCCTCCTCCCAAGCCAAACCCCAGCCCTGCTGTCACTTCCCTCATCACCTCGCAGGAATTATTGCAGCGGCTGCAAATATCCCAGGATGCAGCCACAGCTCCCTAAATCATCCCATCCATCTCTCCAAAGGAAACCTGATGGCTTTTCCACCCCCTCCAGCCAATCCTGCCTCCAATATTCCGGAGCATCTTTGATTTAACAGCAGCAACCACGATGCCCCTGCTGAGAACAGAGGCCGGGGGGGATCTGTGGGATAACAAAACCATTCCTGCTCTTCCCATTAAAGCTGTCCCCCCGCCCCAGGATATCCCAGAGCACAGGGAAGGAGGCTCGGGATGTTTTGGCAGAGCAGAGGAGCTGGCACTGCTTGGCCACTCGACCAAATCCCAAATTAATCTAACCCCAGCCAGGAGAGCTTTGTCTCTCCCCATTCCTGGTGCTGCAAACACAGGGACAAAGCTGGAGGAAGAAAAGACAATTCTCCTGCCTAAATTCCTCCAGTTTTCCCAGCTCCTGGCATTCCAGCAGGATGCAGCAGAGGAGGTGAAAAAGACAAATCCTTTTAACTGACCTGAAGCTCAAAGTAGTCAAATCCTTCTGCCTGCACCTGGATCTTGGAATATTCTGGCTATTCCTGCCTAAATTACCCCGTTGCCAGCAGGCAGGGTTAAGGACTTGGCTGAGTTTTCCTGGGATAACCCCAGAGCCTCACTTTCCCTCTCTGGGCTCCTGGAATTGCAGTTTTCCTGGCCAAAGAGAAGGGAAAGTGTCCACCCCAACTCTGGCACTCCAGACAGAGCCTGCTGTCAAAAAGGAATCCCAAAATCCTTCATTTTCATGGGGTCAAAGTTGGAGAAGAGCCCCAAGGTCCCCAAACCAAACCCCTCCTCTGAAGGGAACCATTCAGGCTCAGAATCAGCACAGGAAAAGGCTCTGGACCCTGCAAACTCAGAGCAATTTTAATTGGGAGCTAATTAAAGGGTGTGAGTGACAGCACAGATGGGAGTCAGCAGAGCTGAACCTTTGGAATTTAAACCTCCCGACAATTCAGCTCTCAGCTGGGGGGAGATAAGGCTGGAAGTCAGAGCAGGTGAAGGCAGAGGCACCAGAGAGAGAAATGACAACTTGGGACAGCTCCAGGAGCCAGGAATTCGTGGGGATTTTACTCAGCCAGGTATTAAGGAGAAGGACTCACCCTCGGGAATGAGTATTTTTTAACTCTCTTGGATTTTGCACAAACCCATCAATTTTTTGCCATGATTTGTGACTAAATGAAACCTCCTACACCTCCCTCCTGCTCCCCTTGGGACTGCCACGGACTCCTGGAGAGGAGATTTGGGAATAACCCATTCCCAGCTCTCCTCCCCTGGCCCTGGCCTGGCATTCCCTCTCCTGCTCTACTGAGGCAATCCCTGTGTTCAAATCCAGGGATTTTTGGCACTCGGGGAGCAGCTTTGGGAGGGTCCAAATGTCCATTTTACTGAGCCAGCAGCAAATCATCCTGAATTTTATCATCTCAATCAATTTTCATTCCCACACAGAAAAAAAGATATGATTTTAAATCCAGGAAGCCCCTGAAATCTCCTCGCTGACCTTCAGCCAAATCCATATTTCACCTTTCCCCGTGAGCACAAACCACCCACAGATCCTTTCCCACCCCTCCTGCTCCCATTCCCTCCCTGGCTTTTGAAGTGGGGTTGCTTTGTGCTCCAGCAGAGGAGGGATAAATGTCAGGGATCCATTGTTATGGGAGATAATGGGAAAAAATAACAGCCAGGAAGCAGGCTGGGATGTTTTCAGGAATGCAAGGACACATTTAGGGAAGGCTCCAGGCAGATCTCAGAGCCCTGGGAATGTTCCCCTGGAGAAGGGAAGGCTCCAGGCAGAGCTCAGAGCCCTGGGAATGTTCCCCTGGAGAAGGGAAGGCTCCAGGCAGAGCTCAGAGCCCTGGGAATGTTCCCCTGGAGAAGGGAAGGCTCCAGGCAGAGCTCAGAGCCCCTTGCAGGGCCTGAAGGGGCTCCAGGAGAGCTGGAGAGGGACTGGGGACAAGGGATGGAGGGACAGGAGCCAGGGAATGGCTCCCACTGCCAGAGGGCAGGGATGGCTGGGAGATTGGGAATTGGGAATTCCTGGCTGGGCTGGAATTCCCAGAGCAGCTGGGGCTGCCCTGGATCCTTGGCAGTGCCCAAGGCCAGGCTGGCACCCTGGGATAGGGAAGGTGTCCCTGGGGATGGAATGGGATGGGATTTAAGATCCCTTCCCACTCAAACCAGTCTGGAATTCCACCAAATGCTGGACTGATCCAACAGAGTAAATCCATGGAACCAGGATTAATTCAATTAGAACCCAGCAATCCTGGAAAATCCCAGTGATTTGGCTGTGCTGTTATTTAAACAACATTCCTGTGCATCGGCAGCACGCTCAGATATAAATTCCTGATTTCCCACAACAACTTTATGATTTTCCCAAGAACAATTTCACAGTTCCCAGTGAACTCTTCCATAAGGACCCCCCCAGTCTGGAGCAGCGTGGAATTGATCCCAGTTTTATCTTTTGGAACATCAAACCTCGTTTTCCACCTCTGCAAGGGTACAGTTTGTGAGGGAAGACAAAAAAAAAAGGGAATTTCATTGTGTGATAACAGCAAAGACTCTGCATGGAGAGATCCATCCCTCATGGGTTTCATCTGCATTCCCAATTAATCTTGCCTCGTTATCTGCTCGTTAATTACCAGGCATCAATCTTTAAAGTAGTGCAGGGAGTGGGAAAGAACCTTCCATGGAAACTACAGAGCACCTCAGAAATGCCAAGGGTGGGTTGGATTCAAACCAGCTAAAGCCCCATGGGAGACCTCTGGAAACAGCCCAACCCACAGGCTCAGAATTCCCGGGAGCAGCGTGGAGTAACCTGACATATCCCAAAGATCTGGGGGCTACCACACAATTATCTCACAAAAACCCCACAATCCAAACCCCTCTGGGTGGCTCCTGCTTTCCTCACACCTCACTCCCAAGCCAGTGCGTGCCCCAAACTGATAATTTTCCAAATATCCAATAAATATCAGTGAACACCCCTAAATATCCAACAAATGCCATCACTTCTGGGCCCCCCAAAGGCTGAACAAGTCACCAAATTCTGACTGAATTGATAAAAAGGGCAAGAACTGCCTCAAATTATAATTCCCACCCTCAGCAGGGAACTTGAAGCTGCTCCCAGAGCTTGGTGAGCAGAGTTAAATTCAGGAACACAAAAAAGAAAAGGGAGACCCAGGATAGAGTTACTTGGGAAAAGAGGGGCTAACCTGGGCATACCCCAAAGATTTGGGGGCTACCACACAATTATCTCACAAAAACCCCAAAATCCAAACCCCTCTGGGTGGCTCCTGCTTTCCTCACACCTCACTCCCAAGCCAGTGCGTGCCCCAAACTGATAATTTTCCAAATATCCAATAAATATCAATAAATACACCTAAATATCCAACAAATGCCATCACTTCTGGGCCCCCCAAAGGCAGAACAAGTCACCAAATTCTGACTGAATTGATAAGCATTATAAATACTATAATTGATAAGCATTGCATGCTCCAAGCTGATCATTTTCCAGTTAAGGTCCATAAATATCCAAAAAGCAACAATTAACACCCAAGAAACATCCAGAAGCAGAAGCAAAGCTTTGCCTTTGCTGCTCTTGAGGGCCAAATTCCAGAGGAGCCTCCCAGCTCCTCCTTCCCACACCCCGCAGGGCCACGATTCCCCATCCAACCTCTCCGACATCCCGGGACTTACTACCACGTGTAGCTGCTCATCCCCCCAAGCTTCCCCCTCAGTTCTGGGAGGGGGATTTTGGGAAGGAATTCCCAGCACGAGGATGGGCTGGAATTCCCAGAGCAGCTGCTCCAGATCCCTGGGGGTGTCCAAGGCCAGGCTGGAGCAGCCCGGGACAGTGGGAGGTGTCCCTGTGGAATGGGATGGGACATTGTTGGTAATTAAGTGTATTAATGTGAATAGTCAAGGGTCAATATTATTACCAATAATATTATATATTATTGGTAATAATTAATATATTAATTGTATAGTTAATATATTAATTATTATATTAATATCAATATTCTTAATGAATCACATTAAAGGACTATTTAACACTGAAGGGTTAATAGTGACCCTTGATTATTCATATTAAGTATATTAATATTAAGTACAATATATTAAGTATTCATATGAAGTATAAATATTATAAGTATTCATATGAAGTATATTAATATGAATAATCAAGGGTCAATATACTTAAGGGTAATTAAGTGTATTAATATGAATAGTCAAGGGTCAATATTATTACCAATAATATTAATATTCTTAATGAATCACATTAAAGGGCTATTTAACACTGAAGGGTTAATAGTGACCCTTGATTATTCATATTAATATACTTCATATAAATACTTATAATACGTATGCTTAATATGAATACTTAATATATTGTGGTTAATATTAATATACTTAATATGAATTCCTGCTGAGGGCCGGGAGAAGCTCTCCAGAGTTTATTCCTCCAGTTTAGGGTGGGAGCCGGGAGAAAGGAGGAAAAGAATGGGGCCAGGAACCCAAAGCTTCGCTCTTTGCTGCTGAAATGAGAGTTCAGAAGAGCCAGAATAGAAATCTGTCAATCCTTTCCTGCCCTTCCATGGAACTGCAGAATCCCAGGGTGGTTTGGGTGGGAAGGGAGCCTAAATCCCCTTTATTCCACCCCATCCGTGGCAGGGACCCCTCCCACAGTCCCAGGCTGCTCCAGCCTGGCCTTGGGCACTGCCAGGGATCCAGGGCAGCCACAGCTGCTCTGGGAATTCCAGCCCAGCCAGGAATTCCCAATTCCCAATCTCCCAGCCATCCCTGCCCTCTGGCACTGGAGCCATTCCCTGGCTCCTGTCCCTCATCCCTTGTCCCCAGTCCCTCTCCAGCTCTCCTGGAGCCCCTTCAGGCCCTGCAAGGGGCTCTGAGCTCTGCCTGGAGCCTTCCCTTCTCCAGGGGAACATTCCCAGGGATTGCTCTGAGCTCTGCCTGGAGCCTTCCCTTCTCCAGGGGAACATTCCCAGGGCTCTGAGCTCTGCCTGGAGCCTTCCCTTCTCCAGGGGAACATTCCCAGGGCTCTGAGCTCTGCCTGGAGCCTTCCCTTCTCCAGGGGAACATTCCCAGGGATTGCTCTGAGCTCTGCCTGGAGCCTTCCCTTCTCCAGGGGAACATTCCCAGGGCTCTGAGCTCTGCCTGGAGCCTTCCCTTCTCCAGGGGAACATTCCCAGGGCTCTGAGCTCTGCCTGGAGCCTTCCCTTCTCCAGGGGAACATTCCCAGGGCTCTGAGCTCTGCCTGGAGCCTTCCCTTCTCCAGGGGAACATTCCCAGGGCTCTGAGCTCTGCCTGGAGCCTTCCCTTCTCCAGGGGAACATTCCCAGGGCTCTGAGCTCTGCCTGGAGCCTTCCCTTCTCCAGGGGAACATTCCCAGGGCTCTGAGCTCTGCCTGGATCCTTCTCCTCTCCAGGGGAACATTCCCAGCTCTCCCAGGCTGGCTCCAGAGGGGCTCCAGCCCTGGAGCAGCTCCAGGGCCTCCTCCAGACTCATTCCAGCCCTTGGAGGCCCTGGAGCTGATTTTGGGAAGTTTTGCCTTAAATTCTCCGAGTCTCCAAGTGACACGGAGCATTCCCAAGGCCCCAGGAATTCATTAAGAGCTGCTCTGGACTTTGACCAAGGCCAGCAATTCCTGTTGGGTGGCCCAAAGCCCACGGGGACATTCCTCATGGATCACAGGCGGGAGCAGCTCCGCGGAGGTGGCAGATCCCGAGGTTCTGACGGGGAATTGAAGCCAGCAGCTCTCTGTGCTGCTCCCAGGACATTCCCAGCTCTCTGGAGCAGCCTGGAAGGAGGTGGAATGAAGGGCAGCCCTAACAGCTCGTTAAGCCCAGCAGTGAAAAAGGCCACAGATGGAAAATAAGTCGTCCTAAGCTGATCCGAGCGCAAAGATGCTTCCTGGGATCAAGGATATCCTTACGTAATTCCACGGAGTTCGGGAAATCCTTCCCTGGCTGGGTTTGCACGAGCGGCTGAGAGCAAAGCAAACATTCCCTTCCCACAGGGGGAATGTCCATCCCCACATCCCATGGGGATGATCCCACTCTGTGGGGAATGATCCCACCCCATAGGGAATGATCCCATCCCATAGGGAATGATCCCACCCATGGGGGATGATCCCACCCCATAGGGAATGATCCCACCCCACAGGGAATGATCCCATCCATGGGGGATGATCCCACCCCATAGGGAATGATCCCACCCCATAGGGAATGATCCCAGCCATGAGGGATGATCCCACCCCATAGGGAATGATCCCAGCCATGAGGGATGATCCCACTCTGTGGGGGATGATCCCACCCCATAGGGAATGATCCCATCCCATAGGGAATGATCCCATCCATGGGGGATGATCCCACCCCATAGGGAATGATCCCACCCCACAGGGAATGATCCCATCCATGGAGGATGATCCCACCCCATAGGGAATGATCCCATCCATGGAGGATGATCCCACCCCATAGGGAATGATCCCATCCCATAGGGAATGATCCCATCCATGGAGGATGATCCCACCCCATAGGGAATGATCCCACCCCACAGGGAACGATCCCATCCATGGGGGATGACCCCACCCCGTGGCCCCATCACAGATTCAGGCACGGATTCCCAGTTTGGGATTTGGCTACTGGCAATTGGGACAAACCCCTGGGTCAGCAGCTGTGCCAGGCTGGCTCCTGGCTGGGAATTGTGGGGTGGATTTCCCACCAGCTCTGCTTCCCGTGGTGTTTTCCAAAGGCCACCCTGGAGCTCTTTTCCAACCCTAACAATCCTGTGATTCCCAGGGATTCCGAGAGCAGGGAGCCAGGTTTGTCAGGCTCTTTCTGGACATCCACTGGTTGCAAAGACATTTAAAATTCCTTATTTAACGGGGGAACTTAACCCAAAATATCACATTAAATAAATTCCAAAATAACCTATTTATACAGATATATGCAATTCCAAAATATCCTGTTAGAACCAATATATGAAATTCCAAAATATCCTTTTAATGCAGATCTATGAAATTCCAAAATATCCTGTTTATGCAGATACATTAAATTCCAAATTTTCATATCAATGCACTTATATGTCAAATTTATATTTACATATACTGTGCATATATGAGATTCCCATTTAAATGTATATTCATGGAATTAAATCATTCATCCCAAAGATTTAAAATTCCAAACATGTGCCCAAAATCCATGGAAGTGTTTGTTTCCCCCGCTGGCAAGATCCAGGCTGGATAAAGCCCCACGGGAGCTCATTAATCCCACAAATAATAAACATAAGGATGATTGGGAATGGCTGGGAAAGCAGGGCAGGCACTGGGGGAATTCCATGCCGGGCACACAGCCCGCACAGCAGGAGGATTTCTCAGCAAAATGTGGGATTTTCGGGAGCTTGGAGCAGGACAGGGATCCTCCCAGGGGTGGGACGTGATCCGAGAAGGGACCCACATTCCTGCCCCATCCCTGGAAGTGTCCAAGCAGGACTTGGAGCAGTCTGGGACAGTGGAAGGTGTCCCTGCCCACGAACCAGGCTCCGACCCATCCCAGAATTGTGGGATTCCATGAATTATTAATTCACTGGACCACCCAACAGAGAGCGGCCCCAAATGTTTGTTTGATTTGTGGGTATTTAAAATTCCGAGTTTGACCCGGGTCTCCAAACCCAAACCCCACACTGAGCAGGATCCTGCACGCTGCAGGCCCTGGGAATTGCCTGGAGGAGCCTCTTCCCAAGGGAATGTTCCTCCCGTGCCTGGAGTCAGTTTTTCCCCCAGGAGAGCAGTAATCCATGATTTTCTCCCTTGGCGTTGCTGTCTCGCTGCCGTGTCCCTCTGCTGCCGCTCCGCACGTACAGGAAGTGTTCCCTGGGCTGAGGGATGGAATTGCGGGAAGGAAATCCCAGCGTCGCCATCCCGGCCCCCTTTCCTGCAATTCCCATTAGCTGAGATCCCATTCCCTGCTCCCAGATAAATCCCACCGCCTCCCTCCCCTGTCCAGGGAGGTCTTCCCTGCCCTTCGAGGCTCGGCGATTTCGGTGCTAAAGCACGTGGATGGCGTTTCTGTACCCGCAGCAGCTTTAGCCGTGCGCTCACTGGAATTCGGGAAGAGGGGAGAATTTGGGAAAAGCAGAGGCAGAATCTCTGGGAAAACAGCTTCTCAGCTCTGCCTGCAGCCAGTCCCACGTGGATCCCTGCATGGGCTCCGGGGATGTGGTGGCTGCTCCGAGGAGCGGGAGCTGCCGGAGCCCATCCATCCCTTCCCGATCCCTGATCCCTCCTCCTCCCTCGGCGCCAACCTGCTCATTAACAGCCCGGCGCTAATTGCGTTAGCTAATTGTGTTAGGTGTTTGTCCTGCTCCACAGCCGGGATGCAGAGAGCCCCAGGCCCCCTTTCCTGCCGGGAGCAGCTCCCTGCCCTTGATCCTGGGCTCATCCCAGGGGAGGGAGCTGCTCTGGGATGTGCGGCAACATCTGGCAGGAGGCGCAGCCCACGGCGCTGCACATCTGGGCGCGGTTTGCTCTGTCACCTCAGGACACGCACGTGGGAAGCACCACGGGACCGGCGGGAGAGGGATGAGGATGGAGGATACACAGCGGGAACAGCGGGACCTTGGTTTGGGACACAGCTCCTGGGCGCTGGCACGGGGCACGGCGGGAATTCCAGGGAATTCTCTGGCAGGACAGGCTGGGAAGGGGAACGGGAGCACAGCCTGCTCCATGGCTCCGCTGGATTTGATCTTTCCTGAGGGAACTGCAGAGCTTATCCTAGAAAAAAAAAGGGGGATCAGGAGGGAGCCTCTCATTCCATAATTCCCTGCCAGGAGGGAGCAGCTGGAGGGGTCGGGCTCTGCTCCCAGGGAACAGGGACAGGAGGAGAGGGAACGGCCTCAGGCTGTGCGAGGTTTAGTTGGATATTGGGACTATTCCCTCATGGAAAGGGTTTTCCAGCTCTGGCACAGCTGCCCAGGGCAGTGGTGGATTCCCCATCCCTGGAATTGTTCAAAACCTGCGGATGTGGCACTCAGGGACAAGTGACCATGGTGGTGCTGGGTTGGACTCAGTGATCCCAAAGGTCTTTTCCAACCCAAACAATTCCATGGCTCCGTGGTCTCCTCAGCAGTGATGGACAAACAGCCATTCCCACCACCATGGCTGGAAGCAAAATTCCATCCCAGAATGATCAACTCCCACCTTGGTACCCAGCCCTGGGTAAACCATCAGTTTTCCCAGTGTCCATCTGGGAATATTCGAGCCTACAACCTCAGACCAGGCTGGGATTGTCCAACGGGAGAACCTGGAAGTGCCCACAAGCATTCCTCAAAAACTTCCTTAGGGCATCCACACCCCAAAATCCTTGGAGTTAAGCCATGTGACCTCCAGCCAGATTGCACTTTGTGGATATAATTCCAAGAATTTCCCATCAGGGAAAGGTTCAGACCTTGTGGAAGTGACAGAGGTCACTTCCCTGCTGGGTTTGTCCTTCCTTGCCACTGGAATCAAAAGCAGCATTGAATCCATAAATCCAATATTTTAGATTCCTTTAAAACTCCCTGGGGATGGAGGAGATGGAGGAGAGCAGCTGTGGGCTCATCCCCACCAACCCCAGGTTCCACAGAGGAATGTGGAGATCCCAGGGGTGTGGAGAGCTCAGGGTCTGTTCTCCCACCTTCATCTCCATCAGATGCACAAATCCAAATTCAGTTGGCACCTGCCAGGACTTTTGTTAATTCCCTGCTCCTGAAGTTGAGGAAAACTTGGAGGATGGCTCCAAATGTTCCTTTGTGCCAGGCCGAGGGTGACAAGTGGAGCTGAAGGAGCAGCCAGGGACAGAGGCAGCCACAGATGTTCCGCTGCTGGAGCTGCTGCGTGGGAAAAGGTGCCAGGAAACCCATCCCAAATGCCACCAGTGTCCTTGAAGCTGGTTGGAATTGCTGTTCCTGGCTGAAATCAGGGATTTCTTTGGGGTATCCCAAAGAAACAATGGAGGAAGGGGTGCTCCAGTCCCAGCCCCGCTCTCCGGGCGACTCCGCTGCTCCAGACGTGAACTGTTAACCACAGGCCAGGGAGAATCCGTTTGATTCTTTGGATAATCTTCCAATAAAGCCCAGATTTGGCTGGGAGTGCTCTCACTTGGTAGCAGAGGCTCCTAATTTGTGGCTAAACCACTTTGGGAGGGATATTCATGGATATTCATCAGCGCCGGGATTATCCTGCATTTGTCCCTGCTCCATTGGCAGCTCCGCCTGAATCCCCAGCAGGTTTGAGAGCAGTGTGAGCACACAGCCCCCAGCCCATTCCTTGGAATGCTGAGGATGGGATGCTCCCCACCCACCTTTTCCACACTCAGAGTCTTCCTGAGAGCTTGGCAGAAGATGGGAAATGTGTGTGAGGGAAGAGGGGATGAAATCTCCCCAGGAAAAGCAAGGATGAGTTCTGCCAGGAGCATCCCAATCCTTTCCCACCGGCGTCCTTTGAGCTGCTCCAAGGATGGCAAATCCAGGGAAGCACAGAGCTGGATCCCTGCTGGGATGCCCAAGCCCCCATTTATGCTCCAGAGAATCCCACAATTCTGCAGGGATGCCAACGGAGCCGTTTTCCAAGTGCCCTGAACATCAGGATGTGGAGGGACCTGGGAAGTTTCTCCAAGCTCCTTCTCCCACGGCTGCAGTCCACAGAAATGAATATTCCCTGGAGACTGAATCCCAGTGCTCTCCAAGGGGCAGATTCCTCTTTCCCAATGAAATCAGACACAACAATCCCAACAAAACACACACTCCACCCCAATTTCTCCGGGATGTGGGAGTTCCTCCGTTCCCATCTACCACAAATCCAGATTTGGGAATCTCCCCTCTGGTGCTCCCAGCTCTGGCCATGATGGGTCTCCCCATGCCCTGCTCCAGTGGGTGGAGATTCCCGGAATTCCAAATTCCCCATCCAGCTCCAGAGCCCTGCAGCCACAGCCCTCCAGCACCCGGAGCCTGGGAGGCAGCAGAGAGGTCCCAGGAAGTTTGGGAATTCCTGGATGTGGCACTGGGCTGGCTGGGATCAGTCACAGGTTGGACTCGGTGACCTTGGAGGGCTTTTCCAACCTCAACATTTCCACCATTTTATGATTTTATGGGATGTAATGCAGCAGCTCACACTGGATTTGTCGGAAATCAAATCCACGAGGAACTTTACAATCCATTCCCACATCAAAGTGATTCGTTCCCATGAGGAAATCCATATAAAAGTTGATTTCTGGGAGCGCTGGATTCCAGCAGGCGACCGTCCCTGAGCCACCAGGGGTGAAAAGAGCACCAGCAGCATCTGCTCCAGAAAATTCCCAGCTTTTCCTACAAAAAGCCTGGTCAGGATGCTCGGGGCCACTTTCTCCCACCTTCATCAGTGTTTAAGAATCGTTTTAATAAGGATTCATTTTAATTTTAATGTCAATTTTAGTTTTAATTTTAATCTCATCCCAATTGGGCAGCATGGAATGGACAGGAGATTCCCACAGGGATGGGAGAACCCTGGAAGGAACTCACTGGGATTATTAAAGGGGTTTGGAGCTGCATTAAAATATAAAATGCAGCAATAATTAGGTAAAATCCGAGTTCTAATTAGGTAAAATCACAGCTCTAATTAGTCACTCCTTTTAATGAAGCTGCATTTTAGGTGGGCAGCATGTGAAACTTCCAGGAGAATTCAATTTTAGGAATTTTTTTTCCTGGAATTTCAGACTGGTTTGGGTTGGAAGGGACCTTCAAATCCATCCCATTCCAACCAAGGGAGACCTTCCACTACCCCAGGTTGCTCCAAGCCCTGTCCAACAAATTTTCATTTTCATTTTCATTTTCATTTTCATTTTCATTTTCATTTTCATTCTCATTCTCATTCTCATTCTCATTCTCATTCTCATTTTTGTTTGAATTTTAATGTTAATTTAATTTTAATTTTAATTTTGACTTTCATTTTAATTTTAATTTTGACTTTCATTTTAATTTTAATTTTAATTTTGATTTTCATTTTAATTTTAATTTTCTCTCATTTAGAACTGAGATAAATATAATTAAAACCCAGATCCAGCTTGCTTTTTCCAAGAGCTGTAGCCAAGCCTGATCCTGGAGTTGCTCCACAATAAATCTTCACGGGTTCCTCCTGGAATTTACAGCAGCAAGGAATAAGTGGGGAAATCTGTTCTTGTGTTATGGTCTGGGTGAAGCCAAGGAAAAGCCAGGTTTTGATGGAATCTCTCCATTCAGTCAGGAGTTTTTCCCTGGAATTAGTGACCCGGCCAGCTCCAGCCATTCCAGAGAATTACAGAGCATTAAAATGTGCATCATCCCCTGTAAAATGAGATTTATTGGGGGCCTCTGTGCTCTCCTGTAAGAGCCCGTCTGAAGCCCCTCATTTTCCATTCTGCCTTCCGATTGCCACGAGGAAGAATCCCTTCCTCCACTGCAGTTCCGGCTTAGAACAGGACACAGTGCAGGTGCAACCACTGAACCGTCATGCTAGCTGTTCCGAACAAGACCTGGCAAGAACTTGGCAAGGACTTGGCAAGGACTTGGCAAAGACCTGACGTGGACCCAGCTCGGGACAGCCTGATGCGCGGCCTGCTTCTAATCTCCGTCCTTAAGCCAAATGAACTTTTGGGGTGACTCCCGTGGTCCTTCATTGAAGACCCCTCATCTGCCTCGTTACCAGTGTGACAAACAAAGAATGAGAACCCTCCTCGCAAGGGCTGAGACTGAGACCCCTGCTATAGGGAGGAGGGGAAATTGGTGGTCTGACCACTAATGACATGACCTGTTTCCCTTCAGTGATTCAAATGGACTTATTCTTCATTGGATTCGTCTTGCTTTGGTGGTTTCTGTGGACTCAGCTGTTCCCTCGTGGCGATTACAATGGACTTTCATTGTTACACTTGCTCCCCCCTCTTTCCTCTGTGGACTATAACTGGACCCCCGAGTCGACCAGAACTACGGAGACTCCCCCGACACGACAGACGGATCCCCATCGTCCGGACCACTGAGGATCTCGCCTGTGTTGGTAGCTATTCCCATACCCCTCTTCTCTCTCTCTCTCCTTTATCTCCTTTCCGATCCCCACTATCGCATTTACTGTTTTGGCCCCTAATAAAGGTGCATTTGTTGTGATTAACTGACAGTCCCTTGTTGTTTGCCTTGGTTGCACTTTTGGGATCGGTGAAAAGAACCATCACGACACCCCGCAAGAAGCGGATCGTGACATCTCCACAGCCCCAGCCGTGCTGTCCGTGGGAAATAAATCCCGGGGATGTTCGGGGACATTTCTGGGGGCTGACTCAAAATGCAGCAGCAGCCAAGCAACTCAAACTTACCCAAGGGTTGGGCTGGGAAGGTGTGGGGTGGCGTTAAAGAGTTTGGGGGGTTCTGGCAGGGAATATCCTCATTTATTTAGGTAAAAAAAAAAGTGAAGTTCTCGAGTTTTCAACTCCTGTAAAGATTTTTTTTTTTCCCGTTTCCAGTAATTGTTTAATATGGCGATGTTATGGACAGACTAAATACAAAATAAATGTAAAAGTAAAGGTAAATGTAAATGCAAATGTAAATGTAAATGTAAGTGTAAATATAAATGTAAATGTAAATGTAATTATAGCTATAACTAAAAAATAAATATAAGTACAATCATAAATACACAGTTGATATAAATATAAAGTGTTTGTAAATATAACTATATAAAAATATATATGTATAAATATAACCATACATATAAATATAATATACAAATACAAATATATAAATAAATAGATACATAATTCTAAATATAAATATAAATATACACATACATATACATATGAATATACATATACATATGAACATGCATATACATATGAATATATAAATATACATATATACAAATATATAAATAAAATATAGATATACACACATATAAATATACATATAAATAAACTATATAAAATTATGAATAGAAATACTATAAATATAAAATAATATAAAATATATAAATATAAACATATAGACAAATATAAATATAGATATAAACATAGAAGTATAAACACAAATATAAATATAGATGTAAATATAAATATAAATATAAATATAAATATAAATATAAATATAAATATAAATATAAATATAAATATAAACGATCTCCAGTGGGTTGGGCTGCAGCTGCCCTCAGTGAAGCTGTGGGGCACCAGGAGAGGCCAATCCTACGCACGCTGATGATTCTGGGATATTGCTGAATTCCTGGATCAGCCTGAGCCATCCCAGGTAGCTGTTCCCGTTTCCTCATTAACGCCCCTCATTAACGGCCCTCATTAAGGGGCTGATGAAGCCCGGCTCCGTGCCCAGCTGGCACTGCCAGCCCCAAGTGCCATTCCCAGCACGTTCCACGTGCTGATGTCTCGGGGTTCAGGAGGTCGAGGTGACCCCGAGATCGTCTTTGCTTCCCAGCCTAGCACTGCCAAAGGAGCCTGGAATGCTTCGGATCACGTGCTCAAGGGTGTTTATTTTCCCTTCTCTAGAACATTCTCTCTCTGCCCTGCTGAGCTCTGCCCAGCAGCTCGGCCATGGCATTCTGTCTGCCCTCAGGGCAGTGTTCACATTTTATACCAAAAGTTACGTACAGTTTTATTTTTACATTTTATTTTATATTGTTTACAATAACGTGCCAATGTCTGTCATTGATGTTGGACAGTGTGTCTGTGCCTGAAACCAACAGAAAAGTGTCACCAGCACAGCGAGACATGGAGGGCAAGGAGAAGGAGAAGGAGGTCAGGACACGCCCAAATCCCTCCATCTTGTACCCCTTGAACCCCATTCTAAAAAGCCCCAAAATTCTACTTTTTCACCCTGTGTTAATTCAACTATCACACCACTCAAACCCTTGTGGTTTGTAATTCCTCACACAAAGTTGGCAATTTTTCCCACGGGCTAAAATGGAAGCCACAGGTGGTTTTGACTTCGTGCCAGGGTCTCCGAGCCCCCTGCCAGGGTCTGGAGCCAGCCAGGGCAGCCAGAGGGATGAGCTGGACCCCGGCACCCTGCACAGAGCCCAGAGCCCCCGCTGGCAGCGGATCCCAGCCCTGATGCCACGGAGCAGGCAGGGAGAACGGGATGCGGGCAGTGCGAGGGTGGCACTTGGCAGCTCCCTGCCCTCCCCAGGCTGCTCCGGCTCTTCCTGCTCCTGCGCTCGTCCCTTGTCCTTGGCGGCGCCGCGGGATCCTCCTGGAATCTTTTCCCCGGCCTGGCTGAGCTCCAGCCGTGCCCGCTCGGTGTCCGGCAGGGCCATCTGTGCCAGCTGCGGGCACGGCGCGGGGGAGAACTCGGGATCTGGCAGTGCCACCCCGTGCCCTTGGAACCAGAGAATCCGAGTGCCACGATGGTTTGGGTGGGAAGGACGGGAAAGGTCACCCGGCGCCACCCCTGCCGTGCCAGGGACACCTTTGAAGCGGAATAAATAAACAGCCCCCACACCCTGGGGGAGTTATGAAGAATGGTAAGGTCTGTATGCCAGCACCCAACACAGGTGAGATAATTCTCCAAAACTCCAAAATGCCCCGAGCCTCGGTCTGACCCACCCCTTTATTCCCAAAGCTGTTCCACGTGGAACACACTGCACAACTTTCCCGTGCATATCCAACCCCCGGCCCCGCCTGTCCTCGCCCCTCACGCTAAATGAGCCCACGCCCTTCTGGGCACGCCTGCTTTGCTGTGGTGGTCGCACGGGGGTCTTTGGTGGTCTCTTGAGGCTGAAGATTTTGGTCTTCCTCATGGCTGAACTTCTGAACTTTTCCTCTCTGCGCGTGCGCTGTCGGTCCTTTGGTGTTATCTGAGTCCGTCTGTCAGTCCTGATGGGCTTGGAGACAGAGGAGCTTCTTCATCTGGGTTCTTTGCCTCCTCTGGTATTGTTCTTTTTGCAAGAAGCTTCAGAAATTTGCATTTTCCTATGCCCTTTGTACCAGGCAGAGGTTTCTTAAGTAAAAGGTTAAAATTCAATACATAACTCTACAAGCTAAAATATAAATGCTTAATTCATTTTGGTAACTTAACTCCAAAAATCTCTGTTTCACCTTCCCCATCCCAGGCTGCTCCAGCCTGGCCTTGGGCACTGCCAGGGATCCAGGGCAGCCCCAGCTGCTCTGGGAATTCCAGCCCAGCCAGGAATTCCCAATTCCCAATCTCCCACCCATCCCTGCCCTCTGGCAGTGGGAGCCATTCCCTGGCTCCTGTCCCTCTGTCCCTTGTCCCAAAGCCTCTCCCTCTTTCCTGCAGGCTCCTCCAGGTCCTGGAAGGTCACAATTCCATCCCCCTGAATTTTCTCTTCTCCAAGCTGACAACCCCGAGGTCCCATTTCCATGCAATCCCATGGACACAGCTCCTGCAGGAGGGCTGGGATATTTGCCTGGCATGTTTCTCAGGAGCAGTTTGGGAGGGATAACTCTCCCCACGCTCCCTGCAGGCCGTGCAGCCTCGGTAAAGGCTGGCATTCATCACGGTGATGGAAGGGGATCCTCAGGGCTGCTCCTTCCTGCAGAGAACAATCAGGCCCTGGAATTATGATCCCTCAATTAGCTGCAGGGATAATTCCTGGCGGAAATGAGGCATCCAGAGAGCCTCAAACTGCTCTTGACGAGCCTTTCCCTGATGAATCTCCCGAGGTTTTGGGCACCAGCAGAGCTGGGGCTGTGCTGAGCTGCAGGGTGCAAAGTGTGAGCTGGGCTTTGTAAATCTGAGCTCAGAGGAGCTGGGCTTTGCTTATGTTGTAGTAAAGGAGGGTTAGGTGGGATACTGGGATGGAATTCCTGGCTGGGATGAAATTCCCAGAGCAGCTGTGGCTGCCCCTGGATCCCTGGGAGTGTCCAAAGCCAGGCTGGACAGGGCTTGGAGCAGCCTGGGATGGTGGGAGGTGTCCCTGCCATGGCAGGGGGGGATTAGGAAATCTCCAAGGTCCCTTCCCACCCAAACCATTCCATGATTTTATGATTTTGTGCTTCGATGATCTTTGGGAAGCTCAAGGTGCTGCAAACTGGGGAAATATTTAAGGATTCGTGATCCCTATGTGCTGTATGGTGCTCTGGGAGCCGAGGATCCGTGGATTGTCCTGCCCCATCCCCACCTAATTTGGGAATCAGCCTCTGGGAGCCCCTGCTGAGGCTCCCTCTGCATCCCTGCCTGCATTCCAGGGCAGCCCAAGGGCAGGAAGCTCTCCGGGCTGGAAAAAGGCACAATCCTGAACCTATGGATGCCCTTGGCAAAGAAAGGGATTTTTGTGGGGCACCTGTGAGGACCAAAGAGAAACAAACCCGAACATTTCCCTTTGTTACTTCCCAAGAAAAGCTGGAGACACCATCCCTTGATATTTTTTCTCTGCCACCCAGGCTTTTCCAAACCCAGCAGACCCCCAGGGGCAGCAGCTCCTGTTGTGCCCATAAATCCCACCTCATTCCCAGGGAGATATTCCGACGTGAAGAGCAGCTCCCAGGGCATCCTTTATTCCCTACACATAATTCCAGCACAAAGCAACGTCGGTGTAAAACATCAGGAGTCCAATTTATGAAATGCCTGTGGCCCGGATGAATCACCTTGCACATTAATTATGGTAATTTATGCAGATGAGAGGCCAGAACAAGAGACGTTTCTATTTATTTAGACCAAAAGCACAAAAGACTCGGCAAATTGCGTTTTAACTGGGGAGGAAAAAGGGTTTTCAGTCATTGCAGCCTCACAATGGAACTCAGGCTGAGCTGGCGTTAAAGAGATAAGGAAGAAGGATTTTAAAGGGGTTTTTAGCTGCTTTTTGCCATTAGTTCCTTGAATCATCCCAGAATCCTGGATTTTTTGGTAGGAAGGGACGTTAAAGCTCATCCACGTCTGCCCCCAAAACCTCCCACTGTTCCAGGCTGCTCCAGGGCAGCCCCAGCTGCTCTGGGAATTCCAGCCCAGCCAGGAATTCCCAATTCCCAATCTCCCAGCCATCCCTGCCCTCTGGCAGTGGGAGCCATTCCCTGGCTCCTGTCCCTCCATCCCTTGTCCCCAGTCCCTCTCCAGCTCTCCTGGAGCCCCTTCAGGCCCTGCAAGGGGCTCTGAGCTCTGCCTGGAGCCTTCCCTTCTCCAGGGGAACATTCCCAGGGCTCTGAGCTCTGCCTGGAGCCTTCCCTTCTCCAGGGGAACATTCCCAGGGCTCTGAGCTCTGCCTGGAGCCTTCCCTTCTCCAGGGGAACATTCCCAGGGCTCTGAGCTCTGCCTGGAGCCTTCCCTTCTCCAGGGGAACATTCCCAGGGCTCTGAGCTCTGCCTGGATCCTTCCCCTCTCCAGGGAAACATTCCCAGCTCTCCCAGGCTGGCTCCAGCCCCTGGATCATTGCACCAACAACATCAGTTCCATTTATTTTCTCCCAAAAGCCAAAGGTTTTCCTGCTGCTGGGCCCCTGTATCCACCTGTTTGGAGCAGGGTAAGATTTCCATCTATCCCCCAGCACTGCCTTTCCCAATTTTCTCCTTTTATTCAGGATTTTGCACTGGAATCACCTGGCATTTCCTTTATTGCCTAAAAAAATAACTCAGTGCCTCTAAATAAACCTCCACCAGATTTCAGGGCTGAAAGTGGGAACAGGAGCCACCCCTTGGAAAAGCTGAAGGAACACAGAATTCTCAGCTCGTTTGCAGAGTCGTGTTGATGAATAAATTAACTAAAATAGAGTTTGCTTAAACTGCAGCTTTCCAGGACAATTTGTTTGTTCTCAGAAATTAACCCCAAAAAAAGGAATTAAACCAGGCCAGAGGTCCTGTATCCAAGAGGAAAAAAAAAAAAAAAAAAAACCTCGAGGTGAGTTTTAGGAATCCTACAAAACCTAAAGGAATTGTACATTACAGATAATTGTGAAAGAGGAATATTCTCATGGAAAATCCTTTGTTTTGTTCCCACACCTGGTTCTTTCCACAAGGTCCATCCGTGACTGACAACGAGGTGTCAAGTTTGATCCCAGTCCATGGATTTATGGCAGCAGATTTTATGGAATTTAGTTTTTATGATTTATGGAAACCTGCACTTATCAATGCAGTGCTGCTGTTTTCCCTTTCCCCATTGTTCTTTTATTCCTTTCCAAAATCCCTTTTTTTCCGAGATCCAATAAAATCCAAGGAGTGAGCAGGAACTCTGTGTGCAGCAAGGGAGCTGGGAAGGGGCTGGGGAATTCCTGAGGGAGCTGGGAAGGGGCTGGGGAATTCCTGAGGGAGCTGGGAAGGGGCTGGAGAATTCCTGAAGGAGCTGGGAAGGGGCTGGGGAATTCCTGAGGGAGCTGGGAAGGGGCTGGAGAATTCCTGAGGGAGCTGGGAAGGGGCTGGGGAATTCCTGAGGGAGCTGGGAAGGGGCTGGAGAATTCCTGAGGGAGCTGGGAAGGGGCTGGAGAATTCCTGAGGGAGCTGGGAAGGGGCTCAGGCTGGAGCAAAGGAGGATGCAGAGGGATCTTTTCCCTCTCTGGAATTCCCTGCCAGGAGGGGACAGCCAGGGAGATTTGGGATCATCCCAGGGAACAGGGACAGGAGGAGAGGGAACGGCCTCAGGCTGGCCCAGGGGAGCTCAGGGTGGGTTTTGGGGAAATTCCATCAGGAAAAGGTGCTCAGGTGGAGCCCCCATCCCTGCAGGGATTTAAATCCCTGTGGATGTGGCACTGGGCACATGGCAGTGCTGGGAACAGTGGGATTCAAAGATCTCAGAGGATGTTGCCAACTGAACCACTCCACGTTTGATCCTTGAGCATCATTCCTTAAATCACCTTTTCACCTCTCTCTCCCTCTTCCTCCTCCTCCTCCTCCTCTTCCTCTTCCATGGTCTCACCCCAAAGGCAGCTGAGGCCAAGTGCCAGAAGGGGAGGAAGGACGGGATCAAAGGCTCAGGGTGGATTTCCAGAGCCTCTCCTGGATCTCCAGGGTGTGAGAGCAGCTGAATAATTCATCCTTGGGATATCATCACCCGCCTTTTGTAGGTCACCGGTGGCAGTGACAGACGCTGAGCACAAACCAACGGCCCGGAATTGCTCCACGGAGGGAAATTTAATCCAAATCTGGGAATTATTTGGGAAAGCTAAAAATAAACTTTCAAAAAAATAAAAAAAAAAAAAATCAAATCCCCTGGGGATGCTGGGTGTGCTCTGGGACTCACAGACTGGAATAAAGAAATTGTGAATCAGCTCCTCAGGGTGAAGGTTTTCCGGAGCCATCCAGGGGGATGAAGCTGCAGGGAATGACGAGGGCTGGAGGGTCAGATTTCAATCCACACAGGAGGAAAAAAGAAGGAGAAGGGATGAGGCCACCCGAGCACAACTGTGGCAACTCTCAACACTCCCTCAGTGACACGGAATTGGATCTCAGACACTGCCCTTGCCCTGTGCTTCCAGCCAGGAGTGCTGAGAGAAATCGGAAAGCTCTCGGGAAAACCTGATCCTGCTGCTGGAAAAGGGGCAAGTCTGGGTCAGGGAGGGGTTGGTCCATCAGGAACAGGCCAGGATCTGGCTCGTGGGAGCCTCCACCAGGGCTGAGGCCAGTTCTGGGACCCTCAGGACAAGAGGGACCCTCAGGGGCTGGAGCGTGTCCAGGGAAGGGAACGGAGCTGGGAAGGGGCTGGAGAATTCCTGAGGGAGCTGGGAAGGGGCTGGAGAATTCCTGAGGGAGCTGGGAAGGGGCTGGGGAATTCCTGAGGGAGCTGGGAAGGGGCTCAGCCTGGAGCAAAGGAGGATCCAGGAGGGAAAAGCTCTGCAGCAGAGCCTCCTCAAACTTCCCGCACTTTTTTTTCCCCTCATGTTTTCTCCCACTTTTTAATTTTCCCCTCATGGCAGGGGAGACTCTGAGGGGCTGGAGCCGGGCCAGGGAAGGGAACGGAGCTGGGAAGGGACTGGAGAATTCCTGAGGGAGCTGGGAAGGGGCTGCAGAATTCCTGAGGGAGCTGGGAAGGGGCTGGGGAATTCCTGAGGGAGCTGGGAAGGGGCTGGGGAATTCCTGAGGGAGCTGGGAAGGGGCTGGGGAATTCCTGAGGGAGCTGGGAAGGGGCTCAGCCTGGAGCAAAGGAGGATCCAGGAGGGAAAAGCTCTGCAGCAGAGCCCTCCCCAAACTTCCCACACTTTTTTTTCCCCTCACGTTTTCTCCAATTTTTGATTTTTCCCTCATGGCAGGGGAGACCCTGAGGGGCTGGAGCAGGGCCAGGGAAGGGAACGGAGCTGGGAAGGGACTGGAGAATTCCTGAGGGAGCTGGGAAGGGACTGGAGAATTCCTGAGGGAGCTGGGAAGGGGCTGGAGAATTCCTGAGGGAGCTGGGAAGGGGCTGCAGAATTCCTGAGGGAGCTGGGAAGGGCTGGAGAATCCCTGAGGGAGCTGGGAAGGGGCTGGGGAATTCCTGAGGGAGCTGGGAAGGGGCTCAGCCTGGAGCAGAGGAGGATGCAGAGGGATCTTTTCCCTCTCTGGAATTCCCTGCCAGGAGGGGACAGCCGGGGGGTCGGGCTCTGCTCCAGGGAACAGGGACAGGAGGAGAGGGAACGGCCTCAGGCTGGCCCAGGGCAGCTCAGGGTGGGCAGCAGCAGGAATTTCCCCATGGAAAGGGGGCTCAGGGATTGGCACTGCCCAGGGAGGTTTGGAGTGCCCATCCCTGGAGGTGTCCCAGGAATTCTGGAGGTGGCACTCAGGGCTCTGGGTGGGGACAAGGTGGGGATGGGACACAGCTGATGGGACTCCATACCTTGGAGGGCTTTTCCAGCCCCAGGGATCCTGGGATTCTGTGTTGGGAAGCTCCAGCTTTGCACTTGCAGACGTGCAGATGGAAAGATGCCGTGCAGAGCTGGAATTCCCCTCCCATCCCTGGCACAGGGGGAAATTCCAGCTCCATCCCAGGTGGAGAAATTCCAGCTCCATCCTCACTCCACCTGAGCTCTGCCCTGCTGGGTGGCAACAGCTGAGCTGCAAAGCCATTTTAGTGAATTATTTCAACAACCAAACCAGGCTCTGCGGGCTCACTTTGACTTTTAAATGCATTTATTTGAAATTCCTCAAATCCTGCTGGTGAAGAGACTTGAAAGGAGAGCAGGAATTTGTTTTCCTGGTGTTTTGACACCAACAGCTGGAGGAGGAAGGGGACAGGCCTGGTTTGAGTGCCACAAGCACACAACCTGCTGAGCTCTCCCACAGACAGCACCAGCTTGGATAAAACACATTCTGAGGCCAATGAAAATGTATTTTGATACATTTTTAATAGGGGCTGTCAGTCACACAAACACCTGCTGCCACTGCAGCTGTGGTTTCTAAGAGAATGGCTCATTCTCAGGCATCCCTGGCTACATAACTCCTTAAAACCCTGCATTTCTTACAGGGATTGTTCCTCCACAATTTAATCCTGACACACAACCAGTTCACATTTCTCAGAGCCACATTTTTTCCCCTCATGATTGATATGAAGGAAATTAAGTGAGACAAATGAAATTCCACACACGACTAGAGACTTGATTTTCCTGGGAAGAATACTGCAGGAAAAGTGGGTTTGTGTCATTTGTAAGGACAAAACCTCTCCTAATGATTCCTTCTGCAATTATTTAGTCTTTAAATCTGCAACTAATTTCTAAACAATGCTAAAATATATAAAATTTAAATGTACAACAACACAGCAGCAATTTTAGCCTTTGTCTGTTTGTCCAAACCCTTTTGTATCCTTGGTGCAATTAATTTTGGAATTTACTCCTGGCTGTAAATGTCTGGCATGGAATTACAACTGCAGGATTTATAAAAACCATAGGGAAGAGAAACTCCTAAAATCAGATAGAAAAGCAATCCTGTTTTCACTGAATCCAATAAAAATTCTTAAATAACTCAGTACCTGCGGGGTTAGAAAATAAAACAGTGCTGTACAAATATCACCGAGCCCAAGGGCTCAAATGTAGGAACCCAAAATTGCTGATTTGTATCAGGTGGAAGTTAAACAGAAGGAGAAGTGAGGAAAAATTACTGTATTTCATCACATTTTAATTGTAAATTGGTTTTGTCTGCTTTTCCCTGCATCTCCAAACCAGCAAGAAAATAATATCAAAGAAAACCAGAAAATATCCCAGGGGTTTGGAATGATGGAAGATAAATATTCCAGTTTTGTGTTTGGACACTTCCACTGTCCCAGGCTGCTCCAGCCTGGCCCTGGGCACTGCCAGGGATCCAGGGGCAGCCACAGCTGCTCTGGGAATTCCAGCCCAGCCAGGAATTCCCAATTCCCAATCTCCCAGCCATCCCTGCCCTCTGGCAGTGGGAGCCATTCCCTGGCTCCTGTCCCTCCAGCCCTTTCCAAAGTCAGCTCACGGGCACAGGCACTGCCAGGATGGAAACACAACGTGCTGTAATTGCATTTTGCATCCAAATTAAAAAATCCAATTATATCCAATGCCTTTAAACACGGTTAATGAATTGAAAACTTCCTCAGGAACTCGGCCTGGAGGAGAGGAGCTTGGAGGTGACCGAAATGTGACCTTGCAGGGCCTGAAGGGGCTCCAGGAGAGCTGGAGAGGGACTGGGGACAAGGGATGGAGGGACAGGAGCCAGGGAATGGCTCCCACTGCCAGAGGGCAGGGATGGCTGGGACATTGGGAATTGGGAATTCCTGGCTGGGCTGGAATTCCCAGAGCAGCTGGGGCTGCCCTGGATCCCTGGCAGTGCCCAAGGCCAGGCTGGACCAGCCTGGGATGGTGGGAGGGGTCCCTGCCATGTTCCACCCATGGCATGGTGGAATGGGATGGGATTTAAGGTTTTATCCCAAACCAGTCCTGGATTCTATGGAATGTACTCCAGAAGTGGAATAAGGTTAGTAAAAGAAGAAGTAGAAGGAAAAAAAAAAAGAAGAAATAAGGAAGGGAAAACATTCCAGAGAATTATTCACTAAGAATTTGCCTTCCTGAGGGAGAGGCCACACCTGGATGTGGAGCTGATATCCACAGCTATTCCCAAAAATCCCCCCTCAGGCTGTTTATTCTGACTCTTTGATCCCACTTGATATTCCCTGGAAAAGCTGCCTTTGTTTCCCCTCCTAATGGGGAAGATCCCATTCCCAGGAGCAGGGAATGGCTGTTATCCCACTGCTCTGGATATTCCCTGGAAAAGCTGCCTTTGTTTCCCCTCCTAATGGGGAAGATCCCATTCCCAGGAGCAGGGAATGGCCGTTATCCCACTGCTCTGGAGTACTCCTCCTCCTACTCCTCTCCTTTTTCCATTCCCTGGAAAAGCTGCCTTTGTTTTTCCCCTCCTGCTGGGAGTGATCCCACGCCCAGGAGCAGGGAATGGCCGCTATCCCACTGCTCTGGATATTCCCTGGAAAAGCTGCCTTTGTTTCCCCTCCTAATGGGGAAGATCCCATTCCCAGGAGTAGGGAATGGCTGTTATCCCACTCCTCTTCCCAAGGCTTGGGAATTAACTGTGCCTCAGTTTCCCTTAAGCTTTATCCCCACACTTTTCTCATGAGGCTCCTTAGGGTACATCCCAGACAGCTCCAAACTGGGAAAACAACAATTCCAGCTCACCCAGAGCTGTTTTATTGGGATTTCTCCACACGCTGCTCCCCCACCTTTGCCCACTTTCATTTCCCATATCCAAAGGCTCCCAAGTGCTGCTGGAGAGCAGCTGGATTCTGGGAAGCAGCTGTCACCACTCTCCTGGCTTTTGAACATTTCTCTGGAGAGATTTTTTTTATCTTTCCAATTTTAATCCTCTCTTAGGACTCCGGGATTTGTTTCTCCACCAATAGTCCGGAGCCCGTTTTTATTTCTAGCACTTGCTGGTAATGAAATCGGGATTATTTGCCCTAAATCCATGAATTCGTCAGCTACGCAGCAGCGGGATCAAGGCAGAAATATTACTGATCTCTGCTCCAGGGCGTGATTTTTATGGAAAACAACAAGCAGATGGAAACAATAAGGTGGGAGCCACAATTCTTTAGGATCAAATCCCTTGTTAACCACCGAAATCTGGGATTAGGCACGTGAGGTGCAGCAGGGTTTAACTGGGATTCTCCTGGAAGGCAAATCAGGTGGGAAAAGTCCGACATTTGTTATAAAAGTCCAAATGATCCCTCTTGGAGTGAGAATTCCTGTAAGCCAGGAGGTAACCAAGGGGAATGCCAATTTATTTTTGGAATTCCCACATCTTTTCCTTTGCATTTTGCCCTGGCTTTGCTCCACCTGCCTCCCTTCCTTCCTCTGGCGCTGGATTTGGGATGTGCTGCTCCTCATGGAGCCCATCCCTCAAATTCTCACCTTCCTGAGCTGTTAAAAGGAGGAATTCCCCAGATCCTGAGTTTTCCAGGCTCCCGAATTCCCTCAGATAGATCTCCTGAATGGACACCTCCATGCTCGAGCTGCTCCAGGGACATTCCAGAGAGGTGACACCTCATTTCCAGAGGAATTCCCACTGTTCCCATCACATGAAACATTCCCTAGGAATTATTACTCCTCAGATTCAGACTTTCTTTCCAGGAAAAGAAGTTGGATTTAGTCTTTTTACTTTTCCCTGCACTGGGCTGGTGACAACCCAGCTGTGGCCTGATGTTTTCTGGGATGAAAAGTGGGTGCAGAACACGCCTGGGGTAACACATTCCCACTGGGAATACTGCAGCACCCAGAAAACCCAATCCCACGGGAAATTTATAAGGAAAATTCCGATTGATAAGGAGAATTCACTGCTGGGAAATTTGATTTTCATGAGCTAGAGAATGAAAAACAAGTTTATCAGAGGAAGAAATAACGGCAAAAAATACTTGAGGGATACGGGGAAAAGCTCCCTGCAGCTGCTTTCCAGAGGGGGATGTGCTGAATCCATGGATTCAGACATCCTGGCATACCTTGGAATATGGGAAAAGCTCCCTGCAGCTGCTTTCCAAAGGGTGATGTGCTGAATCCATGGATTCAGAAATCCTGGCACTCCTTGGAATATGGGAAAAGCTCCCTGCAGCTGCTTTCCAGAGGGGGATGTGCTGAATCCATGGATTCAGAAATCCTGGCACTCCTTGGAATATGGGAAAAGCTCCCTGCAGCTGCTTTCCAGAGGGTGATGTGCTGAATCCATGGATTCAGACATCCTGGCACTCCTTGGAATATGGGAAAAGCTCCCTGCAGCTGCTTTCCAGAGGGTGATGTGCTGAATCCATGGATTCAGAAATCCTGACATGCCTTGGAAGGAAAAGAGAGCCCCGCCCTCCCCACAGAACCACTTTAAAACCCCAAATCACTGCAAAGCTTAAATAAATTATGAGCTCTAATGGAAAAAAAAAAAAAAAAAAAAAAAACCCAAAACCCAACAAAACCACAACCAGAAAGCAGCCAGCTAAATCTGCTGGAGGCGGAGCTGCCGGGAAATCCAGCCAAGAGGGAAGGCAGCTGCAGATTCCCGCTGGATCCCACTGGATCTAATCATGCTGGATCCCCTTGAATGGAATCCCGCTGGATCCCACTGGATGGATCCCGCTGGGTTCCGTTGGATGGGATCCCTCTGGATCCCATTGGATCAAATCCCACTGGATGGAATCCTGCTGGATCACACTGGATGGAATCTCACTGGATCCCATTGGATCAAAACCCACTGGATCCCACGGGATGGAATCTCACTGGATCCCATTAGAGGGACTCTCACTGGATCCCACTGGATCGATTCCCACTGGATCCAATTGGATGGAATCTTGCTGGATCCCACTGGATCAAATCCTGCTGGATGCCATTGCATTGAATCCTGCTGGATCTCACTGGATGGAATCCTGCTGGATCCCACAGGATCAAATCTCACTAGATCCCACCGGATGGATCCTTCTGGGATCAAATCCCAGTGGATTCCATTGCATTGAATCCCGCTGGATCCCACGGGATGGATCCCACCAGATACCACAGGATGGATTCTGCTGTGTTCCACGGGATGGATCCTGCTGGATCCCACTGGATCAGATCCCGCTGTATCCCACGGGGTGGATCCCACTGGATGGATCCCATGGGATGGATCCCACCCGATGAAATCCTGCTGGATCCACGGGATGGATCCTGCTGGATCCCACTGGATCAGATCCCGCTGTATCCCACGGGGTGGATCCCACGGGGTGGATCCCGGCTTTGGGAATGCCCAGAGCGAGCTCTCCCTGCCGGGGCTGGGCCAGCAGCTCCGTTCTCCCGGAGCGAGCCGCGGCTCCACGGCTGGAGGAGCCAAACCGCGCTTTCCCGGGAATCCCAGAACTCCAAACGGCCCCGCGGTGGAAAATCCCTCCGGAGCCCTCTCCGATTTGTCCCTGCCCAGCTGCTCCGGGAGAAGCCGCGAGAGATTCCCTGTGCGAGCCCTCTCCCTGCTGGCCGCTCCAGGAATTCGCCTGGAATTCCCTGGCTTTCCACAAGAAATCCTGGCAAGCACCTGCGAGCGAATTTATATTGAGGTTACAGGAAATAAAAGAGTTTTTTTCTACGAGAAAAAAAAAGATCACTGGTTAAATATATTCCAGCTAACAGGTAAAATTCCGTGGAAAGAGAAGTCCAGAGCTCATTATCCCAAATATTCCAGAATTCCGTATTTCAGAATCTGCGTTGCAGAATTTAAATTTCAGAGGTTTTATTTTCAAAAATTGCATTCCTCCATTTTTATTTCAGAGTTTTTACTTCAGTTTTTATTTCAGAGTTTTTATTCCTGGATTTGTATTTCAGAATTTGAGCCTCGGGGTTTTTATTTCAGAGTTTGCATTGTCAAATTTATATTTCAAAGTTCTCTATTTTGGAATTTTCAGCTCAGATTTTTTTATTTCAGATTTTTTGTTTCAGAATTTCTATTTCAGAATGTGCAAATCAGAATCTGTACTTCAGAATTTCTATTTCAGAATTTCTATTTCAGAATGTGCAATTCAGAATTTTTATTTCAGAATTTGTATTTCAGAATTTCTATTTCAGAATGTGCAATTCAGAATTTCTATTTCAGAATGTGCAAATCAGAATCTGTACTTCAGAATTTCTATTTCAGAATTTCTATTTCAGAATGTGCAATTCAGAATTTCTATTTCAGAATTTCTATTTCAGAATGTGCAAATCAGAATCTGTACTTCAGAATTTCTATTTCAGAATTTCTATTTCAGAATGTGCAATTCAGAATTTGTATTTCAGAATTTCTATTTCAGAATGTGCAATTCAGAATTCGTATTTCAGAATTTCTATTTCAGAATGTGCAACTCAGAATCTGTATTTCAGAACTTTTATTTCAAAATTCTCTATTTCAGAATTTGTATTGCATTTTTTTTTTTTAATTTTGGAGTTCTGTATTTCCTACAAATCCTGTCTGAAAATCCAGGTTAAAAACCAGGAGTTTCCTCCAGGATCAGGAAGAAGAGTGAAGGATTGGATGCTCTGTCAAAAGTTCTGTAAAACCACAAAAACAGTTTAAAAAATCAGAAAAATTTAAATAAATTCACTTGATTTGCACTGACTTTAGGCAGCTGTGCTTAAAAACAAAGAAATAAAAATACTCCAAGTACTAAAGTTTCACCTCAGGCTGACAAAAGCAGCTGTGCCCCACTGGAGCTCTGCTCACTGCACACCAGGAGAGACTGAAATGAGATTTCAAGATTTAATTAAAAACCAATTTAAATTTTAATTTCACTGCTTGATGGTGGCCAAAAAATGGGATTAATCAAGGCCTTTTTGGGTGGATTTAGAGAATTCTTTGGGCTCAGGGGGGTGAGGGTTGGTGTTTATTCCAAGAGTCCAAGGCCAGGTGGGAAGAACCTGGGACAGGGAGAGGAGTCCCTGCCCATGGAAGGGTGGGATTTGAGGAATTTTTGTCTTTTTTTATCCCAACCACTCCATATTTCCATGTGAGCCGAGCCAAACCTGCCCCTGCCTCGCTGCAGCCAGGGGATTGATTAAATATCTGCACCCCAAAGTGCAAAATGAGGTGTTTGATACCCGTGCAGGTGTGTGGAAATCCAGAAATATCATGGGAAAATAAATCCACGTCGCTGCCGATCCCTCTGCTCCAGGACAACGACGAGACATGCAATGCTGGGGACAGGAAAACATTCCAAGTTGTGCAAGTCCAGGAAGAGAAACACGGATAAAATAAACATGCCAAGGGGGCAGAGATCATTCCCTGGATCTCCCGAGTCGTGCTCCCTTTGGAGTCCCTGCTTAAATTCATTTATCCCGGAGAATTCCCAGCCCTCTCCCACTCTGTGGGATGGACTCCAACCAGCAAACCTTGGTGTGAAATTACAAAACCAGATTATGAATTATTGGGAATTTTCCCCCAACTTTCCCAGCCCTTCTCCCACTTTTTTTTTTTTTTTTTTTTTTTGTGTGTGGATTTTGGGATATTAAACCAAGACTCTCAAATCTATCAAACGCATCTTTTAGGTCCTACATAATTTCACCTGGATTTAACCAATTAACTCCTTCCTCCACACCAAAACCCTCAGCAGGAGGGTTTCGTGCATGGAAAACACCAGGATTTTAACCTTTCCTGAAAACCAGAGTTAGATTTTAGACATTCCAGCTGAAGTCACACTGAGCTTCAGCACTGTTTGTTTTCAGTTCTCCTTTTCTGACGCTGCTGAGCCAGGGACGGGCGAAATGACATCTGTGATTTTAGAAGGTGAACTGAGTGTTTATTCAAAAGCACTTCTCTCTTTTATAGAGAACATCGTGGACATTCATTCCATTGGTCTCACAGTAAAAACATTTCACCTGATTGGCACACTGGACTCGGGTCAGCGTGGCAGAACAGATCTATAAACAATATGAACGGAAAGCAAGAAAAGAGATTGTTTACATTCCTCTTGGACTTTTTCCCAGGCTTAGCCTGGCAGGAATCTTTCTCTTTTTATGACTGAATGGAGAATATCCACACGTTTCTGGATGGAATCCAGAAATATCCACACTTTTCTGGCCTTTTTTTTCCGAGGCCCTGCAGGGACAGGAGCCAGGGAATGGCTCCCACTGCCAGAGGGCAGGGCTGGGTGGGAGATAACTGGGAATTCCTGGCTGGGAGGGTGGGAAGGGACTGAGCTGGAACTCCCAGAGCAGCTGAGGCTGCCCCTGCCTCCCTGGCAGCGCCACGGCCTCACGGCTGCCGGAGCTCCCGCAGCGCTTGGAAAGGACCGGCAGGCACAGCGGGGGCCTGTGGGGCTGTGCAGGTGCAGGAGGGGGACGGGCTGATGCCTGTGGGCGCCTTTCCAGGGGATAAATCCCCGTTCCTAGCGGGATAAATCCCCGTTCCCAGCGGGATAAATCCCCGTTCCCAGCGGGCGCCATGGCGGCCGCTCCCCTCAGCGGCGCCAACCACACCGCGCGGGGCGGGGGGAGCCGCGCTCGGCCCGTACCACCCGCACCGGGGGGGGTACGACCGCGGCGCGTACCACCCGCAGCACGACTGAGGGGAGATCTACCGCCACCTCCCGATCGGTTTGAACGCCGAGCTGGACTAGCGGAGCGGGAAGCCACCCCCTCCTTCCGGCGCTGTTGGTACCGCCCGGCTCATCGCGCACCTCCCCCGGCCCCACGTGAGCGGTTTCCCGGCGTGCCCCGCGCTCGGCCGCCGCAGCCGCCGCTTCGCTCCGCGCCCCGCGCTCCCGGCAGCCGCCCCCCGAGCCAGCCCCGCGCCGCGGGGCCGGGCCGCCCGCCGCCATGTCCGGCGGGGACTCCACGGCCGCGGCCGCCGCCGCCTCCCCGCAGCCGCTGCCGTTCTCGCTGCCGAAGCCGCCGCCCCTCATGCAGCTGACGCCGGGCGACGCCGTGCGGCCGGTGGGCTCGGGCGCCGACCAATCGCCGAAGAGCGCGCGGCTGGCGGCGCGCCCCGATTGGCCGGCGGGGAAGCCCGTCAGCCTCCTGGCGCCGCTGCTCCCGCCCCGCGGGGACCCCGAGCCGCTGCTGCCCTTCGGGCCCGCGGCCCCGCGGCCGCCGCTGCGCGGGCGCCTCCTGGGCCGCTGCGGGGGCTCCCTGCTCAGCCCCGCCATGCGGCCCGGCGGCGTCGACCGCGGGTCTCTCATGGTGAGTGCGGGGGACGGCACGGAGTGGCGGCGTGCGGAAGCCGGTCCCGCCTCCGTGCTGCCGGGGTCGTCGCAGGGTTGGGTGGGACGGGCGTCGCACTCGGCTCGGGGCTCTGTGCGGGCCGCTCTGGGTGTCGCCGCTGAGGGACGCGCCGAGCCCTCTCTGGGCACCTGTCAGCAGCGCAAGGAGGAAGTTCTTGCTCGTGTACGGGTGGAATTTCCTGGGTATCAGTCCCTGCTCGTTCCTCGTGTACAGGTGGAACTTCCTGGGCATCAGTCCCTGCTCATTGCTCGTGTACAGGTGGAACTTCCTGGGCATCAGTCCCTGCTCATTGCTCGTGTACAGGTGGAACTCCCTGGGCATCAGTCCCTGCTCGTTCCTCTGGCGCCATCGTTGGGCCCTGCTTGGAGCTTTCCCTGCACCCAGGGACAGCCAGGGCTGAGGCCCCTCTCACTGGGGCTCCTCTCCAGGCTGAGCAGCCCCAGCTCCCTCAGCCTCTGCTGGGCACCGAGCTGCTCCAGGCCCTTGCTCAGCTCCAGGAGCTCCTGTCCCTGCTGTGCTGAGGAGCCGGAGCTGGACACAGCACCCAGAGGGGCAGGATCACCCCAGAGGTGCCTCCCAGCAGTGGGCAGAGGGGCAGGATCCCGTCTGTCCTGCTGGGAATGCCCTTCCCGATGCCCCCCAGGGCACAGTGGATCACAGACCTGGCTGTATCCGGAGCTGGGAAGAGATCTGGAGCCCCAGGGGTGGCTGAGGGAGCTGGGGAAGGGGCTCAGCCTGGAGAGAAGCAGGCCTGGGAGGACTTTCTCAGCACCAGGGTGGTAGGTCCCTCTGAAAGTAAATCAGCACTGCAGAAAGGGTCAGAGGAGACTTCTAGAAAACACTGTTCCACCTGGAATTGGGAAACAGGAGCTGTCACTGCGTGTGCTGTCAGAGGAGGTGACTGGGGAAAGTCGAGTGTTCTGTCCAGGAGACTGAAACCTTTTTAGTTGCTCGTGGTTTTCTTTGTGTGACTCCCGGCCCCAGGGAGACTTCTGGGGTGAGAAAAAAATCATTGGCAAACTGCTCTTGGACTGAAAGGTGATAGAGTTAGGGGAAATCAGGGGAGAATTCCTTCCCTGTGAGGGTGGGGGTTCCTGGGATGGAATTCCAGGCTGCCTCATCCCTGGAAGGGGATCCATCCAAGGCCAGGTTGGAGCACCTGGGGCAGTGGAAGGTGTCCCAGAGGGTGGAACTGGAAGAACTTTGGTCCCTCCTACCCGAACCATTCTGGCATTCTGTGACCAATGATTATTTTTTTTTTTCCCCTCCTCCTAAATATATTTTCCAAAGGGAAATTCCACCCAGGCTTTATCTTAAGTTGTTCTCAGAGCTGTTGCATCGTGTGCGTGGAACAGAAAGCTCTTCAAGTGCTGGAATAATTAAAAAATCCAGGGGAGGGATCCGTATTCCCCGTGGTGAGCGTGTTTGGGGTGGGTGCTGATTTTCCCTGCCTGTTGGTGTTTTGCAGATGGGCCACCCGGGAATGCCCCACTACCCCCCCATGGGGATGCACCCCATGGGCCAGAGACCTCCCAACATGCCCCCAGTCCCCCACGGGATGATGCCTCAGATGATGCCCCCCATGGGAGGACCCCCGATGGGGCAGGTAAGGCAATTCCAGCAGGGTTTTATCCCTGGGGACCCCTGAGGTGGGAAAAGGAGAGGAGAGAACTCGGGATTTCCTCCTGGCCAGGGTAAAACTCTTCTTATGGGGAGCAGGGAATTGATGCACCTTTGTGACTTCAGTTAGAAATTGGTATGATAACAGGTAATTAATGCACCTCTAAATTATCAATCCAGAATTTGGGATTGATTCAGGAATGAGAACAGGTAATTAATGCACCTCTTTAATTATCAATCCAGATTTTGGGATTGATTCAGGAATGAGAACAGGTAATTAATGCACCTCTAAATTATCAATCCAGAATTTGGGATTGATTCAGGAATGATAACGGGTAATTAATGCACCTCTAACTTTAATTATCAGTCCAGAATTTGGGATTGATTCAGGTTTTTTTGGAATGTGAAGAGATAATTAATGCACCTCTGACTTTAAATTATCAATCCAGAATTTGGGATTGATTCAGGAATGAGAACAGATAATTAATGCACCTCTAATTATCAATCCATAATTTGGGATTTATTTAAGTTTTTTGGAATGAGAATGGGTAATTAATGCACCTCTAATTATCAGTCCATAATTTGGGATTTATTCAAGTTTTTTGGAATGAGAACAGATAATTAATGCACCTCTAATTTTCCATCCATAGTTTGGGATTTATTCAAGGTTTTTTTGGAATGGGAACAGATAATTAACGCACCTCTAATTATCAATCCATAATTTGGGTTTTGTTCAAGTTTTTTGGAATGAGAATGGGTAATTAATGCACCTCTAACTTTAATTATCAGTCCAGAATTTGGGATTGATTCAGGAATGAGAACAGATAATTAATGCACCTCTAATTATCAATCCATAGTTTGGGATTTATTCAAGGTTTTTTTGGAATGAGAACAGATAATTAATGCACCTCTAATTTTCAATCCATAATTTGGGTTTTGTTCAAGTTTTTTGGAATGAGAATGGGTAATTAATGTACCTCTAACTTTAATTATCAATCCAGAATTTGGGATTGATTCAAGTTTTTGGGAGGTTTCCTGTAGATTTTGAAGGAATAAGTTCGTGTTGGGACTCCAGGTTTCTTTAATTCTTGGCCAATTCCTACATCCACAAACATGAACATTACAGCAGGAGAAGAAACAAAGAAATACAGTTTTTTTTTCAGAATTCCTGTTGGAATCCCAGGGGTTGGTTTGTAATCCCTGTGTCCCGTTGCTGCTGATGCCATGGGATTGGAAAAGCCCTGGCAGGTGGCACCACCACGAGCATGGCCCTGCTTTTGGCAGCTTTTCTTCACAATTACCACATTTCCTGTGTGGTTTGTGATGAAATCCTCAACTCTTAAAAGAAATCATGCTCCTTGTGGGTGTAATAAATATCCCAGGAATGCTGAATGTCCTTGTGATGGTGGATTATGGAAGAGAGGCAGGGATGGCAGGGGAGGATTAAGCCTTTGGGAGCAGCCCCTGCTGACAATTCCTCTTCCTTTGCAATTCCTTGGACACAGCATCCGTATTTTCCTTAAACTGGTGTGGAAAGGCTTGGTAGGGATTTTTTTCAGCAGGGCTTTGCAGCTTCTGGGGTAAAAATAAAACAATTTTTAAAAAATGAGGAGGGTTTGACTCTTTAGCACTGTGCGTGTTCATTAGGAAGTGAAGTAGAAATTCTGGTTTATTTCTCTGCTTTTTTGTACCTCCTTTTCCACAATCCCCACTCTTAGCCAGGGACTATTTCAATATTTCATATTTTAGGGAGCCACTCAGGACTTTTTGGTAGATGGAGAGCAAAAATGTCACACCTGGGAGTTCACCTTTCCTTTGTTCCTGTATTCCCTGTGGCCTTGGAGTTCTGCAGGAATCACTCCCAGCCTTTGCCTTTCCTGCTTTCTCTCAGGATTTCAGTCATGGAATCACATCCCACATCATTTGCTAGTGTTCCTTTGGAGTTGAAATGGCTTTTGTTGTTGTGTCCTATCCAGCTTTGGAATCTGGACATGCCATTCCTAATGGGAATATCCCAGTTTAGTGGGAATGTGATGAAGGGAGTCACAATCCCACAAATGTCTTTTATTTTTCCTTGCTTAAGAGAGATGTTTGGGTTGTTTTGTTTTGTTTTGCTTTTAATTATAAAGAAGTATCAGCTAATGGCTTTTAAATAGAAATACTGTATTTTTGTGTTGAGAGGATGATAAAATAGATGGGAAATGCTCTTGAATTCCAGATGCCTGGAATGATGCAGTCGGTGATGCCTGGAATGATGATGTCCCACATGTCCCAGGCTGCCATGCAGCCCACGGTTCCTGTGAGTTTCACTTCTTTTTTTTTTTAAAGCTCTTTTTAGAAATTGCTGTTGATCACTCTTTGCTTTCTTTAATTAGAAAATAAGAATTCAAGTTTTAAGTGTCTTTTTCATTACAATAGAGTTTTTATGTGGCTCTTGAGTGATTGTAAAATAAGATTATTGTGATTTTCATCAGTCTTTAAACTCCTTTTAGTTTTCCTTTCATTCCTTATCCTTCACTGCCTGGAGTTTGGCAGGAATCACTGTGACCTTGGATTGTTAAATTGTCTGACCAAGAGATTATTTTCTCTTAAATTGTAATTTTTTAAGAGTTTTAATTCAATATTAAAGAGGTTTGAATCCATTAGAAAGAGATTTTTTTATTAAAAGTTCCTGAAAATCAGTTGAGTATGAAAATTGCTGGAATGGCTCAAGGAATGAGGAATTCTTTGGGTGGAAATGGAGAGGGAAAAGTTACAATACAAGTGAAGTCTCTGAGAGGAAAAAATTTAAATTAAATCCTGTTCTTAAGAAATAAATGTAGTCCAAGCCTAAGAGATTCACTTAAAACCAGTTCCAGCCATTTCAGTTTAGAAATAAATTATTTTTATGTTTTCTTTTCCCATGCAGATTTAAATCCCTAAATTCCTATGGAACTTCCTGTAGTGCTGAGCACAAACCTTTGCTGTGCTGATTAGAAGCAGTGAAATTCCTAAAAATCAGTGTTTTGGTCAGATAAATGCTCTTAAAATACATTAAAAAATCCTAGAAATTACTATTTTGGTCAAATTAATGCTCTTAAAATACACAACAAATTCCTGGGAATTTCCTGGTTTATTCCTGTTGGATAATATCAAATCAAATTGATCCAATGTGATTTATATTTATTTCCAATTGTGATTTATATTTGTTTCCAATTGTGATTTTTAACCAAGTTTTCTGTTTTCCTGAGGAGTATTTGATGTTTGTAGCTGAGAACTGAAAATAAACCTTCAGCAAAGCTAAATCCACAAGGAAAAAAATGGGAAAACTTGGAATTTTGTCGATTTTTTTTTCCTTAATTGGAAGGAATTTCAGGAAGAAAGAGCTCCAGGAATGCAACTTTAATACACCCAAAGCTTTGTGCCCCATAATTATCCCACTTAATGTTGTTCCTAATTGCTTATTTAAGGAGCAGGAATAATGAAGAGGGAAGCAGGAATCCTTATTTAAGGAATTAGCCTTTTGTGGCAGGAGGGCCTTGTTTGGATAATGAATAATGGATTTTTTTTAGGATTTAATTGCTCAGGAATTAATTATTTAAATTCAATTGTTTAAATGTTTAATTGTTTTGATTTAATTATTTTTACAGCCAGGAGTGAACAGCATGGATGCACAAGTAGGTAAGTAAACAACTTGATATATTTTCAAAATATTTAACCAAAATCAGCTGAAACATTAAAAATTTCCACTTTTCCCTAAAATGGAATGGAGCATTTCAGTCCATTGGTGCCCAGGACATTTTTTTCCTTGCACACATGGTGGAATTTTTAGAAAAATGAAGCAACCAAACCTTTAATTAATTTTTAATTATTTATTTTTCAGGTGTGACCCCTCCTGGGACTCAGGTATGTGGAAAGCACAATTCCAGAAGGTTGGAATTCCAGTGTGGTGTGGGGCAAACTTGGTTTTAGGGATTTAAAGGAAAACCTTAATTCAAGTTTTTCCTCCCCTCCTTTTTCCCCTCTCCCCTCTTTTCTCCTGCTTTTTCCAAGTTTTTGGTTGTTCCTTGAAATCTGTGGGCCTTTTCCCAACTTAATTATTAAATCTAGATGCTATCCACATTATTTCCATGAGATTTCCATCCTGCCCATTGGCCTGTCAGGAAATCCAGTTTTCCTTGGCCATATCCAATCCCCAATCCACAGTACCTGGATGCAGTCCAGATTCCAGGGAATTCCTGGGAAAACTGGCCTTGGAAAGCAGCAGGAAGCGTGGTGTGAGTGAGCTCAGGGAGAAGCCCAGAACCTCCCTGAAGCAAATTTTCCTCGAGATTTGGGGAACAGGGAGTGCTGCTGGAATTGTGGCTGGGGGTTGTTGTAGTCTGACCCCTTCACTTGCACTTCCTGGTGGGACTCAGCCCCTTGGGAATGTGCAATTGAGCAGCTCCGCTCCCAAAAAAGGAGGTTTTTGGGAAAAATACCGACTTAAGGTGCAAATTTGACTCCCTGCCTTTCCTGTGCTGCTGAACCACTTGGAAAATCCGGGATATTTGGGTGAAGAGGGTTTCCCAAGCCCTTTTTTTGTCTCCTCCTCAGACAACGCATCCCGTGGTCTCCACAGTCCAGCAGAGCTCCAGCAGCAGCAGCTCTGCCAGCGAGGAGCACTCCAAGCAGGTTTGTATCCCACTGGCTTTGTGCACTTGGATCCCAGTTCTTACATCAGCATTAATTTGGCTTGGAATGTTCCCAGAAATCCACGTGGACGGAGCACAAATCGCCGGATGGGAGAACTTATTACTACAACACCGAGACCAAGCAGTCCACGTGGGAGAAGCCAGATGACCTCAAAACCCCTGCTGAGGTAACCAAATCCCAAATTAATTCTGGGATATTGTGGGAACACGAGGATTTCCAAGGCTGACACCTGCAGCAGGGAGAATTCTGCTGGAAGCAATGGGAGCAAACTCTTCCAATGAGAAATGTTCCTAAAATATTTGGATTTTTCTCCTTATGCTGGGAGAACCTGAGGGTGCAAAGTGGCCAAAACTCCTCATTTTCCTCGTTTTTAGATAGGCTTTTTTATTAAAAATGTGTCTTGTTTATTATGTGGAGAAGTAATAGAGAAATAATTTAGAGAAGAAAAAATGCCTAAAAATTGCTATTTTGGTCAAATTAATGCTCTTAAAATACACAACAAATTCCTGAGAATTCCCCTGGTTTGTTTCTGTTGGATAATATCAAATCAAATTGACCCAGTGTGATTTATTTTCACTTTTTTAGCCATTTTTTCTCTTTTCTTGAGGAATATTTGAAGTTTGTAGCTGAGAACTGAAAATAAACCTTCAGCAAAGCTAAATCCACAAGGAAAAGAATAATTTTGTTGATTTTTTTTTTTTTCTTTAACTGGAAGGAGTTTCAGGAAGAAAGAGCTCCATGAAAGCAACTTTAATACACCCAAAGCCTTGTGCCCCATAATTATCCCACCTAATGTTGTTCCTAATTGCTTATTTAAGGAGCAGGAATCCTTATTTAAGGAATCACTAAAGGAGATTTTCCGTGGAAAATCTTTGTTTTTCTCTCCATCAGCAATTGTTATCCAAGTGTCCCTGGAAGGAGTATAAATCAGATTCTGGGAAGCCTTATTATTACAATTCCCAAACAAAGGAATCCCGCTGGGCAAAACCCAAAGAGCTGGAGGATCTTGAAGGTAAAAGGCTGCTGGACTTGTGTTTTTATAAATATATATTAATTAACTGTATTGTTGATGTAAATAGCAACAAAATCAGCTGGGGGAAAAGAATAATTGTGGAAAAAAAAGAATAGGCAGCAGTAGTTTAAATACTTCCTTTCTTAAAACTCTATTTAATAATCCTGACTTCCTTTCTGCTCTTTGAACTACATTTTTACGAATTAAAATAATGATTTTAAGCCAAAAAGTCATTTTTATATTCCCCAATCTTCCTGTAATGGCAATTCTAAACTTCATTTTAATCTCGATTGATTTCAGTCTTTGAAGGGCACAAACATTAAAATTTTTAATAGTAACAAAAACATTTAAAACTTTGCTTTTATTAAATCAAGAATTACCAGAACTCCCTGTGTATATGAACTATTTTAAAGCTATATTTTAATTGTCTTTCTCCTTTTTTCCTCTAGCAATGATTAAAGCTGAAGAAAACAGGTACATTTTTAATATTATGCTAATCTTTTTCTGAGAGCCTTCAAGCCTTTACTGGGGTTCTTCAAACCTTTCCTGAGGAAGTTTAAACCTTTTTCCTGAGGGTCTTTGAACTTTTCCTGAGGGCCTTTCAGCCCTTTTTTTCTTGGGAGTCTTCAACCCCTTTTTTTCCCGAGGGTCTTCAAGCCTTTCTTAGGATCCTTCAAGCCCTTTTTTTCCTGGGGCTCTTCAACCTTTTTTTTCCTGGGAGCCTTCAGATCCTTTTTTTCCTGAGGGTCTTCAACCCATTTTTTCTTGGGGGCCTTCAGATCCTTTTTTCCTCTGAGGCTCTTCAAGCCCTTTTTTTTCCTGAGGGCCTTCAGATCACATTTTTTTCCTGAGGGCCTTCAAGCCATTTTTTTCCTGAGGCTCTTCAACCCTTTCTTTCCTGGGAGCATTCAGATCCTTCTTTTCCTGAGGCTCTTCAACCCCTTTTTCCTGATGGCCTTTGAACCTTTCCTAGGATCCTTCAAACCCTTTTTCCTGAAGCTCTTTAAACCATCTTTCTTGAGGGTCTTCAACCCTTTTTTTTCCTGGGGGCCTTCAGATCCCGTTTTTTCCTGAGGACCTTTGAGCCTTCAGATCCCTGTGAGCCTTCAGATCCCTTTTTCCCTGTGAGGGTCTTTTTCACCCTTTTTTCCCTGAGGGTCTTTTTCACCCTTTTTTCCCTGAGGGTCTTTTTCACCCTTTTTTCCCTGAGGGTCTTTTTCACCCTTTTTCCCTGAGGGTCTTTTTCACCCTTTTTTCCCTGAGGGTCTTTTTCACCCCTTTCCCTGAGGGCCTATAAACCCTGAGGGCCTTTCTCACCCTTTTTCCCTGAGGGTCTTTTTCACCCTTTTCCCTGAGGGTCTTTTTCACCCTTTTTCCCTCAGGGTCTTTCACCCTTTTCCCTGAGGGCCTATAAACCCTGAGGGCCTATAAACCCTGAGGGTCTTTTTCACCCTTTTTCCCTGAGGGCTTTTCTCACCCTTTTTGCCTCAGGGTCTTTTTCACCCTTTTTGCCTCAGGGTCTTTTTCACCGGTTTCCCTGAGGGCCTTTCACCCTTTTCCCTGAGGGTCTTTTTCACCCTTTTCCCTGAGGGCCTATAAACCCTGAGGGCATATAAACCCTGAGGGTCTTTTTCACCCTTTTTCCCTGAGGGCCTTTTTCACCCTTTTTCCCTGAGGGCCTTTTTCACCCTTTTTCCCTGAGGGCCTTTTTCACCCTTTTTCCCTCAGGGTATTTTTCACCCTTTTTCCCTCAGGGTCTTTTTCACCCTTTTTCCCTCAGGGTCTTTCACCCCTTTCCCTGAGGGCCTATAAACCCTGAGGGCCTGTAAACCCTGAGGGTCTTTTTCACCCTTTTCCCTGAGGGTCTTTTTCACCCTTTTTCCCCGAGGGTCTTTTTCACCCTTTTTCCCTCAGGGTCTTTCACCCCTTTCCCTGAGGGCCTGTAAACCCTGAGGGTCTTTTTCACCTTTTTTCCCTGAGGGTCTTTTTCACCCTTTTTTCCCTGAGGGTCTTTTTCACCCTTTTTTCCCTGAGGGTCTTTTTCACCCTTTTCCCTGAGGGCCTATAAACCCTGAGGGTCTTTTTCACCCTTTTTCCCTGAGGGTCTTTTTCACCCTTTTTCCCCGAGGGTCTTTTTCACCCTTTTCTCTGAGAGCCTATAAACCCTGAGGGTCTTTTTCACCCTTTTTCCCTGAGGGTCTTTTTCACCCTTTTTCCCCTCAGGGTCTTTTTCACCCTTTTTCCCTCAGGGTCTTTTTCACCCTTTTTCCCTCAGGGTCTTTCACCCCTTTCCCTGAGGGCCTGTAAACCCTGAGGGTCTTTTTCACCCTTTTTCCCTGAGGGTCTTTTTCACCCTTTTTCCCTGAGGGTCTTTTTCACCCTTTTTCCCTGAGGGTCTTTTTCACCCTTTTTCCCCGAGGGTCTTTTTCACCCTTTTCTCTGAGAGCCTATAAACCCTGAGGGTCTTTTTCACCCTTTTTCCCTGAGGGTCTTTTTCACCCTTTTTCCCTGAGGTTCTTTTTCACCCTTTTCCTTGAGGGCCTTTTTCACCCTTTTTCCCTGAGGGCCTTTTGCCCTTTTCCTTTTCCAGGTCCTTAACTCTCCCTAAACCCCTCCTTCCTCACTTCCACCACATCCCCAAGCCGCACCTTTGCCCTAAATCTCCAAGACCTTTGCCTGCAGGTGACCGCTGTTGTTTTTATCCCCAGCACGAAGCCCGAGGACGCGGCTGCCGCCGCCTCGGCTCCGGCCACGGCCGGGGACGCTCCGAGCGGGGCCAGCGCGGCCGTGGCCACCGAGAGCGCCGCGGCCACGGCCGCTCCCTCAGGAGCCGCTCCCGAGGGGGAAGCTGCGCCGGCCGCCGCCACGGGGGACACGGACGGCGCCGGCACGGCCGCAGCCGAGGAGCAAGGCCAGGGCGGCGCCGCCCCCGGCGCGCAGGACGGGAGCGCGGACGCCGCCGCGGCCGCCACGGATGAGGCGGCCAAGCAGGAGGCCTCGGGAGAGTGAGTGCCAGGGGGTGGATGGCGGCTCCAGGAAAGGGGGTTTGGGTGGGATATCGGGGCCATGGGATGACATTCCCAAAGAAGCTGTGGCTGCCTCTGGATCCCTGGAAGTGTCCCACACTGGGACACTGGCAGCAGCCTGGGATAGTGGGAGGTGTCCCTGCCATGGCAGGGATGGAATGGGATAATCCTTAATGTCCCTTTCCACCCAGCCCATGCCATGATTCCCATCCCAAACACCAAGATCTTCCCACAAACCTGTAGCACACTTAAAGCAGGTTCTTCAAGGGAATGAATAATTTAGCACAGGACAAGAGGGGCTGGCTTTGTGATCTTAGAGAGGGATTGGGAAGAAATCATTTCCTGGGAAGGTGATGAGGCACAGGGTGCCCAGAGAGGCTGTGGCTGCCCCTGGATCCCTGGCAGTGTCCCAGGCCAGGTTGGACAGGGCTTGGAGCAGTCTGGAATGGGGTCCCTGCCCATGGAACTGGGTGGGCTTCACTGTCCCTTCCCATCCAACCCATTCCATGATAATTTATGGAGCCTCAAGAATTTGCTGCAGTTTTTCATTTCTCAGCAGCATCAGCGACAGGAAAATTCCATGGATTTTCCAGTAGCTGTAAGAATTTCCCAGCGTGCCATTAAGGCACCTATTTATGCTCCTTTTCCATGGATCTGTGCCATTGGTTATCACTGGAAGAAAATAAAATACTAGAGGGATTTTTATCTGTTCCAGCCAGGATTCCTTTTTTTTTTTTTTTAGTAATGAAAAATCTATTATGTGGAAAATTATAACTTAGGATTTTTATCACTCAAAAAAAAGAAAAAAAAAAAAAGAGAAATACTGTGGGGGATTTTAGGCAGCAGGATGTAATTAAGGAGAAAAGGCTCATTTTTATGCACTTCTATATATTTTTATATAAAATACTAATATTCCTGCTGAACTTCAACATTATATTTTTAGGAATAATTTCTAGATATAACCTTAGCAGGCATCCAGTTGCAGGAGGGAAATATTTTGCCTCGATTACTCACTTTTTAAAATTTCTTTTTCATCAACTTTTCATCAGCTGTGCCTGTAAGGAAAAGCCTTGTATGAATTATTAGAATTATTTTTTTACTTGGAGTTGCTATTTAGAAAACTCATTTTGTGGTAGTTTTGGACTCTTCAGTGCCTCTAACTTAGAAAAAAATGTTGAAACAATAAAACTCTTTTGTTTTAGTGCTGCTGCAAAGAAGGAGGATGAGGATGCCCAACCAGTTAAAAAAACCTACACGTGGAACACAAAGGAAGAGGCCAAACAAGCATTTAAAGAACTGTTAAAAGAAAAGGTATTTGGGCCAATTATTAATGTTTTATTGAACTACAAAACCTGGGTTTATTTCTATTTTATTTGCCAGCTTTTACTTGATTTTCTTGGGGAAGAATTCCTCACTCTTGAGGAAATGAAGGAAAAGAACATTGCAGTGAAGTGTTATTTTAGCTTAAAAATAAAATGTTCTTTTTTCTTTTCCCCATGGCTGATTTTAAGGAATTGTTCCATGTTGGATGCTAATTCCAGGTCTCATTCATCCATAATTTCCTGTTTTCACAGCGAGTTCCATCCAATGCTTCCTGGGAGCAGGCCATGAAAATGATCATTAATGACCCCAGATACAGGTACCCAGTCCTTCTTTAATTCCACACAAACCTTTTTTTAGGGAATTTGCTTCGAAAAAATCCAAAGTTGTGTCAGCAACAGATACTCCTGCACTTGTGCCATTGGCAGGGAATTGCCTTCCTTTCCTCCATAAGGAAATGCTTCCAACAGCTTCATTTTTATTGGGAAAGAGTGTGGAAGTTGGCATTTTATCTTGATTTGGGCATTAAAATGTTCAGATCAACTTTATGTGAAATCTGAATTATTCAAACCTGTTGTCTTTTGCTTTCTGGTTTTGATTTTCTTATTTTTCTTATTTTCTTTTTCTACTTTTTCTGATTGCTCTTTCTTTTTTTTTCTTTTTCCTGGTTTTCTTTTTTTTTTTCCTGTTTTTTTTTTTTCCTGGTTTTCTGATTTTCTTTCTTTTTATGTTCTGATTTTCTTTCTTTTTGTGTTCTGATTTTCTTTCTTTTTGTGTTCTGATTTTCTTTCTTTTTGTGTTCTGATTTTTTCTTTTTGTGTTCTGATTTTCCTTTTTCAGATTTTCATTTTTTTTCCTGATTTTCCTTTTCTGATTTTTCTGATTTTCTTTGTCTTCTCTTCCTGATTTTTTTTTTTTTTTTAATTTATAAATAACTTTGCTCTTTCCATTTCTTTCCTGGGAAGTGCTTTGGCAAAACTGAGTGAAAAGAAGCAGGCCTTTAATGCCTACAAAGTTCAGACAGAGAAGGAGGAGAAGGAAGAAGCCAGATCCAAGTACAAGGAAGCCAAGGAATCCTTCCAGCGCTTCCTGGAAAACCATGAGAAGATGACATCCACCACCAGATACAAGTAAGAGACTTGGGATAAAAATCTGGGATAAAAATCCTGATGGGATGCACTGCTTGGAGTGGCTTCAACTTCCATTTTTAGATTTTTCCTTCCTTTATAAAAATTCAAAAGATATCACAAAAAAAAAAGAGGGAAAATCAAGAATTCCTATAAAAGTGTTCCTGCTTGCAGCAGAGCTCTCCCTGATGTCCTGGGGAATTGATGGGTCATTGAGTCACCAATAAATAAATTAATTGTGTGGCTTTTTGTTTGTTTTGCCCAGAAAAGCTGAGCAGATGTTTGGGGAGATGGAGGTGTGGAATGCCATATCCGAGCGGGACCGGCTGGAGATTTATGAGGATGTTTTGTTCTTCCTGTCCAAGAAGGAGAAGGTAAATCCCCTTCAAATCCATCCAGCATCTCCTCACTTGTTCCCAAATCCCTTTAAACCTGTGCTTGAGGCTTTGTGGCAGATAAACAGCAGCTTTCAGGGAAGGTTTTGGGGTTTATTGGGATTTATTCTTGCTGATTTTACCGTGTGTTGTACTTTGGGGGGATTTTATTCAATCACATGATGGATTTTATTCTGAATCAGTCAAATAATAATAATAAGATGGAAAAAATGTGTTGTTTTGTGTCCAAGGATGAGGCTTGGAGCAACCTGGTCCCTGTCCCGGGCAGGAGGTTGGAATGGGATGAGCTTAAAGGACCCTTCCAACCCAAACCACTCTAGAATTCCATGATTTTATATCAATTAAAGATTAATTGCATATTTTCTTGGAGAACACACTAGATATCTTACATTTCTATCCAAACCACCTCCAATTGAGCCCAAAAAATAAACTTTTCCCCTCAGGAACAAGCCAAGCAGCTGCGGAAGAGGAACTGGGAAGCTCTGAAGAACATCCTGGATAACATGGCCAACGTCACCTACTGCACCACCTGGTCAGAGGCCCAGCAGTACCTCATGGACAACCCCACCTTTGCTGAGGATGAGGAGCTCCAGAGTATGGCCATGGGCTCTGGAATTCTTTGGGGAGGAGGATTCTTCCCGTCTTGGAAGGAATAACCTGATTTTTCCCCCCCCCCCCCCTTCTCCCTGTGTTCCTGCTAGACATGGATAAGGAGGATGCCCTGATCTGTTTTGAGGAACACATCAGGGCCTTGGAAAAAGAGGAGGAGGAAGAAAAGCAGAAGAGTTTGCTGAGGGAAAGGAGGAGGCAGCGTAAAAACAGGGAGTCTTTCCAGGTTGGTGGAATTTGGGGTTCTGTCCTAAAAATCTCATGGGATATCATGGGATATTCCAGTAATATCATGGGATATTCCATGTGGTTTTTTTTTATTTCTGAGGGTTGATTCAGGGAGGTGTTTAAAGCCTCAGGTGTGGGGTTGTGGCATTTTCTCTGCTGTGTTACACCCCGGGAGAGCTGGAAAAGTAGGGAGAAATCAGAGGGAATAGGCCTGGATGGGAAGGAGATGCAGCTGGGACGTTGTGGAGAAAAGCAGGAAGAACAACAGAAAAAGGGATTTTTCAGTCCTATTGGAACAAGAATGGAATTCCAGTTACCAAGCCAATCCATCCCAGCTGGTACAAGGAGCAGCTTGAGGAATAATGGCTCTGAATTCCCGTTTCCCTTGCTGTCTGCAGCTGTTTCTGGATGAGCTGCACGAGCACGGGCAGTTGCACTCCATGTCCTCCTGGATGGAACTGTACCCAGCCATCAGCTCCGACATCAGATTCACCAGCATGCTCGGCCAGCCTGGTAAGGAGGGGAAATCCCGGGAATTTGGGGCAGGCCAGAGCAGTTATTCCTGTTCTTTAACACCTAAAAATGCTGCTCTCGGGTTAAACCTGACCTGTGGCTTAACTAAACCCTCCCTCAGGATCAACTGCACTCGACCTGTTCAAGTTTTATGTGGAGGATTTAAAAGCTCGTTACCACGATGAGAAGAAGATAATTAAAGACATCTTAAAGGTGAGCATTACCTGGCTCCTCCTTTCCCATCCAAGGGAGCTGGGATTTCCTTGGAATTGAAGGAATTCCCGATGTCCCTCACACCAAAGGAGCTGTTTTTTCCAGGATAAAGGATTTGTGGTGGAAGTGAACACCTCCTTTGAGGATTTTGTCACTGTCATCAGCTCCACTAAAAGAGCCACCACGTTGGATGCAGGGAATATCAAGCTGGCTTTCAACAGTGTAAGTGTTAATTAATACATTAATTAATTAATGATTGCATTAATTTATTGGGATATCTGGGTAATGAGGCTGGGAAATCCCTTCTCCAAACACAAATTAGAGTTTATTTTCTAACTAATTCCATCGTATTTGAGGAATACTCTGTTATTTGGGGTTACTTCAGTGATTTCAGTTGCCAAAATAAAAATAAACCTTAATCCAAGCAATCAACATTTCTAAACTTGAGGGACTCTGGGATAGGAATTCAGTGATGCTTTCCTGTCTGTACATAAAAATTTCTCCAGATTTATGGGGTTCTGTAATTTTCCATCACTGGATTTTCATCAACAGCAATTCCATGCTTGGAAAACAAATAATGATTAATTTTGATAAAGTAATTTAATATTATAGTTTTGATTAATTGCGTACAGGAAAAGCAATTAATTTCCTTGTCACTTCTGAGTGACTCAGACACAACTGTGAGGGTGACCTGTGCAGAAATCCCAAGAAATGGAATTCCTTTTCCTTCCACTTCCCAACCCCTCGTGCCTTTCATTCCCGCAGCTGCTGGAGAAGGCAGAAGCGCGGGAACGGGAGCGGGAGAAGGAGGAGGCACGGAAGATGAAGAGGAAGGAATCAGCCTTCAAGAGCATGCTGAAACAAGCCACCCCCCCCATCGAGCTGGATGCTGTCTGGGAGGATGTAAGGATGAGAATTCCTTGGGAAAAACATTCCCAAAATGCCCCAACAGGTCCCTGCTAATCCCTAAAAAAACCCCGCGTTCGCCAGCCTCTTCCTGCTTCTGCTGGTGGGACTTCCCATAAAACACCCGTGGTTCCTTCAGGGAAATTTGGTAGGAAAAATTTCATCCTTTTGAAACAAAAACATCCTGAAAGAACTGGAAAAAAACCAAACCCCCCCCCCAAAAAAAAAATCCCACAGCCGCCCCAAAGTTAATTGAAATTATGTAAAGTGTAAACTTTGTCCTGGGTAAAATACCCTGGAAAATCGTTCCTTTCCAAGGATAATTTATAGAAATATTTGAGGGTTTTTTTTAAGCTTAAATGGAATGTGCAGGGGAAACAGTGGGATTCTCCATGTTTCCATGAGTTAGAGCTTCCCTGAACACTGGAAATTTGGGATTTGCTTGGAAATGTGGGATTAAGAGTTTAGCCTTGTAGCAGTTCAGGGGCTTTTCAACTGGTGAAAATAATTTTAAAAATTATTACTATTTTTAAAAATGATTATCTTTATTTTTTCACTTTTCTATTATTTTTCTTATTTTTCTTATATCTTTTTTTATTTGTTTTTATTTTTATTGGTATTATTTCTTCATATTTCTATTATTGTTTTTATTTTTCCTGATTTTTATTTCTTCAGGGTTTTAATTTTCTTATTTTTATTTATTTCTTATTTTTCCTACTACTCTTATTATGCCTTATTTTTATTATTCCTTTTTATTTTAATTTGTTATTATTTATATAATTTTTATTATTATTCCTTACTGGTTTTTTTTATTTCTTATTGCCATTATCATTGCTACAATGTATTTTATTATTTTCTTCTAATATTTTAATAAATTTATAATTTAATCTCTTTGAGTATCATTAATAGAATTAATTTTCCTGACAGATCAGAGACAGATTTGTGAAGGAACCAGCATTTGAAGACATCACCCTGGAATCTGAAAGGAAAAGGATATTTAAGGATTTCCTTCATGTACTTGAGGTAATTATTCCTTTATTTTGGAAATCATGGGACAACAGACAAGAAAAATTACATTTACATTGAGTGGGAAGGGGAAGGATTTAATGGAATTTTTCCCATAAAGTGATACCAGGAGATTAATTTGATTTTTCAGCTCTCACACTTGGGGGTTTTATTCCATTTCTTGCAGTTTGGAAGAATTTGAACTGAAATTTTGCCTTTTAATTCTGTCATTTCCAATTAGGCAGAGCAAGGGGTGGGTTTAGGCCAGGCTTAGCCTGGATCCAGGGAGCAGATCCATGGGAACCCAGGTGTTTTTCCTTGCTCCAACATGGCAGCAGTGCCCATTTTTAGGTATTTTGACATGAAATGGTGATTTTACAGAATTTTTAACCTTTCCCAGCTTTTGTGGATGAGGAGAAACATCCCATCAGTTCTTTGGGATGTCCTGTAATGGTTCTCCCATTAAATGTTGATTTTACAGAATTTTTAACCTTTCCCAGCTTTTGTGGATGAGGAGAAACCTCCCATCAGTTCTTTGGGATGTCCTGTAGGAAATGATGAGGTGGTTTTCCCATTAAATGCTGATTTTATGGAATTTTTAAACTTAGCCAGTTTTGTGCATGAGGAGAAAGATCCCATCAGATTTTTGGGATGTTCCATAGGACCTGATGAGGTGGTTCTGCCGTGAAATGCTGATTATGGAGTTCTTAACCTTTCCCAACGTTCTTGGATGAGGGAAAACATCCCATCAGTTTTTTGGGATGCCCTGTAGGAGCTGATGAGGTTTTACTGCCCCATCCCTGGAACTGTCCGAGGCCAGGTTGGAGCACCCTGCTCTGGGGAAGTTCTCCTTACCCACGGTGGAACAAGCTGGGATTTTAGGGCCTTTCCAAGGCCAATCCCTGCTGGAATTCCGAGCTCTCCCCTCCTTGCCTTGCCCACAGCACGAGTGTCAACACCACCACTCCAAGACCAAGAAACATTCGAAGAAATCCAAAAAACACCACCGGAAGCGCTCCCGTTCCCGCTCCGTGAGTATGCCTGGAAACCTTCCCTCTGCCATTCCCCGCTGCTCTGCTGGCTGCTGGAATTCCCATTATTGATTGGAATTCTCCCCTGGGCTGTGTGTGAAGGGCTCAGAGTCCGAGGACGACGACAGCCACTCCAAGAAGAAGCGGCAGCGCTCGGAATCGCGGTCGGTGTCGGAGCGTTCTTCCAGCGCCGAATCCGGTACGGGATGGGATGGGATTGGCTTTGAACCAGCTGTGCTGTTCTCCTTTGGGATTTATCCATTGATTCCTGGGGGTTTTGTTTCTCCCTGTGGCTGCAGAGAGGAGTTACAAGAAGTCCAAAAAACACAAGAAGAAGAGCAAGAAGAGGAGGCACAAGTCTGTAAGTGGAGCCCAGTTTTCAGTTTGGGTTGTGGACAGCCTGGCACCTGCTGTCAGTCACCCCAGCTGGGTGATCCTAGGGAAAAACTGGGATCAAGCTGGAGGGGGGTATTGCCAGAATAACAACTCTGTTACATATCCCTAACTAATAATAAACTAATACTAAACCACTTCAAACTGCTGAATTTGGAGGGTTTAACTCCAGGTGAGGGACTCCTGAGTAGCCTGGGATTTGCTGTTTATCCTGGCAAATCCAGGTGTTCTCCTTCGGGAAGGATCCCGGCCATTCCTTGTGCCTGCCTGAGCCATCAGGGTTGTGTTGGAAGCTCTGGGCTGTACCAGAGCAGCAAAAGGATCCAAAATGCAGAAGGAGCTTCACTTCTTCCTGGGAGGGTGGGGAGGCCCTGGCACAGGATGCCCAGAGCAGCTGTGGCTGCTCCATCCCTGGAAGTGTCCCAGGCCAGGGTGGACAGCCTGGAGCAACCTGGGATGGGGGAAGGTGTCCCTGCCCGTGGCAGGGGTGGAATGGGATGAGACTTAAAGGTCCCTTCCAACTTAAATCATTCCATGATTCTACAGTTCTTTAAATGGAAGTTGGACTTAAAAATATTCAACAATAATATTCACTATTCCCATTTTTTTTTTCCCACAGGATTCACCAGAATCTGATGCGGAACGAGAGAAGGACAAGAAAGAAAGAGAGAGGGACAGCGAGAAGGAAAGAGCCAGACAGAGATCTGAGTCCAAGCATAAATCTCCCACTAAAAAACGGCCTGGAAAAGATTCTGTAAGCCCTGCTTCCTGTTTTTCCTGATGCTGTGGGCTCTGCTGGATGCAGCTCCATAGGTTTGCTCTGGGAGGGGTCAGAGGTTGCATTTGAGGATCCTGGAGGTCTTTGCCATGCCCCAGTTTGGATTTTGGGGTTCCTGAGTGACACAGAGCAGCCAGCTCTGGCTGTGTGTCCCTGCTGAGGCTGCCAGTGTGGAACCTCCCTGGACAATCCCATCCTGACCGCTGTCCCATCTCTCCACAGGGAAACTGGGATACCTCTGGCAGCGAGCTCAGCGAGGGGGAGCTGGAAAAACAGAGGAGGACTCTTTTGGAACAGCTGGATGAAGATCAATGAGAAGATCCTTGATACCAAAAATGTTTACAGGTGGCAAAATAAAACCAAGCCTTGTGTGGGCAAGGCCCTGGGGCCGGTGGCTGGTGGCCCATGGCCACAACAACGGTGGCTTTTAGTTTTTTACCACTTCAATCCAGTCAAAAGTAGAAAAACCCATGGAATTCTGAGGGCAAAGCTGTGCCTGGCCTGGAGCTGCGGGGCGGGATGGGGGCTGGGATCCCCTGGAGGGGACACAGAGGTGGCAGCAGTGTCCCCAAGCACTTTCCCAGTGTCCTTCCCAAGGCAGGGAACAACCCTGGGCTGCCTGGGCAGAGCCCAGTTCAGCTTTGGGAAAAAAACCTCCTAATTTAATTCCTTGTGCTTTCGTTCTTTGATGGATTTGGTTGGGTGGGATTTTTTTTTTTGGGAAGGCAGCAGAAGTAAGGAATCCACGTGCTGATGTGTTCTGCAATCCCCCTGGATTTTGGGCTTATTTGGCACTGGGGCTTTTGTCCAAGACTGATCCGTGTCCAAGTCCCGACTCCATCAATCCCAAATCCCGGGGAATGCTGTGGATGGGAATTCTGCTGTGCCAGCAGAGGGAGCATTTGGGACACAAGCACCTCGGCATTCCCGAAATCCCAGCCCGGCCCAGCCCTGGCTGTTACTCCAGCGTTTCTCTCCACCTTTTCTCTCCCCCTTCCGGAAACTTAGGAATAAAAATCCGATGTTAAACGCAATTCCATGTGTTGCCTTAAGAACCTGCTGCAGAATGTACCTGCACAGCCCAGAGGAGGGAGGAGGAAGCAGCTCCAGCCGTGTTTTCCAGCCCCTGCACGTTCAGGAAGGCGCCCCCAGCCCTGCTCGGTGAGAAAATTGGGAAGCCGCTGTCCTTGGAATATTTTTGTACATTTTTATCAATGATTAAACCTTGTCTTTTAGCATGTACTGGTATTTATTTCTCCTTAAATACTCTGTACAGCTCTGAGCCACAGACTCATAAAACCTGCTTGAAGACTTTTTAGATTCCTTCTCAGGAGTTTTTTCCTGAATTTTGACCACTTTTACCAGTGCATAAACACATAAGGATCAATTTATCCAGGGAATTTTCTGGTTAGGATGGTTACAAGGCTCAGAATCCTTAAGAACACCCTGAGATTGAAATGAGTTAATTTGAAATATAAAAGGCAGGAGGTTGTAACCATTTTTTCCTGGGATGCTTTGGGATTTTCTGGAATGGTTTGGGATGGGAAAGCACACCCAATCCTGCTGTTTCCCCCTGAAGGGTCGTTGCTCATCACCCATTGCCTGGGGAAAAACACCTGGATTTGGTCAAACAGGGCTTGGGGGGGGGGGTTTGGTATCCATGGGTGTTTGGTGTGGAAATCCAGGTTGGAATATTCCAGGTTTTTCCCTGCAGGCTCTCCCAGGAAGGATGGGATAATTCCAGGACTGAACAATCAGCCAGGTTTGCTTTGCTCACCTGCCACCCACTTCCCTGGATTTATATCCCAAAATGGGAATGCTCCAAGTGGGAAGAGCCACTGGAAAACAGGAGGGCAGCAGCTCCTGGAATGTGGCATGGAGTTGGGATTTAGAGTCTGACAGGTCCCAAGGGTTTGTAAGCAGGGAGCAACTTCTTCCAGTGCTCTTCTTCCCTTGCATCCACACAAATTCAAGGAAAAAGATGTTCCTAAGGGAATATCACTTTTAAAAGGTTTGCCTTGATTTTTCCATTAAAAATAAAAAACTGGGAATGTCAGTCCAGTGGTGGGGTTTTCTTAACATCTTAATTCAGTTTGCTGGAAGAAACTCAGCTTAAGCTGAGCCTGCTTTTAAACCAAGCAAGGCAGGATTGAGTTCCAGAGAATTGACTTCAGGCTTATTTTTCCAGCTTTTTTTTTTTGGTGTTTTCCTATTTCCCAGCCCCATCTTTTCCTGTGGCAGCCCCAGCACAGCCAACATCTGCATTCTCTCCTGGAAACTGGAAGGAATTTTAGCTAAATTGATTCTTTTTGATCAATTATTGGATTATTTTGGATGATTTTTAACCGTGTCCATCAATGTTGAAACCTTGGCTGTGCTGGTTAATACTGCCCCCCCCCGAATAATTTTATTAAACCCTTTTAAATTTTGATATTAAAATTCAAATTGTTTAGGCCTTAAATATTTGAATTGTTTTGAGTGCATTTCTGGCAAATATAGATCCCCATTTATTCCTCTCCTGGAGCTGATCCAGGTGTCTCCCAGGAACATCCACACCCCAAATTTCTTCCCTCAGCCTCTTTGAGATTAACAAATAATAAATTGATTTTTCAAAATTCTTTCAGTCTTCATCCACACAAGCTCCAGGTGTTCACCTAGCAAATACCAGCATTTTTTTGGAAAAAAAAAAGAAAATCAAAACAACAGGTAAAAGTGTCCCAAAAAACCCCTCTGGATTTCAGTGTAGTAGTGTAAATAGTTTATTTGATTTTATGGCAGGAACAGACCAGGAAAGGAACGTGAACTGCTTTAGAAACACTTCTAATCTTGCTAAGAAGCTGATCTATGACTAGAAAAATATTAAAGAGAACATGCCAGCTTGGCTTTCATTCTGGGCTTTTATTATAAAAATACCTTTGAGCTGAAGAAAATGAGATTTAGTGCTTATACCCCAGCAAGTGCTGAAATTTGAAATTCAAATTATCCAATTTTCTTTGATCCAAACACTCATTCCAACAGTGGCATGTTCTCTTTAGCAGGTCAAGTACACAGTGCTGTAAATGCAAAACTTGGCAGTTTTTCAAGGAAAAATTCCTGGAAATTGGTCAATGTGGTAACTCTGAGTCCAAAACTGTCCTTTTAGTTAAATATAAAAACAAAAACTATAAGTTAAAATAACATTCAGATTGTATAGCACAGGCTTGATGCATTTATTTCCTTTTAAACAATATTTACAATATTACCCAGAGGCTAAAGTTGGGGGGGGAAGTGTAAAAACCATAAAAAACTGCACCAATTTTGTAGCAAAATATCTGTACATTTAAAAACAGATTATCATATAACTACACATTATCCAAGGAAAAAAAAAAAAAAAAAAAACAGGGACCTTCACCAGTGGTTCACAGGAGCACAATGGAAAAGGGCAAAGAAATTCAGTGGTTAAATACTATACAAGAAATTTTACAATTAACAGATGGATGAGCCCAGGCAGGGAAGCTGGAAGCAAAATGGGATTTGGGAAGGACAAATTTCTCCTCAGCCCAGCTCTTCCCAACTCCTGGGTGCTGCTGGCAGGGAGTGGGATCCATCCTGCTGCTCCGGGGCATGGGGAGGGGCACCGTGGTCCTAAATCAGCCTCCTGACCCTTTTTAGGCTTGGAAAATGCCATGGAGAACCTAAACCCTACTGGGAGTTTTAGGCTGGGCTTCCCTTCCAAAGGAGCCTCCGCAGGGATCCGAGCGGGGATGTCTCGGAGCAGGGTTGGAATCCCCCTGCCAGGAACTGGACTGCACTGGTCCTTCAGAGCCTAATACTGATTACTGGGTGTTAATTGCTTAGTGCTAATTAATAAATAGGCTGTTACCCCAACGCTGCCAGCCAAAGCCCTGGAACGTGCCAAGCCCCCGTGCTGGGCTGGGGGAACCTCCTGTTCCCTTCCTAGCCCTGGGACTGTGGGCCCACATTCCATTTGGAGGCTGCGTGGGCTGGGAAAAGGGCTGGGTTCTTCCTTGGGATTATTTTAATTCCAGGTACGGAAAGCCCTCAAATGTCTTTGTAGATTGAATTTTAAAAGAGCCGTTAAGTGCAGCTGAAGGCCAAGCCTGCCCCTCGGCCCAGCATTAAAAGCCAAGCACATCCCAGTATTCCCAGTTTCCAACCAGTCAGGCCCACGGGAGCCCTCGCTCTCACCAACCCAACCCCCCCCCCCCCCCAAACCAACCCTTATTTTACATTTTGGTTACAAACCCTGCAGAGCCTCGGCGTCCAGAGAAACCCAACCAACCCCAACCCTATTGCTTGGATCCAGCAGGAGCAGGAGCTTCCATTTCAGGCACTTGGCGTGGAGAGCCCGGCCAGCCCTCGGCGGGTCCGTCGTCCCTGGAAAAGGAGGCGGGATGCGCGCGGAGCCCATCGCGCTCCCCCGGCGGGCTCACATGGCCAGCTCGGCGCCGTTGGAGCGCAGCCCGTGCTCGTCGAAGCGGCGGCGCACGCTCCTCCTCAGCGCGTCGGCCCGGCGGTACGGCTGGTTCCGGAGATCTGCGGGGAGCCGGCAGTCAGCAGCGCCCGCGCGGACACGCGGCACGGCAGCGCGCGCTGGGGGGGAAGGCCCGCTGGAAGCCAGTCAAAGCAGCTTGTGGAAGGACGGGAGCAGGGATGAGCCCCGGCGCGGCGCAGGGAAGGACGGACGTGCCCGAGCTACGCGCCCCGCCGGCCGGTTAATACTGGTGGGATCGGGATGCTGGTGGGAATGGTGCTGTGGGAACGGCACCGAGGCCGCATCGACCCCAGCCAGGTGCTCTGAGGTGGTCCCTGCGTGTTCCCACACGCCAGAGCTGGTGGGTGTTCCTCACGGCAGGTGTGTGTGACCCTGCCGGGATGGATTTAGGATCCCTACATCCCATCGAGCGTGGAATCGTTCAGGTTGGCAAGGACCTCCAAGATCTAAAAGAGGTGCCCCTGGGAAAAGCAGCTGGCACTGGGTTGGGATTCTCCAGCTGCTTTCCATGGCTGGAGCGATGCTTCATCAGCCAAAGGAGGGGAGAGCTCGGGAGGGAACACTGAGCATGGGATGGATGGATGGATGGATGGATGGATGGATGGATGGATGGATGGATGGATGGATGGATGGATGGATGGATGGATGGATGGAAGAGGGAGAAAGCTGATGCATGGGATGGTGGAAGCCCATTACAGGTGTCACATGTGCTGTCACCTGTGCAACTACAAGAGAACAAGCAGCGAAGACAATTCCAGCTCAAATATTGGTCTCCTGGCCAACAAATTTGTGTTGGACTGGGCAAATCCCTCAGACTTCCTGGGTAACTTGTGTTGGGGGTCACACAGGACTCCCAAACTTCTCAGCTCTCCCCTCTCTACACCTGGAGTTGGAGATTGTCCACCTCATGCAGAACCCAACTGTGGGGCTGCAACACCTGGGGACAAAAATATTTTGGGCTGGACTTGAAGAGAAATGGCCAAACCAGGGTGTGATGGTGGTCACCAACCAACAGCACCTGGGGACAAGATTATTTTGGGCTCAACTTGAATTAAAATGGCCAAAATGGAGTGTGAAGATGGTCACCAACCAACAAAGACTGTTTTGGGCTCAACTTGAGGAGAAGTGGCCAAAACAGTGTGGTGATGGTCACCAGCCAACATCCAGTGGATCCCTGCACCTCCAGAGGTGAAAATCAAGGATCTGGGTCTCAACTGGCCTGGAGGGTCTCACCAGTATTAGCTCAGCCACATCTACCACCAGCTGCCTGGCACAGAGAAAGAGGAGGAAGCCAAGTAAAAAGAGATGCTTGCCAGCTCTGGGAATCCTCCACCACGGCTGTGCTAGAAGAAATCCTTACCCTCGAGTGAACATTGGGAAATTTAGTGATATTATTCTTCTTTAGGGCTAAACAGAAAACAAAAACAAAAAAACAACAAACAAAACAGAACACAAAAAAAAAATGATGGTTAAGTAAAAAAATGGGATGGAGAATGAAGAGCAAGTCAAGTCAGTGTTCAAACCTCCCGGGCAGAAACCACAGAGCAAGAGGGATTAGACAGGGCAGGAGGGACAGGAGGTGCTCCCTACCCCAATTCCAAGCTGCTTTGAAGGTTGGCTCCAGGAAGAGGACACAGAGAGAACCCGGAAGAGCAAAGAACCATGGAGTGGGTTAGTTTGTGGATTTATTGGCAGCACTGATGGATTTCACAGGGAACAGTGGAAGGAACACTGCTGGCTTCTTAAGCTGAGTCCTTAATGAGGACAACAGTGTCCAGGGCCATGCTGGGTGAGGGACACCCGTGGGACAACGGACACCACGACGGGAATCGCTCAGTTCCATGTCAGGTTTGGCACCATTCCGGTGGTTTTGCCCTGTATTCCCAACTCCCAGCCCCACTCCCCACTCCCCTGCTCCATGCACTGAGCCCGGCCTCGGCACCAGCTCCAGGCTCAGAGAGAATTCCTGATTCCATGAAATAAAGCTGGCATGGAACTGGCATGGAGTAAAAGAGTTAAATATGGACATGACCGAACAAGGAGAGATTCCACCCCTCTGTTCCACCCCATGCAGCTGAACATGCAGGAGCTCGCTAGGAATCCTAAACCACCCCATGGGGGTTATTCCCGAGTCAGAAGCCACCCCCAAGGCCATTCCCAAGGTCCATGCAGGCCGGAATTCCACTCGGAGGTGCCACGTGCACGGCACCCCGAGGCGACACAAGCCAAGTGAGCTGTCACTGCTTGGGCTCCTCAGCCCTTGCACTGCAGGAGACTCATCCCAGTGACTCCCAGCTTGTTCTACGGGACACAGGGACAGCCGGATGGGATGGGATGGAAGCAGGGATGGGATGAAGAGGACATGCAACAGAGGGGACTCCACTACAACGTCAGGAGGACGCTGGACACCACTACACACTCAACAGTCACAGACTCCTGGCTGAGATCCACACAAACAAAGTGGCAAAAAGTCTACAGCGACCTTCCTGGTTTCTAAGAGCGTCAGGTGTGAAAGAGGGAGAGTTTAGTAATGGAATTCCTCAGGGACAACAGGGTCGCAGAAGAACCGAGAGCCGCGCTTGGCGCTTCGGGCGGTGAACGGCACCGTCTTCAGCACTGCATGGGAACAACAACAGCCACACACAAACCAAGGTCAGCGCTGCTCCAGGCCAGGGGACAGCTCAGTGCTCCCACAAGGGACACGGGGACACGCTCCAGCCTGCTCCTCACTGGCCTTGGCACAAGGTGGTTGTGAGGCTTCAGGAGGTATTTCATCCACTGGTGGAATCCCAGCCTGGTTTGGGTTGGGAGGGACCTTAAACTCATCTCATCCCACCCCTGCCATGGCAGGGACACCTTCCACTGTCCCAGGCTGCTCCAAGCCCTGTCCAGCCTGGCCTGGGACACTGCCAGGGATCCAGGAGCAGCCACAGCTCACCTGGGCATGTTGTGCCAGGGCCTGCCCACCCTCCCAGCCAGGAATTCCTTCCCAGTCCCTGACCTTTCCTCCATCTTAAAGCCATTCCCCCTCTAATAAAGTAAATCCCTTTAAGAACTTGCTTTAAGGTGTGCTACAGGTTTGTGGGAAAACCTTGGTGTTTGGGATGATTTGGGTTGGAAGGGACCTTAAATCCCATCCAGTGTCACCCCAGCCAGGGGCAGGGACACCTTCCACTATCCCAGAGTGCTCCAAGCCCCGTCCAACCTGGCCTGGAGCACTCCCAGAGATGGGGAGGTGCAGGATTTACTGGGAGATCTCCAGGGATGGGGAGGTGACCTTGGTCCTACCTGACCTTCCATGCCTGACCTTTCCTCCTCCGTGGCTTGAGGCCCCAAAATGGGCAAATCCAGGCACAAGAGTGCAGGAAATGTTTAATTAGAGCCTGGCAGCCTCTCCCCTGGATGGTTTTTTTCCATAGGGATGGGCGTCTGCCACACAATCTGTTCCTTCCACAGAGCAGGGAAACCATTTTTCCAATTAATCAAAGTCCCAGGAGTCCGGAGGAGTTGTGGAAGCAATGCCAGGTTGGATATTATTGCCACCCTGCCCTTTAAATGAGGAATGTTATCTCAGGGCCATTAATCAAAGTTAAAAGGAGTTGGGCAAGCTTCACACACTTCATCCAGTTGGACAAAAATTCCCTGGCTTCCTTAGTGAGGGATCAAACAGCTCTCCTGCCCTTCTGCAGGAAAAAACTCCTGTGGAAAACTTCCAGGAGCAGCTGGCAAAGACCCTTTATTTTTGGGTTCTGCGCAAGGAAACTGAGTTTGTGAAGCTCCTGAGGTGTTTAAATCATTTTCCTTCCACACCACAGGTGAAAAACGTGTGGGAAACTCCCAGTCCTGCAATCCCTGAAGCTGGAAGTGTTAAAAAGGATTTAATTCCTGGCAAAGATGCAGTTCAGGTGGCTCTTTCAATCAGCAAATATTGGCAGCCAAGTCCTGACAGTGCTTGGCCACAGCAGGGGCTGTCTCCCTTTCCTCTGGGATCTGCAGGAAAACCTGGAGTAGTTTGGGGACGCTGGGGGCTGACTGAAGGATTTCTAGGATCAATCTTAATGAAAACAGAGGCTCTTCATCCTCACCCTGATCCCATTTGTGGGGAGAAAAAAGGGATCTGGGACAGATCCACAGGGCACAGCTGGAGCAGCTGCTGGGATCAAGCACTCCCTGCCTGCTCTAAAACCCTGGCAGTGTCCCCACAAGCTGGAAGAGAAGGAGCAGAACCTTCACACCAAAGCAGGAGGGGAACAAAGGAGGGCACAGAGGCGTGGAGCAGGCACTGGGCAGATCCCTGCCGGGCATTCCCGAGGCCGGGATCCCAGCCGGCGGGCAGGGGGCAGCAGGGTACCTGTGATGATGTCCTCGATGGCGCCGTCCTTGCCCTCGTACACGTGCCGGTTGTCCTTGACCTGCCGGCGCCGCAGCTCGGCGATCAGCTCCTGCTGCTGCCGCTTGCTCTTGTGCGACGGGGACTGGGAACACGCACGGGCACGGTCAGCGTGGAGCTCCCCCATCCTCCCCCGGGCTCCCTCCTGAGCCTCACACGCCCCTGAACCCCAGCAATTCCCACGGGAACTGCCATTTCCACCCCATTCCCAAGGCTGGGAACAGCCTCGTCCTCCTCCTCTTCTCTTTCTCCTCATCCTCTTTGCCCTTCCCCTACTTCTCTTCCTCTCTCTCCTCCTTATTTTCTTTTCCTCCTTCTCTTTTTCATCTTCCTCCTCCTCCTCTTCTCTTTCTCCTCATCCTCTTTGCCCTTCCCCTACTTCTTATCCTCCTGTCTCTCTTCCTTCTTTTCTTTTCCTCCTTCTCTTTTTCATCTTCCTCCTCCTCCTCTTCTCTTTCTCCTTATCCTCTTTCCCCTTCCCCTACTTCTTCTCCTCCTGTCTCTCCTCCTTCTTTTCCTCCTCTTTTTCATCTTCCTCCTCCTCCTCTTCTCTTTCTCCTCATCCTCTTTGCCCTTCCCCTACTTCTTCTCCTCCTCCTCTCTCTCCTCCTCCTTCTTTTCCACCTTCTCTTTTTCATCTTCCTCCTCCTCCTCTTCTCTTTCTCCTCATCCTCTTTGCCCTTCCCCTACTTCTCGTCCTGTCTCTCCTCCTTCTTTTCTTTTACTCCTTCTCTTTTTCATCTTCCTCCTCCTTCGCTTCTCTTTCTCCTCATCCTCTTTGCCTTCCCCCCACTCCTTCTCCTCCTCCTCTCTCTCCTCCTTCTTTTCTTTTCCTCCTCCTCTTTTTCATCCTTGTCCTCCTTCTTTTCCTCCTTCTCCTCCTTTCTTGCTCCCGCTCCATGGAGAAATCAGGGAAGGATAAAAGCTTGTGGAAATACGGACAAGACAACTTTCCACCTATTTAGTTTTCCTTAATTCTGCCGACTTCCAAAGCAGCAGGACCCACATTGGAACTTTTCCAGCCTATCCCAGTTCCCTCCATAAAAACTTCCAGACTCTTTGTAGGCAACTACAAAGTTCCTCACTCAGAGCTGAGGTTTCTGAAAATCAGGAACCCAATCCCACCTGGAAGCTGTTTATCTGTGCCATACCTTTTGGTCCTGTTGCTCCATCAACGCTTCTTGCTCCATGAGTTTTTCCATTAAGGCCTGTTCCTGCTTTTTCCTCAGCTCGTTTTCTTCCTCTGCTTGCTGTTTGTGAGAAAATCCACAGGTTAGAGATCCCAGGGGAGCCAGGGAGCAATGGGATCCGTGCCACCACGGTGCTTTCTGGGGAAGGGAGAGGAGGAGGAGAAAGAAGAAGAAAGGCAGAGAGGAGAAGGAAGAGAAGGAGGAGGAAGAAAAAGAGGAGAAGGAGGAGGAGGAAAAGAAAAGGAGGAGAAAGGAGGAGGAGAATAGGAAGGAGGAGTATAGGAAGAGAAGAAGTTGGGGGAGGACAAAAAGGATGAGGAGGAGGAGAAAGAAAGAGAAAGAGAGAAAGGGAAGAGAAAGAGAAAGGGAAAGAAAAAGAGAAAGGGAAAGAAAAAGAGAAAGGGAAAGAGGAGGAGGAAGAGGAGAAGGAAGAGGAGGAGGAGGACAAGGACAAAGACAAGGACAAGGAGGCTCTGGTTTACCTTGTAGGCCTTCACAAAGCGGACAAACACCGGGAAGAACACCGAGGGTGGGGTTGTCTTGGGATTCTCCCCGAAATACTTCACAGCATCATCAAAGGCATCCTGCAACAGGCACAGCTTCAGTGCCCTGCACCCCCACCCCCAGCATTCCATGGAAATACAGCCCACCCCCGGGTGTCACCCCCTCAGGGCAGATCCCGGGAACACAGAGGTACCTGGGCTATTTTGGCATCGTCCTGGAGCTTCTTGAGCTTGCCCTCGTTGCTCTGGATGAAGTCCTTGAGCATGGTGTTGTGGTCGTGCATGGTGTACTCGCGCTTGGTCAGCTCCAGGCCCCGCTGCAGCTCCTTCACGTCCAGCAGGACGTTCTCCAGGGACACTGGGAAGCGGCACAGGGATGCTGAGCGTGCCAGCCGTGCCGGGAGCTGGGCCCAGCCTGGCAGGGCAGAGGAGGGGGCCGTACCTGCTGCTGCCTTCTCCACGTAGTGCAGCTCGTTGTAGAACAGGGCCACGTGCTGGTACTTCTCCTTCACCACGTTGGAGATGTAGTGCAGCAGCGTCTGCTTCCGGTCCGTCGACTTGGTCTCCAGGAGCTGGGGGGAGCAGGAGCTCGGCTGTGGGGAGCTGTGGGGAGCTGGGACAGGCTCCGAGCTCAGGGACTCACTGGGGCTGCTCCAGAGTCTTCTCCGTGCTGGGAACCACCAGCGGAGCCCCCCAGCAGCCACCTGGACCCCCTGAAGGGCCACAGGGGTGGGATGGAGAGGCTGGAAAACTGGGAAAGCATCTGGGGGTGATGAACGTGAGCCCAGCTGGGCAGGAGGCCAATGGCCCCTGGGCTGTGCCAGCCCCGGTGTGACACAGCCCGGGGCACTGCCCGTCCCTGTGCTGGCACTGCTGGGGCACCTCCAGGGCTGGGGACAGCTCTGGGACAAGAGGGACCCTGAGGGGCTGGAGCAGGGCCAGGGAGGGGAACGGAGCTGGGAAGGGGCTGGGGAATTCCTGAGGGAGCTGGGAAGGGGCTGGAGAATCCCTGAGGGAGCTGGGAAGGGCTGGAGAATTCCTGAGGGAGCTGGGAAGGGGCTGGAGAGTTCCTGAGAGAGATGGGAAGGGGCTGGAGAATTCCTGAGGGAGCTGGGAAGGGGCTGGAGAATTCCTGAGGGAGCTGGGAAGGGGCTGGGGAATTCCTGAGGGAGCTGGGAAGGGGCTGGAGAATTCCTGAGGGAGCTGGGAAGGGGCTGGGGAATTCCTGAGGGAGCTGGGAAGGGGCTGGGGAATTCCTGAGGGAGCTGGGAAGGGGCTGGAGAATTCCTGAGGGAGCTGGGAAGGGCTGGGGAATTCCTGAGGGAGCTGGGAAGGGGCTGGGGAATTCCTGAGGAGCTGGGAAGGGGCTGGAGAATTCCTGAGGGAGCTGGGAAGGGGCTGGAGAATTCCTGAGGGAGCTGGGAAGGGCTGGAGAATTCCTGAGGGAGCTGGGAAGGGGCTCAGCCTGGAGCAAAGGAGGATCCAGGAGGGAAAAGCTCTGCAGCAGAGCCCTCCACAAACTTCCCACACTTTTTTTCCCCTCACGTTTTCTCCGCTTTTTGATTTTCCCCTCATGGCAGGGGAGACCCTGAGGGGCTGGAGCAGGGCCAGGGAAGGGAACGGAGCTGGGAAGGGGCTGGAGAATTCCTGAGGGAGCTGGGAAGGGACTGGGGAATTCCTGAGGGAGCTGGGAAGGGGCTGGGGAATTCCTGAGGGAGCTGGGAAGGGGCTCAGGCTGGAGCAAAGGAGGATGCAGAGGGATCTTTTCCCTCTCTGGAATTCCCTGCCAGGAGGGGACAGCCGGGGAGATTTGGGATCATCCCAGGGAACAGGGACAGGAGGAGAGGGAACGGCCTCAGGCTGGCCCAGGGGAGCTCAGGGTGGGTTTTGGGGAAATTCCTTCAGGAAAAGGTGCTCAGGTGGAGCCCCCATCCCTGCAGGGATTCAAAGCCCTGTGGATGTGGCACTGGGCACACGGCAGTGGTGGCCTTGGCAGTGCTGGGAATGGTTGGACTCCAGGGTCGTGGAAGGTTTTTCCAGCTTCAAGAACTCCACAGCTCTAATTCCCAGCTGGTGCCCACAGCACATCCCTGCTTTTCTTACCAGGTCTAAACTCTGCAGCTTAAATCCATACACAGCCCCTCGTTTGCTGCTGTTCATGTAATTCCCAAGAGCCAGGATGATCTGCCAGGATGAAACAGAGCAGAGCAGGAATTCTCAGGACAAATTACAAATTCCTGGAGGTTTAGACACTGCTGGAAGGAGAGCTGAGACCAGACCTACCTCCAGGATTTTCTTCAGTTTTTGGGATGACTTTATGGAGACAGAGGCAGCGATTATGGCGTGGAGTTGCTGCAGGGAAACACAGGGAGAGCTTTGGTTAATGCACACCCAGCCAGGGGGAAAATGGACACCCAAACACTCACATCCTGGGAAAAAACCTTCCTGGTTTTTATCCACACCATGGGACAGAGCACTGATGTCCCTCTGCCATGGAACCAGGCTGGCAGAGCTGGGAATGTTCCCCTGGAGAAGGGAAGGCTCCAGGCAGAGCTCAGAGCCCTGGGAATGTTCCCCTGGAGAAGGGAAGGCTCCAGGCAGAGCTCAGAGCCCTGGGAATGTTCCCCTGGAGAAGGGAAGGCTCCAGGCAGAGCTCAGAGCCCTGGGAATGTTCCCCTGGAGAAGGGAAGGCTCCAGGCAGAGCTCAGAGCCCTGGGAATGTTCCCCTGGAGAAGGGAAGGCTCCAGGCAGAGCTCAGAGCCCCTTGCAGGGCCTGGAGGGGCTCCAGGAGAGCTGGAGAGGGACTGGGGACAAGGGATGGAGGGACAGGAGCCAGGGAATGGCTCCCACTGCCAGAGGGCAGGGATGGCTGGGAGATTGGGAATTGGGAATTCCTGGCTGGGCTGGAATTCCCAGAGCAGCTGGGGCTGCCCTGGATCCCTGGCAGTGCCCAAGGCCAGGCTGGCACCCTGGGACAGTGGGAGTGTCCCTGCCCATGGCGGGGTTGGAATGAGATATTCCTTATTTTCTCTTCCCCCCCAGCCCTGTGTGGGATTTTCCCTGCCCTGATTTGGACTCCAGGATTCCAAACCCAGATTCACCCCCCTCAGATGTAAATGAGGATTCACATTCCAGCCCCTACAGCTCTCCCAGGGATTCAGGCTGGGTGGAAAACAATTCCAAGGGCCCACGGACCAGCACCAAGAGTAACTTTTCCCAACAATATTCCTTCGAGGCTGCCCAGGCTCCCCAGGGAATGGGCACATTCCCAAGGCTGCCAGAGCGTTCAGACAGCGCTGCCAGGGATGCCCAGGCCGGGGTTTTGGGGTGTCTGTGCAGGGCTGGGGTTGGATCCACGGCCCCGAGGTCCCTTCCAGCTGTGTTTATTCCAGCTGTGTTTATTCCAGCTGTGTTTATTCCAGCTGTGTCTATTCCCTGCTCCCACTCACCGGGGTGAGCATCTGGATGCTCTCGGCGAAGTTGCCGATGAAGGCCATGATGGTCATTTTCTGCATCAGCCTCTCGATCTTGCTGAACTGCATCATGAACCTGTCCTCATCTGACAGGTTCTCCAGGGGCTTCCTCTCCCTCTCGTAGAGCCTCAGCACCTTCACCTCGTTCTCCGTGGGCAGGAACCGCATCAGGCACTCCACGAAATCCACCGGCAGCGTCTTCAGGTCAAACCTGCGGGAAAATCCCGGGAAAAGGGCGTGGGGACAGAGCTCACAGGGAAGTGGCCAGGCCATGGATGTCCCTCTGCTCTGGGGCCAGCCTGGGAGAGCTGGGAATGTTCCCCTGGAGAGGGGAGGGATCCAGGCAGAGCTCAGAGCCCCGGGAATGTTCCCCTGGAGAAGGGAAGGCTCCAGGCAGAGCTCAGAGCCCCGGGAATGTTCCCCTGGAGAAGGGAAGGCTCCAGGCAGAGCTCAGAGCCCTGGGAATGTTCCCCTGGAGAAGGGAAGGCTCCAGGCAGAGCTCAGAGCCCTGGGAATGTTCCCCTGGAGAAGGGAAGGCTCCAGGCAGAGCTCAGAGCCCCTTGCAGGGCCTGAAGGGGCTCCAGGAGAGCTGGAGAGGGACTGGGGACAAGGGATGGAGGGACAGGAGCCAGGGAATGGCTCCCACTGCCAGAGGGCAGGGATGGCTGGGAGATTGGGAATTGGGAATTCCTGGCTGGGCTGGAATTCCCAGAGCAGCTGGGGCTGCCCTGGATCCCTGGAGGTGCCCAAGGCCAGGCTGGACAGGGCTTGGAGCTGCCTGGGACAGAGGGAGGGGTCCCTGGATGAAGTGGATGAGCTTTAAGGTCCCTCCCAACCCAGAGCAGTCTGGGATTCAGCTCCACATGAAGAAAAGCAAAGCAGCTGTGAAGCTCCTCCTGCCCTGCCCATGCAGATGGGAACAGGATCCAGGGATAATGGGAATGATGCTGCTTCCATTTCCAAACATGTGGCCATTCCCCCACCCCTCCAGGCTCCCTTTTCCAGGGAAAAGAGGTGGTGAGGAGCAAATATTTGTATTTAAATGGCTCAGAGCCCCCTAAAGCCCAACTGCTGAACCTGTCAGGACCTGGGGCAGGTTTGGGTCACCCTCAGCCAAAGGCAAACTTGTGCATCCACATTTTGGAGATATTCCTTAAGGGAGGAGTGGGAAATGTTTGCCATGGCCACAATGAGTCTGGATGGATTTGGGATCAGCCCCAAGGAGCGGCTGCACCTGTCCCTGGAGCAGGGAAGGATCCCTGTCAGTTCCTGAGGCCACTCCACAAACCTAATTCCGTGCACAATCTGCTCCAGCACCTGGACTAAACTCATCCTTCACGGAGCAAACCAGAAGAGCTGCCTCGTCCTGGCTTCCCTCTGGATTTTGCTCACTGGGACAGGAAATGCCGTGGAGCTGCCAGGGCAAACTGGATAGGCTGGAACGAGCTGCTTTAATGAGGGAAGCGCTAATCTGTCCAACCTCAGCAGTGACTCAGCAACACCAACCAATTCTGGGAATTCACCAGCATTCCGTCCTTCCCCTGGAATTTTTTCCACCAGCTGCCAACTCCAAAGCACCTCCCAGTGAGCCTGGGGCAGGCCTCCTTTGCTGCACTCACACGTGGATGGCTTTGCAGATCTCGTCCGCCGTCTTCCCGGCTTTCCGCAGGGTGATGGCCAAGTTCTTGGCTCTGTTGGCATCCAGCAGCGTGACCTTGCTGGATCCTTTCTGAGGGATCTTCTGCTTGCTGGAGCTCAGATCCATGGCTGGGCCCTGGGCTTTCGTTTTGAAGATCTCCTCAAATTCATCCACGTTTAGATCCTGGAAAGGAAAGGGAAGGATTTATCCCGCAGGGAACGCTAAATCCCAAACCAGAACTGTGGTGGCTGAGACAGGGTCATGGAATCATGGAATGGTTTGGGTTGGGATCTTAAAGCTCATCCCAGTTCCAGCCCCTGCCATGGGGCAGGGACACCTTCCACCAGCCCAGGCTTTTCCAACCCTTTTCCAACCTGGCTTTGGAACCCAGAGAGCTCTGTCAGAGGCTGAGGGATGGAAGGAACACATTCCTGATCCAGGATGAGGAAATCTGGCCAGATCCCAGAAATCCAGCCCCAAACAGCTCTGCACACAGCTCTGTCCAGAAATGCAGGAAAACATTGGTGAGCACTGGTGCTTTATCCAGCCATGGCTAAAGCATCCATGGGAGCATCCAGGACCTGGAATGAGCCCTGTCCCAAGGTCACTGCTGTGCCCTATCCCTGTGGAGATCTTCCCACTGCCCACAAGGCCCTGACAGGAGGGGGCAGCCAGCTCTGCTCCCAGGAGGAGAGGAAATGGAATCAGGCTGCTCCAGCAGAGGTTTAGCTGGATATTAGGGAATACTGGATATTTCCTTCCTGGCAAGCGTGGTCAGGCACTGGAGGTGCCATTCCTGGAGGGATTTAACCCCGTGTGGATGTGGCACCTGGGGGCACGGGGCACTGCTGGCCTGAGGGCTGGGCTGGGCGGTCTGAGAGGCTTTTCCAAGCCCAGCATTCCATGGTTCCATGTTTTGCTGGGCAGCAGGGGAGGGAGCAGGGGCACCTCGAGGATGCGCTCGTCGTCGATCTCGTTGAAGACGGTGCCGTTGATCTGGTTGGGCTTCAGGGCCACCCAGTTGAACACGGGCATGCGGAACTTGGTCTTGATGGGCTTCTTGATCTTCACAGCTGGGGACAGCACAGGGGGAACTCCTGGGAAACCGCCTGGGAACGGCCCAGAGCAGCTCCCCAGGTGGGGTTCAGCACTGGGGAAGAGCTGGGCAGAGCTGATTATCCCACTGGGATCCTGGAAAGGTGCCGGAGTCCCAGCCCTCAGCAGGACAGCAGCAGCCCCCAGGGCTCTGCAAACCTCCCAGAGGGAAACCTGGGATCCCTGCATCCCCCACGAGCTGCCTGGATTGATTTGAACTCCCAGGCTCTGTCCAAATTCCATGGAAAAGGGGGAGAGCGGGTGAATCCAGCCCTGTCCTGCTGCTGGCAGAGCCCGCTCTGAGCTGTGTCACAAAAAGGTGACAGGAAGGGAAAAATGCCCCGTTCCCAAGGCTTTGGGAAATGGGATCTGGGGAAACTGCAGTGGGGCACCTTCTCAGCAGGTCTGACTTTCAAGGCCAAAGGGGCTGAGCTGCAGCAAAGCTGGGCTTTAACAGGGGTTTAAAACCAGGTTTTAATTCCTGTGCTGTGCAAATCCAGCAAATCCAGGTCATTTGGGAACTTTGGAGTAATTTAGGAATTTAAACAGAGGCACTGTGAAAATGAAACGTGGAAATGAGGCCTGACTGAGCAAGGGAACAACCCTATTTCTATTCCTATTTCTATTCCTACTCCTATTTCTATTCCTACTCCTATTTCTATTCCTACTCCTATTTCTATTCCCATTCCATCCTATTCCTATTCCTATCCCTATTCCATTCAATCTGGAAGCCACATGTGTAATTTCCATGATCCAGTTCCCATTTCCTTTTCCTTGCATGAGAACACAAATTTGTTCATGCTACAAAATCAATTAATTAAAGTCCATCAATCAACTTTTTGCTCCTGAATTACTTCCCAAAAAATCTGGTAAACATGGAACAGAAACCCCGGTCCTGCAGTGCTGGACACCAAGTGGGTAACAGGGAATACACAGAATATTCCAGTGGGTATTTTGGGCATTGTATTTATCCAATTTCTGCTCATCTGCACTAAACAGGATTTTCCTCTCTGCTTAATTGATGGGGTTACTTAAAGTAAGTCCTAAAAGAAAAGAAGGAATAGCTTTGAACACCCATGGAGAAAGGAATTTTCTACTTGTGCACACATTGGAACGGATAATTAACTGCTCCCAGGTTATTCCAGGACAGGGAAGGCAGGAATGCCTCATGGGAAAGATAACAGAGCTCAGAACCCCTTCAGATTCCCCTTCCTCCTCCTCCTCCTCCTCCCTTCCTGAGCTCTGGGCGCCCAAATCCCGAGGGTTGGCTCCGACCTCCCCCTGCCCATCCCCTGGATCCCCCCAGGACACAGGGAATGCCAGGATAAGGAATACTTAGCAGGAAGGAACCTACAGAAGAGCTTGATGGGCCCATCTTAGCAGGAAGCAGAAGGAACAGAGAAACAAGTGTTAGGAGAGGTCAGAAAAGCAGCATTTGTTATTTCCCAACTCCCCTCGGCCCCACAGCGTTCCTGCCCTGGGGATGCTCCTTCCTGCAGAGCCCCTGGCATCCAGAAAAGCCACTTCCAGTCCCATTCCCTCGGAATTCCCACTGAAAAATGGGATCTGGAGCCCAGCAGCCCCCAGGCACCTCCACGGCCACGTCCCGAGGGATCAGCCTCTCTCTGGGGCTGGATTTTCCTACAAAACACCCTGGGACCCTCCGGATCCAGGATGCTTTTTGTCTTCCAAGGAACCTTTAAAGGCTGGAATATTTAAGTAGATTTTTTTTGTCTTTAACGAAGCCCTTAATGAGAGTCTCTTGCTTTGGACTCGTAACGAGCTCTGGAGATTTCTGGGGACACCAGAGATCACCCTCACTCACTCCCTGAGACACCTGGCAGGAGGCAGTGACTAAAACATGGGTAAGGATGGGCAGCAGGTTGTTCTTCCTTCCAAAAAAATCCCCAAATTTTGCCCTTTCTTCCCAAATTCCCACAAAAATTTCACAAATTTTGCACAGATACTACTTCTCAGAAGAAATCAAACCCACATTCTGTCGAAATCAGAAACCACCCCGTTTATAAAATACTTTTGGTGTGAGTTTTGCTCCACTGGAGAATCCAGCTCTTCCAGACCAAACCCAAACCGTTGGGTTGATAAATCCCAGGATCTCACACTGGTTTGGGCTGGGAGGGACATCGAGGATTACCCAGCTCCCCCATCCCAGGCTGCTCCAAGCTGGACACTTCCAGGGATGCACGGGGCAACCTCAGAGACGCCGGAACGCTCCTTCCTCCCGGGAACTCCTCATCCCAAGCCCGGTGAGGAACAATGGGGTTTGTTTAGGGCCAGCAGCGGGGTGCCCTGCCCTGAGGGAGCTTTACCTGCCAGGCCAGAGTTGAAGACCACGGTGGGGGAGGCCGTGCCGGGCAGGGGGGGAGCCGAGGGCGGCGGCGGAGGGGGCAGCGGAGCCGGAGCCGCGTCCGGGAGAGGAGGAGGAGGAGGAGGAGGAGGAGGTGGTGGTGGTGGCACAGGCACTGCCACGGGGCCGTTGGGCACTGTGGGATGGAGGGAAAACGGAGTTACCGTGGAGGGAAGGGGCACAAAGAAGGAGCCACAGCATTCCCGCCACGTCCCCTCCCCACCCGGAGCCACCAAAGGCCTTCAGCGCCTGGAAGTGCCCTCAGGAAAGAAAGGACCAATTTTTCCATCCATGGAAAAGCAGATGGAGGGGGCAGCCAAGTGTGGGGGGGGGTCACACTCTGCTCCCAGGGAACAGGGACAGGAGGAGAGGGAACGGCCTCAGGCTGGGCTTCAGGAGGAGTTTCCCCACGGGAAGGGAGGTCAGGAACTGCCCAGGGAGGTTTGGTGCCCGCAGCTGGGATCTCCCTCCTTCCTCACCTGCCTCAGGTGAGCCTGGCAGGGCAGGCAGGGGGGGTGGAGGTGGGGGCAGTGGCACCGAGGAGGCAGCTCCAGGTGTGGCACAGGTCCCTGGCACCGCCTCTGCTCCTGCTGGCACCATCCCGGAGGCCAGGGCCACGGGCAGGATGGAGATGTCCCCATCCCCTTTCTTCTGGATCTTGATGGTTCCCTGCTTCTCCAGCTCGTGGATCTTCTTCTCCAGCGTGGATTGGCGCTGGATGGCTTCCTCCTTCTCCTTCACCATCTTCCTCAGGGTGTGAACCTGGCTGTTGGCATCCTTGTAGATCTCCTGGAATGACACAGGAGCAGGGAAGGTGCACTCAGAATTCCAAGGGCAGGATCAGAACAGCCTGATCCAGTGAGGGGATTGTGCTGCACGTGCCCACAGAGAAGTTCTGGATTCTCCCACCCTCTGGCACCTCCACAGGTCCAAAACTCCCACCTGGAATGCTCCAGACATGGGGAATGAGATGTGTCCACCTCACTCAGTGACTCCTGGCACATCCAAAGGGATTTCTGTCCATCCCTTGAGTGCACCCAGGGCTCAATATTGGGAAGCCAAGAGAATTCCCCTGCCCCAGGTCCGTGATCTCCACTCCCTGCATCCTGAATCCACCCAGGGCTTCCCTGTCCCACTCACCCTGATCACGTCCAGTTCTTTGTTCCTTTGCATCAGTTGCTTTTCCAGTTCCACAATCTTGGCCATGGCTTCGTTCTCCGTATCCTGCAGTTTTTCAGATAACTATCCAGCAAAAGAGAAATGGATTAAAGAACTGGAAACCTGGGGGTTTATCCATCAAAATAAGAGGTAAGAGGTATCCATCTTGGGTAAATTGATAAATTACTGATATTGCAGGAAGCCTTGAAGCCTTTCCTCGGAAAGACAACAGACTCCTGCCTGAGATGGGAGACATCAAGTTGGAAGGGTTTGGAGCAACCTGGGATAGTGGAAGCTGTCCCTGCCCGTGGCAGGGGTTGAACTGGATGGGTTTTAATGTCCCTGCCAACCCAAACCATTCCCTGGCTCCTAAAATACCTCAGGGGGCAAACACTGCACTGTGAGTTAAGAACATTATTTATGCCAAGTGATGGGAATACAGGGATGCTGAGAGATGGAAAAGCCTTTTTCTCAGTTTTAAAGTATGGAAAAGCCCCTTTTTTAAGAAATTATTTTCCAAAAGCCAGGCCATGTCTTCCAGCCTAAAGGGACTGACACCAAGTTTTGGGGCAGCAAACCCTGAGCATCTACACGGGAGGATTTTCCAGCCCCTTCCCACCTGAGCCCCTGTTTAAAGCACAGCCAGGATGTTTTTCCCCCCTACTTTGGGCCTGCTCTGCTGAGGAGCTGGAGTTTTCCATGGACATCAGCTCTCCCAGCTCCCACACCTGTGCAGAGGCTCCCTGTGCCAGGTGAATCCCCCTTGGAAGCACCACCAGTGTCTGGTTCCTTCCCAGTTCAGAGGCCCAGCGATCCCGAGGCTTTTTCCCAGCCAGCCTCTCCCCAAACTGGGCCGGGCCAACACGGAACGCAGGTGGCACCGTGGGCACTCACGTGGGAAAGGTTTTCTTCCAGTTCTTCCACCCTTTCCAGGGCTGCGTTCTTGGTCTCGGCGTCCTCCAGCAGAGCCCCCACGTCGAACACGTTGTCCAGGTAGGCCTGGATCTGCACCTGCAGCTTGTCACTCTCCGTGTGCTTCAGCTTCTGCAGGGCCCAGGGGACACAGGGGACACAGGGGACACCGGTGACACCGGGCCCTGGGACAGGGCTGGGGGACAGGGGGAGCTCAGGGCACCTCCACCACCCAGGGAAACCCTTTGGACCCCAAACACCCCCAGTCCAGTTAGGCAGGGTCTTACCCTCCGTCCCTCCAGGGGACATTACAGCTTCCCTGCCCACGGAATGGGAGCTTTAGGGTCCCTCCCAGCCCAAACCATTCCATGATTTCCTCTGTGTTTGCTGGGAAAGGCTCTGCCTGGTCCCCATAGACTCCCCAGAGCCACCCCCGGACCCCAAACGCACCCACGGCCAGTGCAGCCATGTCCAGACACACCCCAGAGACCCCAAATCCCACTCCTGGTGGACACTGAGCAGGAATCTGCAGGGACAGGTCAACGGCAGCAGGGTTTCCATGGATGTGCTCCCGAGGACAGGGAGAAAAATGCTGGCCTGGAGAGGTTGTGGCTGCCCCAGGCCCTGGCAGTGCCCAAGGCCAGGCTGGAGGGTCTTGCAGCAGCCTGGAACAGTGGAAGGGTCCCTGCCCGTGGCATTGAGAAACTCTTTAGGGTCCCTTCCAACCCAAAGGATTCTGGGATCCCATGGAAAACGGAGAAGGGGAAACAAAGAAGGAGCTGACAGACAGACACCAGAGGACTCGTGGCTGTCAGAGAATCCCAGAGGAGACTCCTCCAGCCTGGGGAAGGAGGGAGCCCCGTGCCTGGAGCTGGGGGACGTGGCAGGGCGAGGATGGCTGTGGTTCATCCTCCCTTTGTTATCAGGCTCCAGATTTAGCTGCAGGCTGTAATTCCAGCTGGCTGCAGCCTGGCCACGGCCCCTCCAGCTGTGGGACAGCCCAGAGGCTGTGGGGTGAGGGGGAGGAACTGGGAATGGGAGCAGCTCCAGACTCACATCCAGGTACTCGTCCAGGCCCAGCTTGGTGAACTCGTACTGGAGGTGCACGCGGAAGTTCATGTCCTCCACGGAGTGCACCACGATGTTGATGAACTGCATGCAGGCCACCTGCAAGGACAGCCCAGGTGAGCCCAGGGCTTGGGGCTCCAGACGTGGGCAATTCTCAGAACCTTGGCCTTGTAAAGCCAAAATCCAGAACGAAATACATAAAAGGATTTTATCCGAGAAATAAACACAGGATTTGATCTTTGGAAAAGGTTTCTAAACTTAAGCGATAGAAGTGAGAACATAGATTTAAAGTGGAGACACATTAAGTTAAGAAGAAGAAAGTTTAGAGTTTTAAAGATACAGAAAAAATAAAAGCAGTTACAAAGGTAAATAAGAAGTTTAGAATATAGCACTGTATGTTATAATATGATCAAGGAAGTTTACACTATAACATGAGTTCATAAGATGAAATATTTAAAGATTAAGTCAAAAATATAAATATCTTTGTTAGCGATGTTTTATTGGTTAATAAATCTTTAGAAGTTCCTATAATTAGAGGTTTTGTGACCTTCTGAGCCGTGTGGTGAAGATGTGAACCGACCATTCTTACTTTTGCAGAGGATAAGAAAAACAAATTGCATCATCTAAAGCAACCCAGAAATCACATCTGTAACTTATTCAAAATTCCTCCACAAATCCCCACCCCCAGGTATCCCCGGGAACAGCTGGAATGGGATCTGTGGGACCAGCACTGGGGCAGGATCCCCAGGCTTTCCAGGGATTTCCCCCAGGATTTCCAAAGGAAAGCCATCAGCTGCTGTCCTCAACTGCTCCATTCCCAGGCCAGGCTGGGCTCAGGGAATTTTGGTCTGCTGGGATGAAGGGGAATGAGCATTCCAGGAATTAAGTCATGTCTGCAGAGTCACCTCCCCAGAGCAGGGATGCTGCCCGGGCCAGGGCAGGCACCAGGCTCTGAAAAACCAGTCCTGGGTTTAAACAGCCTGGAAAAGGGAGATTCACCTGGGCCTGGTTCTAAACAGCCTGGAAAAGGGAGATTCATCTGGGCCTGGTTCTAAACAGCCTGGAAAGGGGAGATTCATCTGGGCCTGGGTTTAAACAGCCTGGAAAAGGGAGATTCATCTGGGCCTGGTTCTAAGCAGCCTGGAAAGGGGAGATTCACCTGGGCCTGGTTCTAAACAGCCTGGAAAGGGGAGATTCATCTGGGCCTGGGTTTAAACAGCCTGGAAAAGGGAGATTCATCTGGGCCTGGTTCTAAGCAGCCTGGAAAAGGGAGATTCATCTGGGCCTGGTTCTAAGCAGCCTGGAAAGGGGAGATTCACCTGGGCCTGGTTCTAAACAGCCTGGAAAAGGGAGATTCATCTGGGCCTGGTTCTAAACAGCCTGGAAAGGGGAGATTCACCTGGGCCTGGTTCTAAACAGCCTGGATAAGGGAGATTCATCTGGGCCTGGGTTTAAACAGCCTGGAAAGGGGAGATTAATCTGAGCCTGGGTTTAAACAGCCTGGAAAGGGGAGATTCATCTGGGCCTGTAAAAGTGAGATTAATCTGGGCCTGGAAACCCCAGTTTAGGAAAGGGAACTTGCACAAAAAAGACCTTTGCTGGCTGCCCAAAGCACATTTCCCAAGCTGAACAAGGAGCAGATCCCAGGGATTGGCATCCACACACATCCCAAGCCAGAGTATGGGATGTGGGGAAATCTCCTCTGGAGTGGCGGGAATTGGGGTAGAAATCCCAAAAATTCTCCTTCCCTTGCCACACCCTGCTGTGCCCAGGTACCCCCAGGCCTCTCAGGACCCCGTCTGCCACCCCTGGGAGCTGCTCCAGGAAGGAATTTCCCTCATCCTTGCTGGGTTTTTCATGGATAAAACCCCATCCTGCAGCAGCAGCAGCTTCCCAACATCCACCAGGATCCTTCCCAGATTTCTAGGAGGAGCCTGAGGGTTGGAGCAATCTGATTTTCCTGCAGGAAGAGCCTCCAGGGGATTCCATGACTCCAGATCATTTGGTGGGAAGAAGGAACTAAAGGCACCCCCTGGATCACCAGTTTGACACTGGAATTTGGCCACTTCCCTGGGATCTATTCCAGGGCCCAGAGGAAAAAATGGATGGGATAAATCTGAAATTCCAGGCTGGGTGCCTTGAGGGAAAATGCAAGGATCGTGTCATTTCCTCCTTTTCTTTCTAAATCCAAGGAATTTGCCAGCCTGCCTCCCTCACATCACCTCATTTTTTTTAACCTGCTGGCCCTCAGGGCTGTGATCCTGTCCTGGAAACATTCCTGGAGCGTTCAAATCCCACAGGAATCGCCTCGCTGCTGCTCTAACACCTGATTTTTGGCAGAAAAAGGTCTTTTACACAAAGCTCAGCACTAAATTGATACAAAGTGCAACAGAGGCCTCAGAATTCCAGTGCTGGGGTGGGAAATCCAGCTCAGAACGGACCCACATGGGATCCAAGCAGGAATTCAAGGGAGATTTTTCCTGATTAAATTAGGATTTGTTTCTCACACTCCAGCAAAGACCTTAAACCCTCAGATTTGGGAGATTTTTGCCATTAGCCCTGGAACCAACACCCTCCCTGCTGCTACAGCTCTGCCGGAGACAGCAGGGCCAGGCCCGGGGAAGGAAAATGATGGAAAACCCAGGAGTTTCTGGAAAATTCCACTCACCATGAAGTCAATGTTGTTGTCCTCGTTCCGGAAATGCTCCATGAGCTTCTCGAAGCGCTGCTTCTCCCCACACACCTGAAAACCAGCACCACACCTGGGGTCAGCCCCGAAAATCATTTCAAACGCGCTTTATCTGCCTGTTCAGAGCCTCTCCAGCCAGGTTTCCTCTCGTTAAAATATCATCAATAATTCCATGTGGGCACCTGAAGTGTGGGGCTGAGGAGCCAGGCACAATTCCTGTGCGTTTGTAATTACAAAAGAACTCTTTTTATCTCTTTTTCTCCTTAAAAGTTGGATTTTATCCAAGAGTGGAAGGAGCAGAGTTGCACCAGGCTGTGCCACAGCTCAGAGCTGGCTTTTCTCTGTAATTAGGGAGAAACCCAAATGACAGGGAGGGGAAAAAGAGAAAATTATCCCTGGCTGAAGGAGGAGTGAAAATAAATCCGTGCAACAATTAGCTGGTCAGAATTCCAGAGTGACCTTCCAAAAGCTGCCTGGATGAGCTGAATCCCAATTTATTTTCTTGGCATTTCTTCTTGCCTTGGAGCAAAACACATTGGATTCTTCAAAGTCATGGACCACCTTCAGAAAAGCTCCTCAGTTCTGGGTTTTTTTTTTTCCAAAGCACCTGAATCCTGGGTTTATTTGCAAATTCCAGATGATTTCCCACCCAGAGATGCCACCAGCACACCTCCCCTCCCATATCCAATCCTTCTGGAATATTTTTGTATGAAAACAACCCGGCAGCTCTTCTGGGGGAGAGCCAATTCCCTGCACAGGGAACAATCCTGGCTCTCTGTCCCACTCAGTTTGGATCCCACGGAGCCCTCCGAGATTCTGGATTTCACTGGAGCTCCCAAAGCTGTCCCACAGCTCCCTCTGCTCTCCTGGAATTCTGCTCCTCCCGCAATGCCAACCTCAGGCAACGCGGATAAAACCACGGAGCTGCTTCTCCCAAATCCACGGAGAGCAGGACAAAGGGCTGGGAATGCTGCTGGGGGAGCTCGGCTGGGATATCCCCTTCCAGCAGCATTTGAATTAAATTATTATTTCCAGTTCTTTGGAAATTTTCCAGCTCGGCTGGGATATCCCACTCCAGCAGTTTGCCCTGGGAGGTGCTGGAATTGTTGGAATTACAACTCTTTTGCATAAATATGGAAAAGATGGATAATATTATTCCAGTAATTTGAATTATTATTATTTCCAGTAGTTGAATTATTATTAATATTATAATAATAATTATTATTAATATTTGTATTTTATATGTTGCAAAGCACCTTTTATGATAAAAGGCTTTTATTTATATTTGGAATAGTACTGATTTGTATAGTGGTTTTTTTTGGGTTAATGATTTGGTGTTTGTGTATTTTTTGTAGATTTTGGGTAATATTTTGTTACCTGTTTAAATTTTTTATGCTTGAAATATGTTTTTTTTGGCTTTGTTGTTATTATATTTGTGGAATTCTTTTGTTGAGGGCTTACATGGAGAGCCGCGAGGGTTTTTTTGAGTTTTTGATTTGTTGTTTTCAGAACTTTTTAAAATTGTTTTTTTAAGAAGTTTGTTTGGATTGTTCTGTGTTGAGGAGCATTTATTTTGTTGCAGGTTTTTATTATTTGAGACAAGGTTGAGATAAGCTGGGATATCCCACTCCAGCAGTTTGCCTGCCCTGGCAGGTGCTGGAATTGTTGGAATTACAACTCTTTTGCATAAATATGGAAAAGATGGATAACATTATTCCAGTAATTTGAATTATTATTATTTCCGGCTGTTGAATTATTCTTAATATTTGTATTTTTATATGATGGTTTTACTTGTTGGGAAACACCTTTTATGGTAAAAAGCTTTCATTTATATTTGGAATTGTACTGATTTGTATAGTGGTTTTTTTTTATTATTATTATTTTGGGTTAATTATTTAGTGTTTGTGTATTTTTTGTAGATTTTGGGTAATATTTTGTTACCTGTTTAAATTTTTTATGCTTGAAATATGTTTTTTTGGTTTTGTTGTTATTATATTTGTGGAATTCTTTTGTTGAGGGGTTACACGTGAGAGCTGTGAGGGTTTTTTTGAGTTTTTGATTTGTTGTTTTCAGAACTTTTTGAAATTGTTTTTTTAAGAAGTTTGTTTGGATTGTTCTGTGTTGAGGAGCATTTATTTTGCTGCTGGTTTTTATGGGATATCCCATTCCAGCAATGGGATACCCCATTGTCCTGGGCGGTGCTGGGAATAAAAGCTGCTGGAACTGTTGGAATTCCAGCTCTTCTGCATAAACATGGAGACCACGGAATGGACACCAGGGTGCTCCAGGGGAGAAAAAAAACCCCTTCCTGCAGGGAATTCAGGATGAGCAGCCTCCAATCAATCCTAAGAGAAGTGGGGGGACAGCCAAATTTGCTGAAGCAGCTCCACAAACCTCCTTGAAGTTATCAAACGCGGACAAAATGATCTCGTGGCCCCCTCGGACCAGGCAAACTGCTGCCAGGAGTTCCAGGACCAGGGCCTTTGTCCTGTGGAGAGAGCAACAGGGACACCCTCAGCGACAGCACCTGGCCCATCTCCTCCCTTCTACAGGCCCGGATTAATCTCACTTTTCCCAGCTGTTTAAACCCAAGCCCAGGTGAATCTGCTCCCTGCTAGAGGGGCAAGGTGGGAGCTGCAGCCTCAGCCCGTGGGTGTTTATCAGTGGGAATTTTGCCTCTCCTGGGATCATGCAGCTTCCCCCCACCACTCCCCCCCCCGCCCCCGCCTCAGTTTTTAAAGCTTCTCAAACCATGCAGGGATTGAAATCCCCAGTGGGGAACTCAAAACGAAAAGGCACCGGAGGAGCTCTGGCAAAGGCAAGGCTGCTCCCAGGGAATTCCCTGCACACACCCAAAGGAGCACCCCCAGCCACCTTCCCCGGAGGCCAGGTTTTAATGGAAGAGCTTAACATTCCAATCTGCAGTTTCCCTGACACAAATCTGAATTATTCTCTGTGATAATTTGTATTTATAGCCCGCCCCACACACACACACACAATTCACTGCAGGAACACAGGCTGTTGGAGCACATCCTTCTCCTTAAAAATCAGGAATTTGAGCTGATTTTCAGCAGTGAAGCAGAGAGAAAACGAGATCACTGAGGGAAAAACATGCAGCAAACTCGGTGTAACCCTCATGGAAATAATCCACAGTATTTCCTTCCAGGATTCCTGGAAAACAAAAGACTTTCTGGGGCAGCTGAGCTCTGAGCAGAGGCAAACCATGCACACACAGAAAAAAATTAGTCCCATGCTCAAGCAGCGACTCAAAGCAGATGTTACAGAACAAGAAATACCTTGTGGGCTCTCAAAGGGTCAAGGTTATCTTTGGAAACCAGAAAAAATGGTCACTTCCCTAGGAAATTTTAAATGGAATGTTCAATTCTGCCTCCCCAAGGGTTCGGTTTTTTGTTTTTTTTTTTTTCTTTTTCCTCCTGCCACAAGAAGAACTTGCAGGGTTTTTCAGGATCAAGGAGCTGTGGTGGGGATTTGCTGGAATATTCCCTCTGAGGGGAGGGGATGGAGATCTCTGGGATTGGAGTCTCCAGTGCTGCCCACGCCTCTGGGGCGAGCAGAATTCCCTGGAGCTGCTGCTTCCCACCCTGGGCTCCCAAACCTCAGGGCTCTCCAACAGCTCCCACGGGGCTAAAACAAACACAGTTTGGGTTCTGAGCAGGGGTTAGTCCCCAGATTATTCCAGTCACATTTCAAAGCAGGTTTTTTATCCACCAAAATAGAAATAACCCACTTCTTCCAAAAGTGAAAACTTGGGTTCTCCCCTGATTTCCAGGCACTGGGAAATGATAAAAATGATGATAAAAAAATGATGATTAAAAAAAAGATAATAAAAATTATTTTAAAAATTATAAAACCAATAAACTTCCCATTTATTCTTGGCTTGCTGACTTGGGGCTGAATAAAAGAAAGCAGGAAGAAGCTGCTTCCCTCAGGACAAGATTCCTGCTCCTGCTCCCAGCCTCAGTCCGGGCTGGGAATCCACATCCAGTGAGGTTATCAGCTCATCCCCCTTCCCTTGGGAACATCTCCTTGTCACTGCCAGGTTTGACCTGCCAAGGTTCAGAACTCCAGGATCTGCTGGAGGAGGGATCACAGGGATGTGTGGGACAGGAGGGGCATGGAATCACCAGCAGCTCCACTGAGGAATTGCAGATCCTGGCTGTGGCTGCAACCTGACCCAGAAGAGAAGTGAAAGCCTCTCCCAGAGGAATTCCAAGCTAAGGATCTTGGATAAAGAAGATTCTCCCTCTCTTCAGGAAAATCCCACGTGAAGCTGCTCATTGCCATTGGGGTTTCCCTGCACTGCAACAGAGCAGAAGGGCTCCAGCAGCCAAATTTCAGCTGAATCCCAAAATTCCAGAATGGTTTTGGTGGGAAGGAGCTTAAAGATGATCCAGTGCCACCGCCTGCCACGGGCAGGGACACCTTCTGCTATCCCAGGCTAGCCTTGGACACTTCCAGGGATCCAGGGCCAGCCACAGCTTCTCTGGGAATTCCATCCCAGCCAGGAATTCCTTCCCAATGTCCCACCTAAGCCCCCCTCCTTCAGCCTGAAGCCACAGTTAGAGCTGGAGAACCAGCAGCTTCTGAAACCAGACAGGCGCTGCTCATTGATCTGCACCATTCCAGATTCCATCTGATCCAGAGCAAAGCCTGGTTTCTCCTCCACATCCCCCTCTGGAAGTCGCTTCCAAGCCCTCTTTACTCACCTGCTTGCTCACCCCTAGGAGCAAGAGGAGCCTACCTGGGGTTCTTGTTGTTCAGACTCAGTGCGATCTCGTTAACGGCGTGAGGGTGGGACATGACCATGTTGAATCCGTACTGGAAAGAGGAGGGACAATCCTGCCTCAGTCTGACCCCAAAATCCCACTGATCCCACCTCCCTGACAGCTCCTCCCCGTGCTTCCAGCCAAACAGAACCTCGTGGAATTTAAAAGCGGAGTATTTCACCCTCCCACCGTCCATCACAGCTTCCAGCCCCGGGTATTCCACGGTTTTACAATTCCCTGCCATCAGCAGCGTTTGGAAGTGCTGCCTTTGGCCACTTCAGCAACAAAAAAAGGGTCCAAGAGCTGCCCCTACACCACCCCCAACCCTTCTGCTCGTTCCCTCTCCTCCAGTCCCTGTTTGACTGCGCCTCATTTATTGTCCCAGCTGGAATTTGCAGTCCCTGCAGGAGCACAGCTGGCTCTGCTCTCCGAAGCCCAGAGAGAATTCCTCTGGAATTCCCACTGCAGGATTGTTCCCGCATGGCCCCGGGAGCAGAGCAGCCACAAATCCCTGCCAGCTGCTCAGCAAGGTGTCCAGCAGGGCTTTTCCTGCCCCTAGCAGAAAATCCCAAATTCCTGAGGCTCCCAGCATCCCACGGGAGAACAGGATGAGCTTGGGAAGGAGTCAGTGCCAGCGACCCCAAGGGCTCTGCCATGGGCACACACAAGGGGAACTGGGATTTTCCACCTTCTCCAAAAATCCCTATTTACCACTCAACTCCAGACTAAAAACGAAATGTAACAGAACTAAATCCCTTTAGAATAATATTTTATAACTTATAATTCATTCTGTGGTTATTATGTAATTAATTAGTATTAAAGAGTAAATATTTGTTATTTAATGTATTTGTATCATTTAATATACTTATTATGCATTTCATATAGTAGTCAATATATTACTTAATATATTCATAATTATTATTTAAAAATGAAATATAATCTTTAATATTATTTAATAATTATCATATAACTTTATAGTTTATTATCTTTATCTATTTTATGGATATTAACAGTATATTATTATATATTTATAGAAATATATTGATATAAATATATTATTTATATTTATATAAATATATATTATACTATAAAAACATAATAATTATATTTTATAATAATTATATATTAATGTATTATAATAATTATATAATTATTATATATTGTATTATATATTATTAAATATATTATTATATACTAATATAAGTATAATAAAGAATATATTTACACATATACTATTTATAGAAACATAAATATTAAGATTAAATTTATATAAATTTTATATTTACGTGAAATTATATTATATATTAAATATACATAGAATCGATCGTATTATATTATATTATATTATATTATATTATATTATATTATATTATATTATATTATATTATATTATATTATATTATATATACTTCAATTATTTACAATATTATATTCTATTTATATAAAATAATAACAACATATTATTTCCTTTACAACTTACAATAACACAAGTAAACTCCAGACTAATTAGAACCTAATTAGCTGCACACCTAATGAACAGGAGCTGGCCCAACACATCCAGGCTCTTACTGCCCTTTCCCTAAACCCGTGTTGTGTAAAATTATATTATATATTAAATATACATAGAACCGATTGTTATATATTATATTATATTATATTATATTATATTATATTATATTATATTATATTATATTATGTTATGTTATGTTATGTTATGTTATGTTATGTTATGTTATGTTATGTTATGTTATATTATATTATATTATATTATATATACTTCAATTATTTACAATATTATATTCTATTTATATAAAATAATATAAAATTATATATTTTATATAAATTATATATATATTTATATATATAAATTATATAAAATAATAACAACTTATAATAATAACTTATAATAACACAAGTAAACTCCAGACTAATTCAAAGCTAATTAGCTGCACACCTAATGAACAGGAGCTGGCCCAACACGTCCAGGCTCTTACTGCCCTTTCCCTAAACCCGCGTTGTGTAAAATGATATTACATTATATTATATTATATTATATTATATTATATTATATTATATTATATTATATTATATTATATTACATTACATTACATTACATTACATTACATTACATTACATTATATTATATTATATTATATTATATTATATTATATTATATTATATTATATATGTATATATATATATATATATTTTATATTATAAGTAAACTCCAGCCTAATTCAAAGCTAATTAGCTGCACACCTAATGAACAGGAGCTGGCCCAACACGGCCAGGCTCTTACTGCCCTTTCCCTAAACCCGCCTTGTGTAAAATGATATTACATTACATTACATTACATTACATTATATTATATTATATTACATTACATTATATTATATATGTATATATATATATATATATATAATATTATAAGTAAACTCCAGCCTAATTCAAAGCTAATTAGCTGCACACCTAATGAACAGGAGCTGGCCCAACACGGCCAGGCTCTTACTGCCCTTCCCCTAAACCCGCCTTGTGTCTCCCTCATTGCCATCCTATGGGAATTCCAATATTTGCACCCGTTTTCCCACCAATCCCCCCTGGCCCCTTCGCTCCCCCCTTCCCCCGAGGCAGAAGATTGCAGGCAGTGACCTGGTAGTTCATGATGGCCCGCAGGCACATGATGCACACGTGCACATCGTCCTTTTTGCTCACCAAGCGCGAGTTCTTCAGCGTTCTCCGGCTCGGCAGCGTGTTGTACCTGCAGGGAAAAAAAACAACACAAATCCCATTTCTCATCGCTCACAGCGCTGCTCAGGGCAGTGACACAAAGGAGGGACAATGGCCCTCCGCTGGCTGAGCACGAGGAGCTCTCCAGAGCTGCCACGCGGAACCACTCACAGGAGCAGGCTGGATGGCAAAGGAAAGAAAAAAAACTAAAAAGGGCAGCTTTGTTTTCTGACTCCATTGTATATACAATATATCATATTTTTATTATTATCATTTATTGTTATTATTGTTATTATTGTTATTATTATTATTATTATTATATTGATCCTTCTATTATTTACAATATTATATCCTATTTATATAAAATAATAATAATAAACAATATAAATTGTATATTGTATACAATATATAATACTGTGTATTGTATAAAATATTGTATATTGTATACAATATTGTATAATGTATAATGTATACAATATATAATATTGTATATTGTATACAATATATAATATTGTATCTATAATATAATATAATATAATATAATATAATATAATATAATATAACGTAATGTAATGTAATATAATATAATATAATATAATATAATATAATATAATATAATATAATATAATATAATATAATATAATATAATATATAATGTTATAAAATGTAATGTAATATAATGTAATATAATATAATGTAATATAATATAATGTAATATAATATAATGTAATATAATATAATAATAACAACAATAACAATAGTAATAATAATAATAATAATAATAATAATAATAATAATAATAATAATAATAATTTTAAAAATGGCAGTGGATTGGAGGGTGGAACTGCCACCTCTCCACACTGCCCATCAATTCTCTCCTCCCACAAAGAAGAATTGCAAACCAATCATTATTTACGTGAACGTGCGTGAGAAAACTCAGCTGAGGTAGGTAAATGTCAGAAGGCACAGGGACTTTCGGAAGAACTTCAGAACTCTCAGAAGAACAGGGGGACATAAAGGACAAGCAGGAAACACTGGGTGGAAATAAAGGAGGAGAAGGTCCTGGCAGGGATAAAAATCCCCACGAGCTGCACCTCAGCCCTTCCTGCCAGCACAGGTGACAGGGAATATTCCCAGTAAAACTGGGACAGGGAGTAGCACACTGGTTTGTGGTGAATTCCTGGCTCATCCCTGAAAATTCCCAGTTTAAATCCACAAAAAAGCAGGAACAGGGAATATCACACCAGTTTATTGTGATTTCCCAGCTCATCTCTGAAAATTCCTGGTTTAAATCCAGAAAAAAGCAGGAACAGGGAATACCACACTGGTTTATTGTGAATTCCCAGCTCATCCCTGAAAATTCCCAGTTTAAATCCACAATAAAAGCAGGAACACGGAATATAACACTGGTTTATTGTGACTCCCTGGATCATCCCTGAAAATTCCCAGTTTAAATCCACAAAAAAAAGCAAGGATGGGGAATACCACACTGGTTTATTGTGATTTCCCAGCTCATCCCTGAAAATTCCCAGTTTAAATCCACAAAAAAAACAGGAACAGGGAGTAGCACACTGGTTTATTGTGATTTCCCAGCTCATCCCTGAAAATTCCCTGTTAAAATCCACGATAAAAGGAGGAACAAGGAATAGCACACCAGTTTTTTATACTTCTTGGCCCATCCCTAAAAATTCCCTATTTAAATCCACAAAAAAAGCAGGAACAGGGAATACCACATTGGTTTATTGTGATTTCCCAGCTCATCCCTGCAAAGTCCCTGTTAAAATCCACAATAAAAGCAGGAACAGGGAATACCACACTGGTTTATTGTGAATTCCTGGCTCATCCCTGAAAATTCCTGGTTTAAATCCACAATAAAAGCAGGAACAGGGAATAGCACACTGGTTTGTTGTGATTTCCCAACTCATCCCTGAAAATTCCCAGTTTAAATCCATGATAAAAGCAGGAACAGGGAATACCACACTGGTTTATTGTGACTCCCTGGATCATCCCTGAAAATTCCCTGTTAAAATCCACAATAAAAGCAGGAACAGGGAGTAGCACACCAGTTCTTTATATTTCTTGGCTCATGCCTACAAATTCCCTGTTTAAATCCACAAAAAAGGTAAGGACACGGAATACCAAACCAGTTTTTGTGAATCCCTGAAAATTCCCAGTTTAAATCCCCAAAACCAGGGACTAGCACACCGGTTTATTGTGACTTCCCAGCTCATCCCTGCAAATTCCTCCTTTTTAAATGCACAGACCAAGAGGAACAAGGTCCCACACCAGGGCTGGGTGCTCCCTGTGCCCACCCTGCCCACAGTTCCCAGCTTTCCACAATCCCTCCCCTGGGCTTTTCCTTCCCGGCTGAGATGAAAGGAATCCCCAAATCCAAAGCAGAATTTTATCAAAGGAGGTTTTTTTTTCCTTTTTTTTTTTTTTTTTTCCCATCCATAAATATGAATGAATCCATCAGCTCAGGGCACTGCAGGATTTTGGGAAATGTGACCCAGTTTGGGATCAGCACTCCATATTAACTAATGTATAAAGTGTATGTAATAAATAGATTAAATAATGTAAATATATTAAATGATAAACATGTACTATTAAATATTAATTAAAATAATTATAAAATAAATGTAAATTTATAAAGCAATGTATTATAAGGGAGTTTAGTTATATTATATTTAGCTGTTAGTCTGGAGGGGTTGGAGCACTGGAGCTCAATTTTGGGAGCAGCACAGGAGAAGGCTGCCAGCCCCAAGCTCTGCACCTGCACCTGGATATTTGGGATGCTCCTGGTGGGAATGGGGCTGTCCCACATCCCCTTGGATCCCACATTCCCCTCCTGTCCCATTCCCCAGTCACAACAGGAGCTGAGTGACCCCAAAGTGGGAATCTGAACTGGGAAGTGTGGGAGCACCTCCAGTGCTGCCTGCACCACCCCAGACCTGCCAATCCCACGCATTCATCCCACCAAATGTGAAAAAAAAATTAAAAAATAAAGTATTTTTAGTCCCACAGAGATGGTTCCTACACTGGTTTATCTCAGATATAAATTATGAAGGGCTGCAGAATTACTTTCCATACATTTTAAATCAGATTAATGAGATTTTTATCATGCCATCGTTGCAAGAAAAATAATTTCCTTGGTGCCTGGTGAATCCCTAAATTTCAGAATTGAAGCATCCACCAGTTCTGTTGGCTGTAAGAAATGGGAGGAATAAACAATAAAAATGACCATAAATCCAGATTTTGGTATTTCCAGGGGCTTGGAAAAACACAATTGGGAAGCACTGGGACTGATCTGCTGGAATTTCAGCCTGGGTCCAACCACTTGGATGGAACCTTCCCAAGCTGAGATGTCCCTCCTAAACCTCTCCACACCTTTCCAGGCCAAACTGGGAGAGCTGGGAATGTTCCCCTGGGGAAGGGAAGGCTCCAGGCAGAGCTCAGAGCCCTGGGAATGTTCCCCTGGGGAAGGGAAGGCTCCAGGCAGAGCTCAGAGCAATCCCTGGGAATGTTCCCCTGGAGAAGGGAAGGCTCCAGGCAGAGCTCAGAGCAATCCCTGGGAATGTTCCCCTGGAGAAGGGAAGGCTCCAGGCAGAGCTCAGAGCCCTGGGAATGTTCCCCTGGAGAAGGGAAGGCTCCAGGCAGAGCTCAGAGTAATCCCTGGGAATGTTCCCCTGGAGAAGGGAAGGCTCCAGGCAGAGCTCAGAGCCCTGGGAATGTTCCCCTGGAGAAGGGAAGGCTCCAGGCAGAGCTCAGAGCCCTGGGAATGTTCCCCTGGAGAAGGGAAGGCTCCAGGCAGAGCTCAGAGCCCCTTGCAGGGCCTGAAGGGGCTCCAGGAGAGCTGGAGAGGGACTGGGGACAAGGGATGGAGGGACAGGAGCCAGGGAATGGCTCCCACTGCCAGAGGGCAGGGATGGCTGGGAGATTGGGAATTGGGAATTCCTGGCTGGGCTGGAATTCCCAGAGCAGCTGGGGCTGCCCTGGATCCCTGGCAGTGCCCAGGGCCAGGCTGGAGCACTGGGATGGTGGGAGGTGTCCCTGCCATGGCAGGGTGGGATGGGATGTGCTCATTCCAGATGATTCTGGAATATCCCCAGGGAGGAGTCTCCACTCAGGGCTTGGGCAGTGCCCAGGGAAGTTCTGCTCCTGTCCAGGTGGAATTTCCCGGGCTCAGTTCCTGCCCCTTGTCCCAGTGCCTTGCTCTGGGCACAGCCCAGGTGGGACCTGGCCTTGGAGCATCCCTGGAGAGCTCCTGTGCCCAGGCAGCCCCTCAGGACAGAGGGAATTCTGCCCTGGCCTCCCAGCCCGTCCCCTCAGCAGATGTGACTCCTTCACAGAGCCACCAGAACCAAGCATTAAGGAGGATTTTTGGTACAGGAGCTGCAGAACGTGGCCCAGCCCCAGGAATTGAGGCTGGGGGTGCTTTTCCCTGTGTCTGCAGCCATCCCAAGGCTCCCTGATGGATTTGTTTGCTCCCCAAGGTGGGGCAGGCTGGTGGCAGCCCCGACACCTCCCCTTGTGCTCCACCAGCCAGGGAAGGGGTGGCTGAGCTTCTCCTGCTTTTCCTTCACTCCTGGCTCCCCGAGGCCTGGCCCAGCAGCTGGAGGACTCGTTGGGTTTGATTTCCTGTCTGCTGCAGGTCCCAGATGATGTCACCCCCAGGATATTTATCCTGCTAATTAAAGTCAGATGGTTCCTCTTTCATTTCCACGGCCCCTCCTTGCAGGGGGAACGACAAAACCTTTCCCCTGCAGAGGAGCAGGAGCTGAAAAGCTGAGCCTGTGGAAGCTCCTGCAGAGGGGAAGGGTCTGCAAGGGGGTGGCACAAGTGGGGAGGGAGCTGATCCAGAGATTTGGGGTGAGGAGGATGAGGAAGAGAGCGGGATTTCAACAGCATCATGGGAACACCAACAACCAGCAGAGCCAAGGCTGATCCTGGGCTGGAACACAGAGTCTGAGGTTCTTTTTATCACCCAGATCAGATCTGATGGAGAAACGTTTCTGTTAAAGAATAATTCCATCATTTATTTTTATATTTTAGGGCCATGGAGCTGCTCCCAGGGCTGGAGCCCCTCTGGAGCCAGCCTGGGAGAGCTGGGAATGTTCCCCTGGAGAAGGGAAGGCTCCAGGCAGAGCTCAGAGCCCTGGGAATGTTCCCCTGGAGAAGGGAAGGCTCCAGGCAGAGCTCAGAGCCCTGGGAATGTTCCCCTGGAGAAGGGAAGGCTCCAGGCAGAGCTCAGAGCCCTGGGAATGTTCCCCTGGAGAAGGGAAGGCTCCAGGCAGAGCTCAGAGCCCTGGGAATGTTCCCCTGGAGAAGGGAAGGCTCCAGGCAGAGCTCAGAGCCCTGGGAATGTTCCCCTGGAGAAGGGAAGGCTCCAGGCAGAGCTCAGAGCCCCTTGCAGGGCCTGAAGGGGCTCCAGGAGAGCTGGAGAGGGACTGGGGACAAGGGATGGAGGGACAGGAGCCAGGGAATGGCTCCCACTGCCAGAGGGCAGGGATGGCTGGGAGATTGGGAATTGGGAATTCCTGGCTGGGCTGGAATTCCCAGAGCAGCTGGGGCTGCCCCTGGATCCCTGGCAGTGCCCAAGGCCAGGCTGGACAGGGCTTGGAGCAGCCTGGGATAGTAGGAGGAAGGTTGGAATTAGATTCCAAACTCTCCTGGAATTCCAGGACGTGCCACTGGTGCAGACTTTGAATACCCTGATTTAATACAAATCACATCTGCTTTCTCCCATCATTTTCACCTTTTAGCTGCTAAAAAATATCCTCTGTTCTCCCCTGGCTCCCAGGAGAGCAGCCCAGGGTGGGTCTCACAGAGATGAGAAGCTGAAGTTCATCAGGGCTGGGTGGGTTTTGGGTTCCATCCCTGCGATTTTGCTGGTGGTGGGTTGGAAACTGTGGGGTTTGTATCAGCTGACAGCAAAAAATTTCCTTCAGAAAGGAAGGTTTTGGCTCATCCCAGCAGTTTGGGGTTTCTGTCATCTCCTGGAGCAGCTCACAAAGATGTTCTGGTAAATTAGGAAGTATCTGACCAAAGGACGACTCCCCCAGGCCCCTGAGTGTCACTGGCAAAGCCCAAAGTCGGTGACTGCAGCTCCCAAAACCGTGTCAAATTTAAGCCCAATTATCAAAGCCCATTTCTGGCTTTGCCTGGATCATTCTCTCCTCACAGACTCGACACTGAAGTTCCTCAGTTCAAGCCACATGAAAACTCCAGTATTTTGCTCAGAAGAAAGGGAATTTCTAATGGGCTGGGACACTGCAAACCCTGCATTAATATTTATCCGACAGCAGAGCCTGGCTCCCAGTAAAGCTCCTTCTCCCAAAAAAGCAGCAACGAAATTCCCAAAGGCTCTTCCCCCCTTTTTCATCCTCCTGCCCTCATTTTGGTGTCGGTTTCCCAAATCCCTGTGCCTCGTCTTTAGGAAAAAAAAAAAAAACCCTCTCAGTTGCCAGGGAAACAGGGAGCAGGGAATTGGCAGCTTTAGCACTGCTGAGAGGAGCAGGGGCTGGAATGAGGGAGGGAAGGTCCTGGAGCATGGACAGAGCTCTGCCCACCCAGGCCAGCTCCCGAATTTTGCATTATCCTGGCAAGATCTTCTCAGCCTTCTCCTTTCTCCTCCAAAGCTTTCAGCCCAGCTGGGATGGGGGAGTGGGAGGTGTCGCTGCCCATGGAATGGGATGAGTTCAAACCCTTCCAACCCAAGCCAGGCTGGGATTCTGGGGTTCCTTCCTCCCACCGCACGGTTTCCACCATTCCAGGAATTTCTGCACAGCCTGGGTGTCCACACATCCCAAAAAAAAAAAAATCTCATTTATCACCCAGAGATGAGGCAGAACCTCCTGGTTTTGCCCAAAAAAAACCTCCCTGTACCCCCTCCTCAGCTGAGCACCTGCCTTGTTCTGAGGAAAGGTTTCTCCTTCAGTTCACCAGTATTTACTAATCATAAAAATTACAATTCAAATATTATAAAAAACCTCTCCCTTCTTAAAAATCTCTCACGTACCTTTAGCTTTCATGTTTTTTTGAACACACATAATCCCCAGCTACTGAAAAAACATGCTTTTAAAAAGAGACCTTTAAAGAAACACATATTTTTTTAAAATACACTGTTTTAAAAAATACCCATTTAAAAGAATATTTAAAAATACGGATTTTAAAACACGGATTTAAGGAAAAAAAACCCTCCAAAACCCAATCCAAAAACGCTGCCCCAGTACTAAGATGGCTCTGCGGGCAGGAGGAAAATTTTGGCTGGAAAACTCTGTCAGGTCCCGTTTCCGCGGCTGTTTCGCCCGTGAGCAAAGCCTCTATTTATAACGAAAAGGGGAAATAAGAGAGACAAGGACTAAAAGCTCTAAGCTGAGGTATCAAACACGACTATTTGCACCACAAGATAAGGAGAACTCCGCTCTCGCTTCCGTGCCAGCTGTTTCCCTCTCTCCGCCAAAATCCCGCAATGACAACGTGCCAGCCCCACGTGCTGCAGCCCGGGTCCCTTCTCCTGGGTGTCCCTTCTCCCAGTCCGTGTGGCCACCACGTTATCCCATGGCAGGGCAGCAGCGCTGGCCCCGGGGGCTCCGTGCCCCCAGGGGAAACCTTCCAGTGGCACTTACGGGGTTTTGCGGGCGGCAGCGCCGTCGGCGGAGCGCAAAGGGAAGCTGCTCCAGGGGCAGGCGGCTGCCAAGCAGCTGTGGCAGCGTTTGAGCTCAAGGTGGTCGGGCAGAGAAACCAGTCTGATGGCGTGGGAGAGGGGGATGAGAGCACGGGGAAGGAGGGGAGAGGTGGGAGGACGGGGGAAGAGCGTTGGAGCGGGGAAAGGGGAACGGAGGAGACGTTGAAACGGAGATTCAGGCAGGTGAGGAACACGGGGAGATGTGAGAAAGGGGAAAGGGTGGAAGGAAATGAAGAGAAACAATGTGAGAGACATGTAAGGTATTCCTGAGTTAGGCATTCCTAATCCCAAGCACTCCTCCCGAGGACACAGCACCTCCTGCCAGCTCGGGCTCCGCCACTTCTGGCGGAGCAATTCAGGAGCAAAGAACACCAAAACCACTAAAAAAACCCCTAAATTGACTGGCCAGGTGATCCTGCCGCACTCCACAGCTGGATTTCTTCCCCAGAGCTCTCCTCCTCTGCACTGCCTGAGGGCTGGGAATTAAATTTTCCAGGTACCCCAGGGCCAAGGTCACTGCCTGGCACACCAAAACCACCCCTGCTGGAAGGGAAAGGCTGGAAGTGACTCCACTTTTGGACTCTGCTATGCTCACAGGATTATGGAGCAAAACTCCATAAAAGCCAAAAAAAAAAAAAAAATCCCGAAGGATCCAGCACTCTGAGCTGCATCCTGAGTGACAGTGGTGGGAGCTGAGGGCGGTGGTTGGAGTGGGACATCCAAGGAATGGAAGGGAGGTGACTGTCAACCAGTTCTGGAAAGTGATCCTGCCTTTTCCATAAACCAAACTAAAAAAAAAAAAAGGAATGTTGGGAAGGAGAGACTTGGTAGTCAAGCGTGGAGTGGTGAGAGGGTGACAGCAGGTTTGGGGGAGGGAAGTGGCCTCTCCAAAGAATCCAGTATCCCAAAGAATCCGATATCCCAAAGAATCCGATATCCTAAAGAATCCGATATCCCAAAGAATCCAATATCCCAAGAATCCAATATCCCAAAGAATCCAATATTTCAAAGAATCCAATATCCCAAAGAATCCAATATCCCAAAGAATCCGATATCCCAAAGAATCTGATATCCCAAAGAACCCCATATCCCAAGAATCCAATATCCCAAAGAATCCGATATCCCAAAGAACCCCATATTCCAAGGAATCCAATATCCCAAAGAACCCCATATCCCAAGAATCCAATATCCCAAAGAATCCGATATCCCAAAGAACCCCATATTCCAAGGAATCCAATATCCCAAAGAATCCGATATCCCAAAGAATCCCATATCCCGCTCATGGCAGCACGGAAGGAACGTGCTGCTGGAAGAGAGAGGGCACGGGATGGGAGCCCCAGCTTCCATGGGTCCACGGGAATGTTGAGCGACACTTTGGAGAGGAGGAATGGCTTCCTCTGCACGAGGCAACGTCCTCAGCTCATCCCGCCCTTGGAAGTGATTCCTGCCCCGAGAGGTTCCTTCCACCTCAAACCACCAATTCCTTCATGTGCCACACTGGGATCAGAGGGCAGATGAGGGAGATCCTCGTGGGAAAAGCTGTCCCACCGTGCCAATCCCCCAGGATTCCGTACCGGAGCGTGGAGTGCCTGCCGGAGCGGGAGATGCTGTTCCCAACGGGAGAGGGCAGATTGCTGCCCCTGTGCAGGTCCTCGATGGAGCGGCTCCAGGGCTTGGACTTGTCCATGGAGCTCTCCACGCTGTTCTCCAGGCTTTCAAAGTCAAACCTGCAAGGAAACGGGAATTCCGAGGCCGGGTTAGGCGGGAGAGAGGCACGCGCGGAGTTTTCCTTCCCGCTGCTGGTTTTGGTGGAATCACAGCATCATGGACAAAGCCAAACGGGACAAAAGCAAAGGAAAAGCCTCTCCAAAACCATCAAATCCAACTGATCCCCCAGCACTGGGAAGGTCCCTTCCCACCCAAACCATTCCAGGGTTCTGTGATCCCAGCAGGTGGAATAATGATGGAAAAGGAGAGTTGCGGTGCTGGAGGGACACGGAAAAGTCCAGGGAAACAGGATGAGCTCCACACGGGGAAGGAAATTCCCCAGCAGGTTCATTCAGGTTGGGAAAGCCCTCCAAGACCATGGAATTCAACCATTCCCAGCCTTGCCAAGGCCACCAGTGGCTCTTGTCCCCAAGTGCCACATGCACAGGGCTTTGAGTCCCTCAGGGACACATCCAAACAGCATCCAACAGCTTCTTCAACATAAAATAAATCCAACACTGGCCGCTTCCTGGGGAATAGCCCTGCCTGGAAGGAAAAGCTGGGAATCCTGGGAGCTCTCGCCAGTGGATCTCCATAAATCAGCTGTGCAAGTACCACTTTGGTTTCCTCCATCCCAGCTCGGCCCCACAAACCTCCCAGCACACTGAAATATCACCACAGTCCCCCCAGATTCCCTGATTTCTGACTCTTTGCCCATTTGTCATGCTATTCCAAGCAGGAATTGCTTGTTCCCCTTCCAGCTCCTGAGGTTGTTACTCATGTTCCCCGTGCGAGAGGGGAAAAACCCAGCGAGCTCCTTGCGTACATTTGTACAAATTTAGGAAGAAAGACTTTGTACAAACATTTCTTTTTGCTGTGCATGGTTTTTTCCAGTGGGTAACATTTGAAACCATAGGATTTTCCCTCATAAATTTTCCTGCAACCCCACCACAAATCTCTTTTCTGGGCAGTGACGGACGTAAATCTGATGGCAGCCCTGCTAAAAATAAATTATCGGCTCTCCCCAGCTTGAGTTTCTGTTCCAAAACTATCTTTAACCTAAGGCTTCTCTTTCATTTTTATAGGAAAAAAAAAATCTGCTACGATATCCTGAATGAATGTGGATTAATTCCCCATGCCTGGAATTATCCACAGCCAGCTTGGATGGGGTTTGGAGCACCCTGGGGTAGTGCAAGGCTCCCTGGCCACGGCAGGGATGGGCTTTAAGGTCCCTCCCAACCCAAACCAGTCTGGGCTGATTCCATGATCATAAAACGAGGTCTCAGCTGAAGATCCCCACTGAAAGTTGATTTTCCCCACTGGTTTTTCAGAGCCCATCTCAGGATTTAGGACCCAAACAACTCAATCTGATCCCAGCGTCCCAGATGTCAGAAAAAAAAACCCCTGTTGCTTCCAGTCTTCCCAACTCCCAGAACGCCCCTGGAATTGCTCCTGAGTTGTGCTGCAGCACATCTGCTGCCCAGCACCCCAGCCCTGGCTGCCAGGAGCCTCGGGAGCAGTGCCTGGGGCTGGGAATCCCTTTGAACACTGCAGGAATACAAAGCCCTGGGCTGGGACACCAACTGCAAACTTATTTTCAAGGAACCCTGCGTCTTTCCACACATTGTGGGATGGGTTTTCCACCCCTAAGATGCTCAGTGACCAAAGATAAAATATATGAATAATCTCAAGGTTTAAATTCAGGGGGTTTTTTGTTTTTTGTTGTTTTTTTTTTTTTTTTTTTTTTTTTGTCTGCTGTGATGAAATAATTCCAGACTCACATCAAGATTTCCTCTGCTCTCAGGCCCACAGAATCATGGAATTATTGAGGCTGGAAAAGACCAGAACCACTGAACACTTCTATGCCCTCCAAACCACTTTTTGAACAATTCCAGGGATTGGGACCCCACCACTGCCCTGGGCAGCCTGCTCAATGCTCCACCCCTTTGGAATGTAGGAATATTCCCTAATATCCATGAATTTCCTGGCAGGAAATCCCAGGAATGTCTCACTTACGTGACTGCATACTGGGCAAAGGACAGGTATTCCACCAGGACATCCAGGCCTTTGTTCTCTTCATTCAGGAACTCCCTGACCCATCTGTGAGAGAAACACCAGACATCAGAGCCGTGCTGGGGCTTTGGGATTCCCTGGAATTCTCAGAAAAACTGGAGACAGAGCCACTGCAGCACTCTGGGTCTCATTCAGGAAGAAAAGGGTTTTCAAAATGATTTAGAGGACTTTAAAGAGTCCTTTAGATGCCTTTCCAAATGAACTGAAATGAGGGGTTTTGTTTTTGCAGCACTGTGAAGGTCAACTCCTGACACAGGGACTTGGCTCAGTTTCTATCTCATCCTCATTTCCAGCAGGCTGTAAAAGCAGGAAAAGAATCTCGGATGGATACCCTGGGTGTACATTTAACAGCAATTCTGCCTCTTTTTTTTTAAAGGTGTTCACCTGTCACAATGAATTCTGGCCCCTGGGTTTTGCAAAGTAATTCAGCAAGGCCTGTTATGTTCCAGAGCTTTGAAAAGGCCAAGAAAAAATTTGAAAATCCATCAATTTAAGGGCAAAGCCAGAGGGGAAAGGAACCTCAGCACAGCCCCAGCTCTTCTCTGCACCCCAACTGGGGCAGCAAATCCCCTGGGAGTGGCTGGGTGCCACTGGAATGAGGGAATCCAGGGAGGGAGTGGGAATTCATCACCTCTGACTTATTCTGATCTTCAGGAGGGACATTCTTTATCATTTCCCCGCAAAAATAACCAGCCTGGTGTTTTGGAAAATGTGTTTTGGAAAGAATCCCTCAGCCAGGGGCCCCAGAGAAATGATCACTGGTGCTGTCCCCTCTTTTATTGCCCTGGGGCAGCACCCAGGTTCCTCCTGCTCATCCCAAATCCAGGAGCATCTGGTGGGGAATCCCTCGTGTTGGGAAAGGAGGGAACACCTGGCAGGGCTGTGGGAGGAGTTTTTGGGATGGTTCCCATCCCCACACTGGGACTGCAATTCCTCCCACAGCTTAGAACACCCCCATTCCCCCCAAAATCACAGCAGAATCCCCAAAAAAAAAACGATGGAATGGAGCTGGAGAAAACCTGGAAAAGCTCCCTGGCTGGTGCCCCAGGGCTGCACCAGCCTCTGGCCCCACAGGAAGGTGAAATTGGTGGGAAGGAGGATGGGAAAGGGATGTCTGATAAAAAAAACCTGAACTGTGATAAAAACAAAACCTCTGGCAATTCTACTGCAGCAATTTGGGATTTGCTGCTCTGTGGATAAATCCTGGTGCTGTTGTTCCCAGCCAGGCTCCATGTTAAAGCTGTAAGACAGCAGTGGGGGTGATACATAAATTGATAGTTAAATTTAAAATTTAAAAATTTAATAAATTAATATAAATTTTCCAGAAGCTATTATTTATTAAAAATAATTTATTTAAATTTTAAATTTATACTTTATGAATTTATTAAATATATATACAAATTTATATATATTTATTCTGGACACAGCTTCACTCCCTGTGCTCTGACTGAGCAGGAGCTGACTCCAACCTTTCCTTAGCCCTCAGGAAAATGTGGATGAATCCATCAGGAAAGGATTAAAGCTGAATTATTCTCCTGAGATGCCCAGCTCCCCTTAACTAAGCCCATCAGGCTTTAATTAGCAATCAAGTGGCATCACTTATTGACATGCAAAGGGGTATACTCTCAAAGACAGACACCTTTAGAATTTAAAAATAAATTACTAAATAATAAATTAATAAATAAATTCAATTTAGAACTAAAATGAATAAAAATAAAATTGATTAAAATAATAAATAATAATTTAAAAATACAAATTGAACCAGAGGCATTAAAAATTCTCACCCAATGTGGTTTGTCCTCAAGGAAATTTCCAGTTCTCGGAGCACCTGAGTCGACTCCTGGACTCGTCTCCTGAATTTCTGCAATGGAATGAGCAGCAAAAATAACAATTAGGCTCTATTAAAAAATATACAACATCTCACCCAGCACAGAGGGAATGAAGAAAACATGGGGGAAACTGAGAACTCCTCTAAATCCCCAGGAATGCAGCAACAACAGCCCAGCAGTCAACAGGAACACGTGTGGAGAAACCCCTTCTGTTCCCAGGAACGGGAGCTTCCAGGATTAAGGAAATTAAAAGCCTGGAGATAAATAAACATTTCTTTCCAAGCCAAGCTTTGGTTTAACATCCAGCTTTCTCTGGAAGGTTGCAGAGCCCCTGTGCTTTAGAAAACGAGGTGGCAGAGAGCCAGTGGGGGCACCTCCATCCCATCTGGGTTGGAGGATCCTCTTCTCCCTGCCCATGGGAAGGTGCTGAAACACCTGGAGAAATCCCAGTGGAGCAGCTGCTTTGGCACATTCTCACCCCTGAGCAAGGCCAGAGGGATAAGGGCAGGCTCAGGTGGGATACTGGGAAGGAATTCCTGCATGTGAGAGTGGCACAGGCTGGAGGCCAGGCTGCAAAACCAGTGCCACCACCTCAGTGGCAGCAGGAATCCCAGTGGGATGAGCCCTCCCATCCCTGTGGAAACCTTCCCGCCTCAGCCGGGGCTGAGGAAAGGCTGCGGGGGATCCGGAACGAGCCAACAACAGACAGGAACTCAGGGCAGCTGTTTTTAGGCCCTTTGGGTTTGTCATTTGTCACGGCAGCCCCGGATAAAGAAAGGCTCCAATGTGAGCCCACGGAGCGGAGCCAAACTCGGAACAACCTCCAAAACCCTGTAGGAGGAAAAACACAAAGACCCCGCTCACCGGGCTGGGAAACCTCAGGGGCTCCTAGGAAATGCCTCCCTACTCCTGGCTGGAGGCTCCCACAAGAGCAGAGCTGTCCCAAGGCCTCTCTGCCCTGGGCTGGGAGCACGGGGAGCACGGGGCAGGGTCCGTGTTCTCCACAGGGAATGACCCCGGAGCGGGGATTGCTGGGCATGAGGCACAGCCAGCCCAGGGCAGGAGCTGCTGGGCTCTGCTGTGGTTCTGGGTGGGCTTCAGAGGCTCTTGTGGATGTCACCATGGATGGGAGGTGACCCCTATGGATAGCCATGGATGGGAATTGTCACCATGGATGGAGCTGTCACCATGGATGGAGCTGATCCCCATGGATGGGGGTGATCACCATGGATGGGAATTGTCACCATGGAAGGAACTGATCTCCATGGATGGAGCTGATCCCCATGGATGGAGCTGTCACCATGGATGGGAATTGTCACCGTGGATGGGAATTGTCATCATGCTGTCAGCATGGATGGAGATGATCCCCATGGATGGAGCTGATCTCCATGGACAGAGGTGACCACCATGGATGGGAATTGTCACGATGGATGGAAATTGTCACCATGGATGGAGCTGATCCCCATGGATGGAGCTGTCACCATGGATGGAGCTGATCCCTATGGATGGGAGCTGATCCCTATGGATGGGAGGTGATCACCATGAATGGCCATGGATGGAGCTGTCAGCACAGATAGAGCTGATCCCCATGGATGAAGCTGATCCCCATGGATGGAGCTGATCCCTATGGATAGAGATGATCCCCATGGATGGAGCTGATCCCTATGGACGGGGGCTGATCACCGTGGATGGGGATTGTCACCATGGATGGAGCTGTCAGCACAGATAGAGGTGATCCCCAAGAATGGGAGGTGATCACCATGGATGGAGATGTCACCATGGAAGGAACTGATCTCCATGGATGGAGCTGATCGCCATGGATGGAGCTGTCACCATGGATGGGAATTGTCACCATGGATGGGAATTGTCACCGTGGATGGGAATTGTCACCATGCTGTCAGCATGGATGGAGCTGTCAGCATCGATGGAGATGATCCCCATGGATGGAGATGATCTCCATGGATAGAGGTGACCACCATGGATGGGAATTGTCACGATGGATGGGAATTGTCACCATGGATGGAGCTGATCGCTATGAACAGGGGTGATCACCATGGATGGGAATTGTCACCATGGATGGAGCTGATCCCTATGGATGGAGCTGTCACCATAGAGAGAGATGATCCCCATGGCTGGGAGCTGATCCCTGTGGTTGGGAGGTGATCACCGTGGATGGGAATTGTCACCATGGATGGAGCTGATCTCCATGGATGGAGCTGATCCCCATGGATGGATTTGATCCCCATGGATGGAGCTGACCACCATGGATGGGAGCTGTGACCATGGGTGGAGCTGACCACTGTGGATGGAGCTGACCACCATGGATGGATCTGATCTCCATGGATGAAGCTGACCACCATGGGTGGAGCTGACCACCATGAACAGTGCACTCAGCTGCACTGAGCCTGTGCCAGGCAAATTCCCAGAGAAAAGGACTCAAAACTTGGACACCCCTTCTCAGGGGTGAGCAAAGGGCCATCAGACAGGGGTCTGGCCAAAGCCAGGCCTAGAGCCCAGCTCAGAGACAATCTGTCACATTATTTACTGAAGCCAACGTTATTAAAACAAGCTGTGCTCCCTGTCAGATGGTCCTTGGCTTCCCAACATCTGCTCTCCTTCCCCAGCTGGAAAACTGCAGCAAATTCCCAATTTCTCTCTGCTTCTCCCTGGAACTTTCCAGGGTATTTGCACAAAGGCAGGAAGGAACCTGGACCCCAGGACCATCCTGGCTGAGGAACGAAGGACAGGCAGGAGGAAACAGGATGCTCCTCACCTTCCTGGTCACTGCTGGGTCCAGATATCCCTTCAGCTTCTGGATGTAAGTGTGTGGAGGATTCTTCACTTGGAATCTTTCCTGGAAAAGAGGCAGGAATAAACATCAGCCACTTTTCTGTGTTTACCCAGAAAACACATGCACTGCACACATATTAATCAATAGAGATTCAGAATACATTCTACTCCTAAGTGGATCATTTATGCAGGCAATTAAAATAGATTTAAATGGATCTTGATATTTATATCAACTGATATTTTATATCAGTATAAAAAGACGCCTTAAACATTCAGTGGGAAGTCTGAATTTTAGTTGCACATCCATCTGAAGTTGCAGGGTTTCTGCTCAGCAGGAGCATGGAGAGGAAGGAGAAGGGTCAGGAGAGCAGCTGCATGCACCAACGCAAAATCCTTTTTAATCACTTGGAGAAAACCTTCCCCTATCCCAGGCTGCTCCAATCCCTGTCCAGCCAGGCCTTGGGCACTGCCAGGGATCCAGGGGCAGCCCCAGCTGCTCTGGGAATTCCAGCCCAGCCAGGAATTCCCAATTCCCAGTCTCCCATCCACCCCTGCCCTCTGGCAGTGGGAAGCCAGTCCTCAAGGTCCCAACACCTCGTGCAGGGATCACTCGATCTCCAATCAATCCCCCCTCAGCCCCAAGATGACAGATTTTGGTGACCAACACCAGCTCTGTCTGCTGAGAGCTCCCTGACTTTTCCCTGCTTTCCCAGTGTCCAGCTGGAAGTTTATCCCACCAAAGCAGCTGTGAAACACGAGCTGTTCCATGAGCACTGTGCTGTGTGCAAACCTCCTCGCAGCATTCCCAAAGATTCTGATCCTACTTGTATCTTGGAAGAACTTCAAGCTATTCTGCCACTTTCCCTGGAGGAAAGATCTCATCCCAATCTCCTGAAACTTCCTCTTTTATCTGAAACCTCCCTTTCTTAGGTCAGGATGCAATTCTGACTGCATTATCCCAAGGTTATTCCAGAATGAACAGGACACTGCTGCCCAGTTACCAGAACTGTCTGAACACCACAAGTTCTTCCTGTTATTATCTTGCTGCATGCTGGAAAAGAAGTAATCCATCATGGCCAGCGGGAAAAAAATGAAGGAAAAACTCCTCCCTGAGTTCCACCAGCCCTGGTGGGAGCTCTGGAAGTCACAGAGCACTCATGGCTTTCCTCTTTTACAACTGGATTCTTTTTCCACGCCCCTCCACACAGCTCTGGAATTGGCATTTCCTATTTTATCTGAAAAACAGCTCAGAAAACGCAAACCTCTTCACTGAGGGCTCTTCTCTGGACAAAGTGACACCAGCAGGGCCTCTCCTGCTCCAGCACCATGCCCACCATCGTGGATTCTTGCTGGCTCTCTCTCAGGGATTCCTGGGGCCAGGCTCACCTCAGCGGCTCCCATGGGGCAGACAGAGAATTCCTGGAACCCCAGAGTGGTTTGGGTTGGAAGAGCCCTTAAGGATCCTCCAATTCCAGCCCCTGCCACGTCCTCCTGGCAGCAGTGTCCCATCCCAACAATGCTCCTCGTTCCCTCTCCCATTTACTCCCCCCTTTCTGGGGGCTCTCTGCTGCTGACAGAGCTGTGTCCAGTCCAATCCCCCAGAGAAGCTCTTTTGCTCTTATGGATTAATTCCTCTTCCCACGTAATCCACCCTTGTCTGCTGAAGTGACAGCAGCTTTTCCCAACCACCACCTTTAACTGCCTGGAATCCTCGAAAGGAAACGCTTCAAGAGACTCAAGGAGCACATTTAACAGTCTGGGATGCAGCTACTGGATGTTTTTGTTTGTTTTCTTCAAACCTGGCTGCAATTATGTATTTATGTAATAATCTCTGCAGCAGCAGCTTCGTTTAAAAAGGCGATGCTCATTCCTGTGGAGTGGAATTATTTGGGTTAAAGGACTTTCCAGATGTTATCCATGAACAGCAAACACCAGCAATGCTCCTACCTGAGGAGTGACCAAAAATTACTTGTGGTAAACATCTCCTAGGCCTGGAAACATTTTTACAGCCCCCTCAAGTGTTTCTTTTTTGCTGGTTTGGAAAGCTATGAGGGATTAGCCTTTAAAATTGCCCTTTCCTGGCTATGATTCCTGTCTGGGTTTATCCAGCTCGGAGTGTTTTATATTAGGGGCTGATTAATAAGCTGCAAGGGCCAGGCTGTGCAGTGAGGCCTCCAAGTCACCCTGGATGTCTGGTCACAGCCACCCTCTTCCCAAAAATCTGACTGGGAGCTGCCAGGGCTTGGGGATGGAGCTGGCTGCAGGCTGATCTTCCTGGAATCCACTGGGATGCTCTCATGATCCTCCTTGGGAGGATCCCCAACACCCACACCTCCCAAGGCACTGCTGCGCCTTAGAAACCATAATTAAAGAGTTAAAAATCCCTGCTTTTATTTCCTGTCAGCTCCTCCCCTCCACTTCTGGCAATTCCCACCCACTCCTTGGCCAGCTCTGCTCCCAAGCCCAGGATTTAGCACCATCTGAATGACGAGGTCGTCGGGCATTTTTACCACACGCACACCAAAAGCCTAAAATCCAAACTTTGCTCGGCAAATGCTGTGGGGTGACATCACGACTGGGACACGGTGGCTTCCCTGGATGGAGCCATTCGGACACAACAAAGTTCCTAAATCCTGGTGAAGCCCTTTTTATCTCCACTGCGCGACTGCTGTGAGCTGCAGCATTATCTGCAGGCTGAAAGGACACGGGCACGGAGCAGCAGTGGCTGCACGCTGCCTTTGTCAGCCAGCTACAAAGCAAACGAGCTTAATTCCCAAGGATAAAGGTCCTTTCTGACTTGGAAAATCCCTGAGGAGGGGTGCTGTAAGCCAGGAGGGAGCAGCACAGGGAATGGAGGGACAGCAGCACAGGAGAGCAATGAGATGAGCTGGGCCCAGCACCTTCCTTTGGGGGAATAAATGGGGAGAATTCTCTGGGATTCAATTCTGAGAGGGATTTGGGACAAGGGATGGAGGGACAGGACATAGGGAATGGCTTCCCACTGCCAGAGGGCAGGGATAGGTGGGAGATTGGGAATTGGGAATTCCTGGCTGGGCTGGAATTCCCAGAGCAGCTGGGGCTGCCCCTGGATCCCTGGCAGTGCCCAGGGCCAGGCTGGAATAACCTGGGATAGTGGAAGGTGTGCCACCATGGCAGGGGTGGGACTGAACGGCCCTGAAGTCCTTTTTCAAGCCAGCCCCATTCCATGATTCCATAATTCAGGGAAAAGCAGGAGCACAACACCTCTCCTGTGCCTCTTTCACCCAGAATTAGCACTTTCTTTTCCGACAGATGCAGGAAAAAAGGGGGGGGCTGAAGGGGGGGCTTTGCTTCAGCAGCCAAGAGGAACTGCTGGACTTCTGCACTTCCTCTTCCTCGTGGTCCTACAAAGAACCTGACATCTCCTGATCAGCCAGCTCTGGAAAAGATATCCATTCCGGAACCAGGAAATTGTGCCTTTTCCAGCAATCCTTGGCTCCCAAAGCCATTCAGGGCATTTTTCTGCATTGGCCCATATGTTATTCCCATTATTATCATGATCCTCCCTGAGCTGTTTCATTCTTGGGACTCCCAGATGCCGGGGAAGCGCCCAACTCGGGATGAGGATCCCACAGGCTGTGCTGGGAGTGCATAAACCCACGGGAGGTGTGGGGATAAGGGATGAAGAGATCCACGGGAGAACCGTGAGGTTTGCACCCCAAATCCCCTCCTGAGGTCTTTGTGGAGCTCTTCCTTTCCTGAAGAAGTCTGTGGAGCCCCACGGACTGGGATCAGTGGGGAAGGAGACGGACAAGGAGATGGGGAGCAGCGTCATGAGCACGGCGCAGGATTCCCCATCTCCCACAGATCTGGAGGGTGGCTCGGTCCCACCCCAGCCATTCCCACCAGCAGGACAACGTGTCACCGTGGAAGTGTCCTCGTGGAATGAGGGGACAGCAGCTGCTCATCCCTGAGCTAACGAGGAGGCAGCGTGATCCATTCCCCCAGGATCACCACCAGCTCCGTGCTGGACCCAGCTGCTGCTCCCCCCAGGGGTGCCCGGCCCTTCCCAATCCCAAATCGCTGAGCCTCATGCCTTTATCTCCAACCTCTCCATCCCTCCTTGCCTGAATCTTCCCAGAGCCTCCTCTCCCAGGGTGACCCAGAGGAAAGAAGCCACGAGCGTGCCAAAGTCCAGCTTCTCCTGAATTCAGTAAATCACGGGATTTTTCCGCCCCGTGTTTACCCCAACAGGGCAGATTCCCTGGAATACACCAGGGTTTTTAAGCAAAGGCTCTCAAACCAGAGCTGTCTCTGCAGTGCATGCAAAGTGATGGAAAATCCTTGGTTGGACACTGGCAGGAACCCCTGGATCTCCTTTGTGAAAGGGTCAGAGGCACCGTCAGGGCTCCCGGTCCCCTCAGCACATCCCTGACGAAAAACCCAGGCTGCACTGAGGAATTTGGGACAAAAAATGGCACAGCACACCCTGCTCCTCGCTCAGGCCCTTCTCCATCAGCCATCCCTGGATCCCGTGGGCAGGGACCCCCTCGGAAGCAAAGCAGGACCCCACTCACCAAGGCCACCCCAAGAGCTCCACGCTGGCCACCAGCCTCCGAAACACCAGCACCTGCCTTCTCCTGGAGCTTCTTCAGGAAAGGAAGAGCTCCACAAGCACCTCAGGAGGAGGTTCTGGGTGCAAACCCCCCAGCTTTCCTGCGGATCTCTTCATGCCTTGCTCCCACACCTCCCGTGTGTCCCAAATCCTTCTCAGAATCGAATCCCGGTGAATTGTCCCCATTTATTCCCCCGAAGGAAGGTGCTGGGCCCAGCTCGTCCCATTGCTCTCCTGTCAGAACCCAAGGTGTCCCTCAGACACTCCCGGATGTTCCTGGCCCAGGGCAGAAGCCTCTGAGACCCTGGCAGGCAGCCAGAAACCCCTGTGGATTTGAATCTGACCCATGGAACAATTTACCAACTTTGCAGGGAGAACAAGAAATCACAAAAGTTTAGATGTTACAGTAGAAGTAGTCACAAAGTGAAAGGAAGGATCTTTGAGTGCTGTACAGGGGGGTTTAGGCCTTGTACAGAGGGGTCTGAGTTTTATACATGGGGGTCAGAAGTTCTAAGATGGAGGGATTTGGGCGTGCCCTGTCCTCCTTCTTTCTTCTTCCTATTCTCCATGTTCTTGGTGGTGTTGGCACTCACAGATTGGTTTAGAGTAGAAAGTCACTGTTCAATATAGGTGATAGGTATTGGGGGAAAACTATGAACATTTAATAGGTGATGTGTGATATAAAAGATGGCACCAGCCCTTGGGCCAGAGAGATGCAGAGGGAGAAGGAGTCAGGGAGAATGCCAGGGAGTCTGAGTGCCTTGGGATAACGTGCAAGAAACTGCCTTGAGACTGCATGACTGAAGACTGCTGAGTCTTTCTTTGAGGGCCCGGGCTGGAGGAGAGACTTGAGCACCTCCCGGGGTCACCCCAGTCCGGGGGAGATTCCGACACTCTCCTGTGCTGCTGTCCCTCCATTCCCTGGCTTACAGCACCCCTCTCCTCAGGGATTTTCCAAGCCCTGCCACCACGTGCCATTAGAGGGCAATGAAGAATTTCGTGGGATGTCCCCAAGCCCTTCCGGCACCTCCTGGCACTCAGCTGGGACAGAGGCCTCCAGGACACCAAAAACATCCTCTGAGGATCCCATTTCCTGGATTTCCATGCCAGGAAACCGCATCCCTGTGCCTGCCTGGGTCATTCCCAACCCAACCCCTCGGATGGCCACCTTGACCCTTTCCAGAGTGGACAACGGATTTCCTGGCTTTCCTCTTTTCCTCCTCCTTGTACCTTATCCAGAGAGGTCAGAGCAAGCTGAGGACGACGATTTGGAAGGTTTAAAAACAAAGGAAGAGAAAATTCCACGTGGGATGAGTCCTCCACAACCAGCCCAGCAGCCCTTACAATGACTCAAACGATGCAAATAATCCTATTCACGGCAGATTATTATTAATTATTATTATTGTAATTATTATTATTGTCATCATCACCATGAAAATGATTCCCCGCTTTTGTTAATCTCATTTTTTTTCAAAAGTGAGAGTTCCTTTTTGGGGATTAACTCCTAATGTTCTCCAATTAACTCCAAATATTCAGGATCTGCTGCACAGATTGTTTAGAAAAATACAATTTCTGGACACCTTTTTCTTTCAGATCTAAGTTGAAAACCAGCACATTTCCTCACTGATTTACAGGAAAAAGCAGGCAAAAATGGCAGAGTGGGTGAAACCAAGGGAAAACAGGAGTCAAAAACTGCATTTAGAATAAAAAAATCCTGCACAACCCCTATTCTTGGAAGTGCCCTCATCCCCGTTATTCCAGGGCACTATTTATATATTGTGAATATATATATCATATATTTTTAAAATATATTTATATATATAATTAATAATATTAATATTATATATAATACTGATATATTTCAGGGCACTATTTATATATTGTGAATATATAATGTATTTTTATATCTTACATATAATATTTGTATTATTGTATATATATTTATTTATTTATTTATTTATTTATATTTATATATTCCAGGGTAATATTTATATATTGCAAATATATACTATATTTTATATATATAATATAATATAATATTATATATATTATATAATGTTAGTATTCATATTAATATTATTTTTAATACTTCTATATTCAAGGGCAATATTTATATATTGTGAATACAGAATGTATTTTTATATATTACATATAATATTTATATTATTGTATATGTATATATAAAAATATTTATATATTCCAGAGCAATATTTATATATTGTGAATACATACTATATTTTATGTTATACATAATATGATATATATATTATATTATATTATATTATATTATATTATATTATATTATATATATTTTTATATATTATATATAATATAATATATTATATATAATATTTATGTACTCCAGGGCAATATTTATATATATTGTGAATATATACTATATTTTATATATGACACATACTATTAATATATATATATATAATATAATATAATATAATAGGCAATATATTATATATAATATATGATATATTGTATGTAATATATAATATATAATATATAATATATAATATATAATGTGATATATTATATATCATTTATTATATATCATTTATTATATATCATTTATTATATACCATATATTATATATTATATATTATATATTATATATCATTTATTATATATAATTTATTATATATCATTTATTATATACCATATATTATATACCATATATTATATATGTTAGTATTAATATTAATATTAGGTGCAATATTAATATATCCCAGAGCAATATTTCTATATGATGCCTATATAAAATTTCACCCCCCATATGCTGCGCTTTGGTCCCTTCAGTGCCACCTGCTCACTGTGCTGTGACTGGGGGGTGGCACCAGGGAGCTGGGACAGACCCCGGCCTGTCCTCCCTGCCCAGTGTGTCCCTTGGCATGGCTGGACAAGGGAGAGGTGGCAGTGGCTCACCTCGTGCTCCTGGCACTGCTGGCTCCATCAGCCCTGCCTTTCCAAGGGCTGGGAAGGGACTCATCCCAGGGAAGGGATTCATCCCAGGGAAGGGACTCATCCCAGCCCGGGGGTGGACTCGCAGTTGTGCAAGGAGATTACTCCAGATTGCAAATTTCCTCCCCATCTGCTCCCGCCTGCTATCTCAGCCCGGAGCTCGGCGGTGAATCAGCAGCAGCTGCAAAGGGTGGATCGGCTCCCAGGTGGGAATTTGCACATCCCAGGCTGGGATCAAACGGGCTCCTGCCTGCGCTGCTGCCAGCAGGAACTCGGCTCGGAGCTCACACCTCTGCAGGGAGCTCTGGGAACACCCTGACACCAACCTGGGGATCACAGGCTGCACTGGGATGGGAGGGACCCTAAAGCCCATCCATCCCAGCCCTGGCATGGCAGGGACACCTCCCACTGTCCCAGGCTGCTCCAAGCCCTGTCCAGCCTGGCCTGGGACACTGCCAAAGATCCAGGGCAATCTGCAACCACTCGCAGCAGCTCCTGCAATTTTTCAATGTCTCAGTAAACTGAATCTTGAAATAGCCCAAGCTTTACATTCTCTGCACAGGAAACTCATGGGGAAAAAAAAGCAATTCTTCAATAAGCTGTGCAATGAATTTAAACTGCCAGAGGGCAGGGTTAGATGGGATATTGGGAAAAAAATCCTTCCCTGTGGGGGTGGGCAGGCCCTGGTACAGGTGCCCAGGGAAGCTGTGGCTGCCCCCAAATCCCTGGAAGTGCCCTAGGCCAGGTTGGATGGGGTTTGGAGCAATCTGGGATGGTGGAAGGTGTCCCTTGGGTTGGAACTGGATGGGCTTTAAGGTCCCTCCCAGCCCAAAGCAGTCTGGAATTCCACGATTGTATCAGGCACCCCAGCACTGTAACAGCTGAATAGGAAATGTCCCACAAACATCTTTATCCCAGTGTCCCTGACCTCCTGCCCAACTCACCCTGGTTCTGCTGAGTTTACATCCCAAGGGAACATCCCACTTCCCCACAGCTGGATCCGTGATTTTCATTAGCCATTACTGCTGAACTTCATGGCATTTTCCTGCTGGCTCCCAAATTCAAATCCCACTTGGTCACATTTTGTTTTCCCCTCCAGAATGCCATTCTTGTTTCTCCATCACATCCTGCTAATTGCTGCACGCCCTGCACAGCTCAGGAGGAGATGCCTCAGCATGTGGCACTGCCTCATCCGAGGATGTTCCCAGCCTCTGGAGGTGACCAGGGGCTCAGCCTCCTGTCCTGGAGGTGACAGCTCCAGCCATCACTACCACAGTGTGTGACGTGGGCAGCCAAACACTGCCCGGACTGAGATCATCTGTTCATTTGATCATTTGTTCATTTGTTCATTTATTTGATCATTTGATCATTTGATCATTTGTTCATTTGCTCATTTATTTGACATTTGTTCATTTGTTCATTTGATCATTTGTTTATTTGATCATTTGATCACTTATTTGATCATTTGTTCATTTGATCATTTATTTCATCTTTGTTCATTTGATCATTTGATCATTTGTTTATTTGATCATTTGTTCATTTGATCATTTGATCATCTGTTCATTTGATCATTTGATCATTTGTTCATTTGATCATTTGCTCATTTGCTCATTTGATCATTTGCTCATTTGATCATTTATTTGACATCTGTTCATTTGATCATTTGATCATTTGTTCATTTATTTGATCATTTGTTCATTTATTTGATCATCTGTTTATTTGATCATTTGATCATTTATTTGTTCATTTGTTCATTTGATCATTTGATCATTTATTTGTTCATTTGATAATTTGATCATTTGTTTATTTGCTCATTTATTTGCTCCTTTGATAATTTGTTTATTTGATCATTTGCTCATTTGATCATTTGCTCATTTGATCATTTGCTCATTTGATCATTTGTTCATTTGCTCATTTGTTCATTTGCTCATTTGCTCATTTGTTTGCAAGACTCTGAGGTCAGGCTGAGCCTGTGCAAGGCAAACCAGCAGCGCTCAGCAGCCAGAGGGAATCCAGGATGGAACATCAGAGGGGAAAGGGCTATATCCCTCTGTGAGCTGGGAACTGGCACCTCAGGCTGGGATCAAGCAGCTTCTGCCTGAGCTGCTGCCAGCACAGACTCCAGCCCAGAGCTCTGGGACACGGAGAAAGATCCGTGACACAAAAGAGGGAATGACAGAACCCCAGGATGGGTTGGGGTGGCTGCAGCTGTCACTGCAAGGCCTCTAGGAGCAGTTACCAACAAGGGAGCAGCAGGGATGGGCATCTGAAGCTCCTGGGAGCAGGACGGTCCTGCCCAGCCCAGGGATGCTGTGGATGGAGCAGCTGGGAAGAGGCATCTCCCAAAGGCTCTCCAGGGGCTCCTCACCTGGTCACAGATGAGCTCCCACTTCTTCTCGTTGTCGTACTGCCGCAGGAGCCGGGCTTTGTCGGGAGGCAGGTTCATGGCATTCTGTGGAGAGACAGCAACATTGTCAGGCATCCACCAGGGCCAAACCCAGCTGCAGCAAACCAAGGCGGCGTGGCTGCGGTTGTTGAATTGTTTCCTGTGAACTCCTGGTGCCAGAGCTGCTCAGGAACGTTCCCCTCCCCGTGTTGGTTTTGGCCCCAAAAGCGCCGGTGAATCACGAGGCACCCAAGGGCAGAGCTGGGACACACGAGGTGAGCGACTGAGGGCCAGCCCTGAGCTCCAGTTCCTGGGGTTTTAGGAAAAAAATGTTCCCTGTGAGGCTGGTGGCCCTGGCAGAGCTTCCCAGAGCAGCTGTGGCTGTCCCTGGGAGTGTCCAAGGCCAGGCTGGACAGGGCTTGGAGCAGTCTGGGATGGAGAAAGGTGCCCCTGCCCATGGGATGAGCTTTAAGGTCCCTTCCAATCCGAACAGGTTTGGGATTCTGTGACCATCCACCTCTCTCCAGCAGAGAGGAGAGGATTCCCTGAGCTGCCACAGCACGGGAGCCACTCTGTGCCCCAGCCAGGTCCCACTCCTGAGGGAAACACCCCCACTGAACTGGGGCTGCAGGACAGTCCTCTCCCAACAGCACCATGGAATCCCACTCCATTTTCCTCCAACAGCTATCCCGGCTGGAAAAGTCACCACTCTCCACCTTATCTGGATGACACAGATCCTGGAGCCAGGATTGCTGCTGCCCAACCCACAGGGACAACAATCCCAGACTGTGAGTGACAGGAGTCAGAAGGAAGGGGAGAGGCAGCAATTATCTGATCCCTATCGTTCCTGGCTCCTTTGATGTGAGCTCTCCTTCCAGGACAGCTCTGGGAAGGGCGGCTTTCCCAAGAGCCCTGTCCCAGAATGTGCAGCATATCTGACGTGCTTGTGCTCCTGGAGAACCCAGGACAGTGGATGGGACCCAGGAGCACCTGGATGGGACCCAGGAGCACCTGGAGAGCTCTGCAAACACCAGGTCTGGGAAGGATCCCGATCAGCCCGGCCGAGCACAGCAAGGCCAAGTGGTGGGTGGAGAATCTGCTGAGCACCTCTTGGGCTCCAGCATCTCCTGGGCTCCAGCTGGAATTCCCAGACTGGCCCCAGTTAACCCCTGGCAGTCCATTCCCAGTCAGGAGGAGCCGGCCGGTCCCGCTGGCACCGGACACAGCAATAAATCAGGAATCAATAAATAAATCAGAGTTTCGGACTGAAATCCCACTCCAGGGACACCTTCTCCAGCTGTGTGACACACAGCCTCCAGATTTATTCCAGCAGGCTGTCCTGGAGGTCCCTGGAACCATCCCAGACCCATCCTCTTCCCTTCCTTCCCTTTGTTTCCTTGCACAAACCCCATCCCAGGGAAGGGAAGGATGGGGGCAAGCAGCACCTGTTGGGATCAGCCAACCAGGACACCTCACTGGCACCTGGAAAATCAGAATTCAAGGGAGCTCCTGGCAGGATCACAGGTGCCAAGGGCGATTCTGTGCCAGGGGATGCAGTGCTGACCACACTGATGGGCACCAGGAGAGCCTTGGGAATGAGGGACAGCTGAGGATTTGCTCCATCCTGGCCACGGAGTGTTCCTGCTCCTGGGGATCCCCTCCACACCTCCTGCTCCATGGCTGCTCCTCCCCGAGCTTGTTTTCCATCAGATAACAATGACTCTTTCTCCTGCTCATCTCTGCTGTCATGTTGACAGTATTTACAGGCTCTGATCATATCTCTGCTTGCTTCTCCTCTCAGTCTCTCACCAGGCACCTTATCAGCTCCGCTTATCATTTCATGCACTTCTTGGTATTTTTCCTGAGGGCTCTTCCAGCGCCATTCCTCACTCCTGAGCCATATTTCACAGCTCCACTGGCTCTCAGCTGGAGGAAAAGCTCCAGTGTTTACCTGCAATGCAGCCCTTGTCAAGCTCTGATCTCCTTGGAGCTGATCAGCTTAGGCACCCCCCGGCTGGCACCGGGACAGGAAACCTGCCTGGAAACCTGGCAGGGCTGAGAGCCTGCAAGAGGGAAAACAGGAGCCAGGCAGCACCACCTCTCCATGATCTCCGTGCCAAACGGAGCCATCTGATCTCAGTCTGCAGCGGGAAGTGCTTTGCTTTGCTCCACACCAGCACCCCAGGGCCCTCAGCAGCTCACTCCAGACATTCCTGCCCTCTCCCGCAGGGAAAATCCTCTCTGGGCACCCAGAGCCAGGCTCAGCTCCCCGTGGGCAACCTAGCACCTACTCACTTCCCAAGAAGAGATTTAAAGTGGCATGGGCAGGACCAGGGGTCACTCCACAGTCCCTCCAGTCCTTGGCTTGAGCTCTGCTGGAGGGAACTGGGAAGGAAAGAACCACCTTGGTTACCTGCAGGTGGCTGTGGCACATTCTTCTCTCTCTCAGGATTTTTCATAGAGGAGCACAGGGGAAAGAAAGAGAAAACAATTTCTATTTCTGCTCCTTGTTTTCCCCATGTGGAATGTGCTTGGAGAATTGTTTACCTGGGGTGATTGCTGGGTTGGATTCTGGTGAGGATTGTTTGGGGCTGGTGGCCAATCTAACCCAATCCAATCCAATCCAATCCAATCCAATCCAACCCAATCCAATCCAACCCAATCCAACCCAATCCAACCCAATCCAATCCAACCCACCTGTGGCTGCACTCTCAGAGAGGGTCACGAGTTGTGAGTTAGATATGGGAGTTAAAAAAGCAGGTTTGTACTTTTAGTATCTCCTTTAAATAGTATATTAATGTATTCTAGTATAGTTATAATAAAGAAATCATTCAGCCTTCTGAGCTGGAGTCAGACATCAGCATTCCTTCCCACCAGGTTCACCTGCATTTACAATACCTGCACACCTGCATTTACAATACCTGCATTTACAATACCTGCACAGCCTGAGGGAGGTTTAGATCTGCCAGTGAGTGCCCAAAGGAGGGGCACAGGGATGAGGAAGGGTCTGCAAGGGACACATGTGGAGCACTTGAGGTCACTTGGTTTGTTCAGCTGCAGAAGAGGAGGCTGAGGGGACACATCCCAGTCTGGAGCTTCCTCCTGAGGGACCTCTGCTCTCTGTGATCCCAGGCAGAACCTGGGGAATGCCTGGAGCTGTGCTGTGGAATTTTAGGTTGGATTTCAGGGAAAGGCTCTTCCCCCAGAGGTGCTGGCCCTGCCCAGGCTCCCCAGGGAATGGGCACATCCCCAAGAGCTCCAGGAGGGTTTGGACACCAGGGATGCCCGGGGTGGGATTTTGGGGTGTCTGTGCAAGGTGAGGGGCTGGATCCATGATCCTTCTCAGGATATTCCCGGATTCTGCCCCATATTCTCTCTGAAACCTGGGCTAAGGATTTCCTTATTCTCAACAGCCACTCCCTGCTGGAAAACGGGATCCTAAACCACAATATTTTTACCTCCATGGGAAGCAGTAGGGTTTTTTTTACATCCCTGCATGGCAGTACCCCAAGTGGCTCCTGCAATGCAAGTGCTCTGCTCCCAGGTCCCCAACTGCAGGCACAGCAGCAGGAGCTGAGGCAGAGCTACTGAACTGGCTCCAGGTTTGCTGCAGTCACACCCAACCAGACACATGGGTCGTCTGGATCTCTTATTCCCTGTGGATCCCTGGAATGACTCACCAACGTCTCCTGGCCACTTCCAGCTCTTACAACCCTGGGCTTCACACATCCCAGTGCTCTTTAGTTAATGATAATGACAGGTCTATGTCCTGTGGTTTCCCTTTCCATCTTTTCCCAATTAGGGCTTTGGAGGCTTCTGAGAGCAGAACTATTCCCTTCCTAAAACAATCCAAACTCCTGCCTGTGTCCCCTGTGTCACCACCTGTGGCAAGCACATTTCTCTCTCTCTCTCTCTCAGGATTTTTCACAGAGCAGCACAGAGATAAAAAAAGAGAAAACAATTTCTATTTCTGCTCCTTGTTTTTCCCATGTGGAATGTGCTTGGAGAATTGTTTACCTGGGGTGATTGCTGGGTTGGACTCTGGTGAGGATTGTTTGGGGCTGGTGGCCAATCCAACCCCCCTGTGGCTGGGCTCTCAGAGAGGGTCACGAGTTGTGAGTTAGTTAGATATGGTAGTTAGAAAAGTAGGTTTGTAATTTTAGTATCTCCTTTAAATGGTATATTAATGTATTCTAGCATAGTTATAATAAAGAAATCATTCAGCCTTCTGAGCTGGGGTCAGACATCAGCATTCCTGCCCACCAGGTTCACCTGCATTTTACAATAACCACCCACTTGTGCAGCTGGAGACCCTTTGCCAGCAGAGCAGATTTCCAGCAGCTGGAGCAGATTTCCAGCAGCTCAGGAAGAGCTGCACCTTTAACTGGATCCCCAGATTCCACGAGGATCCCATAAAACCCTCTTCTGTCAGTGGGAACCGCAGCTGAAGCAGCCTCTCCTCGTGCCCCACTGCTCTGCATCCTCATTTCCATCCTCATCCTCATCCTCATCCCTGGCTGGCCCTGCCAGGCATGGCTCCTCCCAAGAACAATCCAGGTTAAAAATAAATTTTTGGCCGGGCTGTTTTGCCCCCCTGGCCGAGCAGCCGAGCCCAGGTGAGCTCCGCAGCTTCTCCCCGCTCCTTCCTCCCCATGCTCGGGAGATCAGCCCCACCTTCCTCACTCACAACTTTCCACTACCTCACGGTGCTTCCAGGCCTGGGGAGGGGGGAAAAGCCAAGCTCTGGCACGTCCTCCTGCCTGGAGAGGCTGCAGGAAACCGGAGCCCTCCGCTTCCGACTGCTCAGCAACACCTCCCAGCACAAACCTGGAGGAACCACAGCTGGATCCTGCACAGCCTCCTGCTGTCTGCAAGGGCTCCTGGCCAAGCCCTTCCTGGCTCCAGGAACACGGGACTTCGCTGTTCCCATCCCCGAATTCCAAAGTTATTCGTGTCTGCTGCTACGTGCCAAACGATCTAGGTAAGGTTTCCATTCCTTTGGTTTGCTCTGGGTTGGCTGGATAAGGCTGGGCCTTAAATTAATCACAGTAGCAGATGGAAAACTGGGGGGAGTACAAGCAGACCTCCAAAATATTAAATTGCTGAAGAGTTAAAAATAAAACCAGAGTGCAACAAGGAAATTTATGTATTTTTAACCTATGAAACAAAGCCCAGCTCCATCCAAACTGGCGGAGCCTCCAGTTCCAGGTTTTGGCACTAAAAATCTCATTTGTGGACTGATCTGCAGGATTTGGGCACCGCCACCACGGCTTGGCTTTGTCCTTGGTCTCAGAGATGTCCCTTGGGGTTGTCCTGCTGTCCCCTTCCATGGAAAAAGGGCACTGAGGCAGCCACACGTGGTGGCCCCAGGCCTTGGGGGCAAAGTGCTCCTGCAGCCAGCATTATCCAGGGAAAATGCTGACACACATCCCACGTGTCAGAGCAGGATAAAGCACCCAGCTGGACAGGGAAGCACCAGCAGATGCCTCCAGGTGCCACCTGCAGCCCAGGTCACACCAGCACCAGCTCCAGTGCCAGCGGTGGAACGGCTGAGCTGTGCTTTTTCCAACTTATTCCTCGTTTTCCTCAGGATTAAAAGGCCCAATGTTTTGGAAAACCAGCGTAGGAGCAACTCAACTGACTCAAAAGCATGAGCACTGCTAATTAATAGCACTGCTAATTAATAGCATCGGGCTGCTGCTCTTATTGATCACATCACCTTCAAGTCCGCATCCCTTTTCTTAATGAATCCTGACATTAATTGTGCTGGGAAGGAGCACAGAGTCCTCCTGATCCATTTCTTCCCATGAACGGCCCTGGGTGTGTCAGCAGGAGCTCGTGAAGCCCCAAAATGTGGGATGTCCTCACCATCCAATGGATGGGGATGGAAAAGGGCAGGAAAGCAGAGCCTGGCAAGGGAAGGGGAGTCTGACCAACACCAGCACTGGAGGAAGGGGCATTAAAAACCATCCCAGCAAAGGGTTAAACTCCCCACTTCCATAAAGGCACTGCTGACCTTGAAAGGAATAAAGGGATCCCAGGAAAACCTCACCTGGCAGGACACACCCTGATGTGGCAGGTGAGGGTGAAGGGAATTCCCACTCCTCCTCCGTGAGCCACTGCACAGTAACTCAAACTCCTGGGAATTAATCCCCAGCTGGCTTTCTCCTCCTGTCCTCCCTCTGACTGGGATTACTCCCACCTTCCACTGCTCCCAGAGAGATGGAAAAGCAAACCTGGATCGTTTCTGGCTTCCCAGAAGCCACACTTAGGAACAGCACTTAGGAAAAAGATCAGGGCTTTAAAACACTTCAAACAAGTCTCGGTCCTCGTGACTCAGACTTGCACACCCACATCAAAGCTCTGCTCTTAGTCCAGGCTTCAAGGACTCCCTAACCTCACCTGGAACTTCCCAATCTGAGTTTATTCTCCAGCCTATCTGTCACACTTCCCAGTTCCTCAGGTTCAGCACAGCGCTTTGCCTGCAGCTCTCCAGGGTTTATCTCACTGCCTCCACCACGACGAGCTGCGATCCTCATTTTTCCTGCATTTCAGTCAGGGCTGTTTCAAGGCAGGGCCTGAAGTATTTTTAACTTTTATTAATATCCAGTGAGTTCTTACAAAGCAGACCCACAACTGGCTCATAAGGCGAGTCCATACCTCCCACCTCCATAGCACTGAGGCAGAGCAGCCCTTCCCTGGCTGGAGGGAGCCTGAGAACCAAATCCCAGCTCCTGAGGGGATCCAAGTTCCCTTCCTGGCACTGAGCTGCCCACATCCTCCCAGTGACCAGCATCCAAGAGCAACCAAATTCCAAAACCATGAAAGAGAGAATGAAAAGCACCATAAATCAGTTCAGATGGGTTCATGTGACACTGTCACCCTTGGCTGTCAGAGATGTGATGGCCGAGGCTGGAAATGTTCCCTCACAATCCCTAAATGGAGCTGGTGTGAAAAGGAACCAGTTTAGAACGAGGAGGGTGCCCGGGCAGGAGCAAACCCAGGGCTCTGTGCTCATCCTTTGAGGCTGGAGCAGGACAACTTCCCAACTCTCATCCTCTCCTGGGACAACCAAGGGGACAGGGGCTGTTTGGTGGTGGCTTGGAGCCATCAGGAGTCACCAGTGGGACCTCCTGCCTCACCCTACTCACTGAATCACCTCTAACCTGAGGTTTACTACAGGTCTGCAACATCTGGCTACAGCATTAACGGGTGCATGTGGCACCTGGGGACAGGGGCTGAAGTGGCCTTGGCAGTGCTGGAGGAATGGTTGGATCTGATGATCCTAGAGGCCTTTTCCAACCTCAGTCATCCCGTGATTCTTCATCCTAACACGCTTCCCAGGTGAAGCACACGTTGAGCAGATCACCCACAGCACAGCAGGGCAGAGCCAACCAGGCCTCTTTAGCCTGGGGGAAAATTCCCAAAACCCCACAATCATCCAGGTGGGAAGAGACCTTGAAGGTCATCGAGTCCATCAACCCTAAACCACATCCAGAGACCTCCTGAACACTCCCGGAGATGGTGACTCCACCACATCCTTGGGCAGCTCATTCCAATGCCTGACTGCTCTTCCAGGGGGGGGAAAAAAAAATCCCAATATTTAACCTGAACCTCCCCTAGTGCAACTTAGGGTCATTTCCTGTCAAGCCTTCACCTGGGACATGGCAGAAGACCCCAAGTTCACCTCACTCCACCCTCCTGTCCAGGAGCTGTAGACATCAATGAGGCTCCCCCTGGGCCTGCTCTTCTCCAGACAAAAATTCCAGAAGAAACTACAAAACTCCGTAAGAAGCAGATCCTGGCCCCAAAGCCTGCTCACTTGCCATGGCTGGAGAAGGTTCCTCACCCTGCCCTAACTGTGACCCTTTCTGCAGAAAAAGTCTCTGTGTAGCTCCAGGAGTTGCCTACCAAAACAACCTCGGGATTTTTGTACAGCACTAAAATTTAATTTCAGGGCCTGGCCTGTAAAACAGCCCTTAATATTCTCCTAGAATATTAAAATGCAACTTTTTGCAATTTTCTGTGCTACTTAACTTCCCAGCCCTGCTCTGGTGTGTTTATTTAGGAAAGCCAGAGGCAACTGAAGCGAGCTCCAAGTTCCCTGACTTTATGAGGAATCCAAGCTAGGCTAAAATTAAATGTGCTTATTGTTCTAATCCCCCTTCTCCTCTCCTGTTTTGTTTTTTTTTTCCTTTATTAAACTTGTCTTTGATCTAAAAATACCAATGCTCTGCCTGCACCAGGCCTTTCTCCTCCTGAAGATGCCCCAGATCCATAGGGAAGAGCAGGAGAAGCTCCCACAGCATGGAGGGACCTGCTGAGGAGAGAGGGCACGGCGTGTGGAGCTCATCCTTGGGAAATGATTGGCAAAAAAAAAACCCCAAGGCAAACTTTTGAATTCTGGATCCATGATTCCCCAGCGTGCATCTCTGTGGGCCTGAGGAACATCTACTTCATATTTGGAAGGGGAGAGCTGGGAGGTAGCACACTGTGGTGACAACCTGCGGTTCCTCAGCTGATAAGGGAGCATCCAGGGATCCTGTGGAAGGGAAGGGGGAATATTCCTTGGGACACCATCTCCTCCTGGGTGTTTGTGGACAGCTGGCCCTGCTACAAATCAGCCTGGAGTCCTGAGGGCAACGAGGCTGGTGAGGGGCTGGGAACACAAACCCTGTGAGGAACGTTTGGAGGAGCTGGGGGTGCTCAGCCTGGAGAAGAGGAGGCTCAGAGGTGACCTCATTGCTCTCCACAACTCCCTGAAGGGAGGTGCAGACAGGTGGGGTCGGTCTCTTCCACCGGGCAGCACTGACAGAACAAGAGGACACAGCCTCAAGCTACATCAGGGAAGGTACAGGTTGGATATTGGGAAAAAAAAATTCACCAAAAGAATAATAAAGCACTTGGAATTGTCTTCCCAGGGAGGTGGTGGAGTCACCATCTCTGGATGTGTTTAAAAAAAGACTGGACGTGGCACTTGGTGCTACAGTCTGGTTGAGGTGTCAGGGCATGGGTTGGACTTGATGATCTTAGAGGTCTCTTCCAACCTCATTATTCTGTGATTCTGTGATTCTGTGATTCTGTGATTCTGTGATTCTGATGGAGCCTGGCTTGGAGACAGCCAGGGGTTCCTGCCCACGGGGCTGTCAGAACCCAGAATGTCCCTCAGACACTCTTGGATGTTCCTGGCCCAGGGCAGAAGCCTCTGAGACCCTGGCAGGCAGCCAGAAACCCCTGTGGATTTGAATCTGACCCATGGAACAATTTACCAACCTTGCAGGGAGAACAAGAAATCACAAAAGTTTAGATGTTACAGTAGAAGTAGTCACAAAGTGAAAGGAAGGATTTTTGAGTGCTGTACAGGGGGGTTTAGGCCTTGTACAGAGGGGTCTGAGTTTTGTACATGGGGTCAGAGGTTCTGAGATGGAGGGATTTGGGCGTGCCCTGTCCTCCTTCTTTCTCCTTCCTATCCCCCATGTTCTTGGTGATGTTGGCACTCACAGGTTGGTTTAGAGTAGAAAGCCACTGTTCAATATAGGTGATAGGCATTGGGGAAAAACTATAAACATTTAATAGGTGATGTGTGATATAAAAGATGGCACCAGCCCTTGGGCAGTGAGAGGGTGTCAGGGACAGTGCCAGTGTGTGTGTGTGCCTCTGTCTGACCTGCTGAAAGAACTGCAGCAGCTCAGGAAGAAAATCTTTTAGATAACACACAGTAAACTACCTGAAGACCAAACGACTAAAGACTAAATCTTTCTTTAAAAGCACCAGTTAAAAGAGAGACTTTTCCACCTCTCGAGGTCACCCCAGTCTGGTGATGCCCACGTGCAGGGCAGACTCTCACATTCCTATTTTTTGCCACCCCTGTGGTTTTCCATGAGTTTTCTGAGCCCTGTCCTTCGTCCCTCCCCACGTGCAGCTCTCTGATCAGCACTGCCATTTGCGTGTTTCTCATAAATTAGCATTTCCTTCCCAGCTCTCCCCAGAGGTTAATCCGGGCACTGTAGGGGTGGAAGCAGCGACTGGGAGCCGCTGCGGGATCGGGATCGCTCCCTGAGTGCTGGGATAGAGGGAGATGAGGGACTCTTCCTCATGGCAAGGGTGGCCAGGCATTGCCACGGGCTGCCCAGGGCAGGGGAAATCCCCATTCCTGGAGGAATTTAAAGCCATGAGGATGTGGCACTTGGGAACACGGGGCATGGCTGGATTGGAGATCTTGGAGAGCTTCTCCAGCCTTGAGGATTCTCTGATTCTCTGATCCTAAACCTCTTCTCCTCACACAGCAAGTGGGGGCCTCACTGGGAGAGCCATGATGACTCCAACCCTGCTGAGGGAACTTTATCCAGGAAAGCTCCGGAAGGTTTTGGGGACCGAGGGCTGCAGTGACCACAGAGCTGCTTGTTCCTCTCAAAGATCCAGACTCAGCTTCGTGGCCTCACGTTTTGGGGAAGCTGAAACCTTATTAATTCAGCACTGGAAAAGAACTCCATGGTAGGAACGCTTCAAAGGCCAAGCCAGGCCTGACTCACTCCAAGCTCTGAGCTCGTCCCGTGGCTTCACTAAATCACTCACTGCTGATAAGGCAAGCCACAAAATCCAAAATTAAAGCCCTTTGAGTGAAAAGTCAGAGAAAGCAGCTCCCAAAGAACCAAGATGTGTATTCCAAAGGCTGTGCTGGGAATTGCACAGATGGTGGGCAGTGCCCACGATTCCACTCATGGGGCAGCCCCGAGTGCTGGGAGCTGCAGGGCACAAAGATGCTGGGAAATGCACACAAAAGGGGTCCCAGCAGTTTTTACATCTTTTCCACTCCCGTGCTGCCTCACAGCAGCACAGAGATCAGTGAGGTCCAAGCACCCCTACAATTATCCCAAACACACCAAGGGATTTCGCTTTTTCCCTGGAACCTTTCCCCAGATCCCACTAAAAAAGCAGCTTTGCTGTGAGTCAGAAGATCCCATTCCCTCGTGCTGTTCCCTACAAACCCTCTGGAAGTGGAGCATGTGTCACCCGTGGGACTGCACTGCTGCTCATCCATCAGCTGCTCAGGAGGAAAAGGAACATTCCGGGCAGCGGCTTCCGAAGCCGGTCTGGCAGCTGTGCACAGCCCACTGCACCACAGCTGGATGGCATTTTGGGAAGGAATTCCTCCCTGTCAGGGTGGGAAGGCCTGGGCACAGATTCCCAGAGCAGCTGTGGCTGCCCCAGGATCCCTGGAAGTGCCCAAGGCCAGGCTGGAGTGCCCTGGGATAGTGGGAGTTGTGGATGGGATGGGATGGGATTTAATATTCCATCCCAAAGCAGTCTGGGATTCTGTGATTTCTGTGATATTCCTGAGGATGAGAAGGGATTTTCAGAGGGTGGGTGGGACAAAACCCCTCCGAGCTCCCCTCACATGGAGGATCCCTCACTTCCCCTCCAAAGGGATGAGCTGGTCAGGGACGTCAGTCAAATCAACCTCATTCAGGAAAAGCTGGATAAAATTCACATCAAAACACTTAAATGTCACCTAACTGTAATTTTTAAGGCAGTTGATGATCCCAAATTATCCAACACTCACTTCTATGATAGAGATAACGTGCATTTTCCCATCAGAAATCATGGAATTCCAGAGAGGCTTGGATTGGGAAGGACCTTAAAGCTCATCCCATCCACCCCTGCCACGGCAGGGACACCTCCCACTGTGCCAGGCTGCTCCCAGCCCTGTCCAACCTGGCCTTGGGCACTGCCAGGGATGCCACAGCTTCTCTGGACAACCTGTGCCCACAAACACTCTCCTCACATGATGGACAGAAATCCATGGAATTCATTCCAAGTGAGCTTCTTATGCAACACCAACTGAGATTTGAACTGCAGCGCCCACGAGAAACCCCCACGTGGCAAAATCCCACCTCCACCCCCACACAAACAGATGGAAAACATCCCCCTCCCAAAGCCAGAATAAACCACAGGGATGTGTTTAAAGGGACACAAATAAAATCCAGGAGCAAACCCAACCCACGGGGCCGGGGGTTCAGTCCCAGGACGGAGGGAACCCTGATGGATGCTGCTCTAGGAACAAAACCTTCCTTTGAATAATATTAAGGGTCGGATAAACCAAGAAAAATAAATGAAGTCAGGGATAAAAAGCCTGGCCCGGGGCCTGGTCCCAGGTTTTCTGTCTCCAGTGAATGTCAGCACGAGCCCTCCTTGGAAAACCACGTCCCAGACAAAACTGCTGCTTTGGAGGCAGCCAGGAACTCACTCAGATGCTCAGGACTGGAGCCTTTGGAGCCTATTTTTAATTTTTTAATTTTCCCTGAACTCCCTTCTCTTCCCAACATCCTCCAGCCAATCCAGGTCTCTGCACTCCCCTCACGCTGCCCAGAGGGAGCAGATAAATCAAAAGAACTCCTTCAAAAAATGCAAATTATTTACATCCCTCTTTGCTGCACTCAAGTACTTGCTGAACAGGGAAAGCAATTTATTTGGAAGTCTATTACACCTAAAAATGTAAACACCAGAAAAGGCTCTCACACACCAAGCCTCAATCCCAAGGGAATTTTTCAGAGCAAGTTACAAACTTGGATTTATACTGGAAATATTTACAGGTCTCTCTACTGCAGGCACCACTCCAGCCTGGCAGAGGAGGTGCAAGGAAGCCAAAATAAACCCAAATCCTGTGATTTTCCAGCCCTAAGGAGCAATATTCCTGCAGCAGGGCTGCTGTGTCCTGTGCTCTGGTGTCGCTGTCCCCGAGGCTCCCTGACATTGTCTGCCTGGGCTGGCAATAAATAAATCACTAAAAACGTGTCTCACACACACGTGGGCATTGTGTGAGTGATTTTAAGTGACTAAAAGCCAGCATTTCCAGACACCAGCCCTGCTTTCTGCTGCTTCACCGGACACAAACTGCACGTCACCTTTCTGAAATATCTTTCCTGAAGTGTTCAAGGCTCCACGGATTTGCCAAGAATGAGGCATGAGGATTTCAGGGAATGCAGGTGGCCCTGAGCAAACACCTCTGGCCTGCCCTCCCTTTGCTCCCTTCCCAGAAAACCTGGCCTTTGCTGTGTCCTAATTCCAAACTCATCCATATGTCCTGCCTGGTCCTGCTCCCTCCTCCTGGGCACGGATATTTTACACATGTCAGAGCCAGGAATGCACCAGCCTTAAGTTTCCCTGGATCTGGGGGAGTTCATCCCCACTTTCATTGGATTTCCATGGACCTCAGGATGGATAACTCCACTTTTCTTGAGTTTCCCTGGGACTGGGGGTGTTTAAACCTTATTTCTTTGAGTTTCCCTCGACCTAGGGGGGTTTAAACCTAATTTCCTCGATTTACCCTGGATCTAGGGGGGTTTAAACCTTATTTCTTTCCATTTCCCTGGATCTAGGGGGGTTTAAACCTTATTTCCTCAACTTACCCTGGATCTAGGGGGGTTTAAATCTTATTTCTTTCCATTTCCCTGGATCTAGGGGGGTTTAAACCTTATTTCTTCGAATTTCCCTACATCTAGGGGGTTTAAACCTTATTTTTTTGAGTTACCCTGGATCTAGGGTGGTTTGAACCTTATTTCCTCAACTTACCCTGGATCTAGGGGGGCTTATCCCCACTTGCCTTAAGTTTCATGGATCTGGGGGATTTATCCCTTTTTTCCTTGAGTTTTCCTGGATTTGAGGGGGTTTATCCCCCTTCCCTTTTATTTTCCTGGATCTGAGGGTGGGGGTCCTTTATTTCATAGAGTTTCTGTGGATCTGGATGGGTTTATCTCCCTTCCCTCATATTTCCCTGGATCTGGGAGGTGTTTCTTCCCTATTTCCCTGAGTTTCCCTGCATCTCAGGTGGTTTATCCTTTTTTCCTGGAGTTTCCCTGGAGGGGCCATACAAGGAGCAGCTGAGGGCATTTGCTTTGTTGGAGAAAAAGACTGAGGGGAGACTTATCCCACTTTGGAGCTTCCTCCTGAGGGATCACTTTGCTTATTCCTTAAGCACTTTTACTGTGGCTGTCCCAAAAGCAGTCCCAAAGGTAGGTGCCAGACCAATAAATGTTTGAACTCGCCCATAAAATCCCTACTAGGTTACTTTTTCCAAATAAATCTGTGGCTGTGCTGGCTGGGCTCCCATTCCTGAGGCAGTTCTGGATGCTATTTTTAATCTCTGTGAGAAGATGAATCCCAAATTTGTGGACAATGTAAGCAGGTACCTAAACTCGGGAAAAGAAGGGAGAGGGAGAGAAAAGAGAAAAGAGAAAAGAGAAAAGAGAAAAAAGAGAAAAGAGAAAAGAGAAAAGAGAAAAGAGAGAAAAGAGAAAAAAGAGAAAAGAGAAGAGATTTCTTTCCAGCTCCTGTCATCCCAGAGTCATCCTTACAACTGAATCCCACAGGATTTCTCACCTGATGCCAACAGATGTTTACAATTCCCTTTGTTTATCCACAAATACATTTCTAATTTCATCTTTTCATGTCAGACACACTTCACCTGCTCGCCCTCCCAGACATCCACCTCGTGATTTTCCTGCTGCAGGAAGCCTGTGACCAGACAAAACTTGGATTTCATCAGAATTCCCTTTGATTCCCTTAAAACAATCAGAATTGTGAAGGAGAATTGTGCTGCAACACCACACACTGGTATTTCCTGCCAGGAGCACACCGAGGGTGCTGCCAAAATCATGGAATCATGGAATCACTGAGGTTGGAATAGACCTCCAAGTCCACTGAATCCAACCTGTGATGGATCACCCAGCCCAGAGCACTCAAGCTACGGTGCTGATGGCACAAAAATGGGGAAATTATTCCACACACCTGCTCTTCCTCAGGTTCCCTAAGGCACAACTGTCCCTAATTCCTGGCTGAATTCAGGATGGTTCTGGAGAAGGAAGCTGGATTCAGTTATCAGTGAATATCCAAGGACTGTGAGGTGCAGATCCCAGGCAGAAGGAGCTGGGCTGGCTGTCAGCACAATCAGGAACTGAACAGATTCAGGCTTCAAGACAGAAACAGCCAAAAATGATTTATAAAGAGGTTTTTCTGGGAATATTTTAGTCCCCAAGTCCTTCCCCTGGGGGCAGGAGCCTGTGGCATGTGGCACCTGTGTGCAAGGGTGTCACCCATGAGTGAAACCCCGGGATTTTCAGGTCTGGCTTTGGAAGTGCTGACACGAAGAGAGCTTTGTGAAAGGAGCCCTGGCTCTCCTCGGCTTCCCCTGCCAGGAGCTGGGAATGGGAATTGGGTTAAAGAGCTCCTGGGCTCCCAGGCAGAGCATGGCATGGAATGAAAACGAGCCCTGGCCGGCACATGACCGGGATGAGCAGCAGGATTAATCCCACCCTGGCACCAGGAACAACCAGCTCCCAGCCTGGCGTCGGGACAAGCACCGGGCCAGGCTGGAAATACCTCAAATTCCACTTGAAACGGTACAAAAACAAACCAAAAAATCCTTTTATCCACTAAGTATGATCCAAGTCTGGCACGGGCAGCTCCATCCTCGGAGGCCAAATGGGATCCAGCCCTGAGCAGCCTGCTGGGAGCACCTCAGCCTGACAGGGATTCCAGGGAAACTCACTGGTGATGGATGGGAGAAGCAGCAGCAATCCCACAGCAGGGCAGACAGAGCTGAGGAAGTTTTGTGCTCCGGATCACAAACAACTTTTCCCTTTAGCTGGAGTTGGCAAAGCAGAAATATTCTTCCCAGCAATGGTACTTCCTTATCAGCCCCACACTTCATTATCCTTATCTGCGAGAACTCCGAGATGCTATCGGCAGCTCCCCACTTCCGTGGCTGAAGGAATGCCAAAAAAAAAAAAAAAAAAAACCCAGCCAAATTCTCCTGTGTGAGCTCAGCCACGCTCCCTGGCTGGGGTGCACTGGGAAGCAAGGGATCAGCTCCCTCTCCAAGCCTCGGCACGGCTCCCACTGCCAACAACAACTCCCGGCCCACGGGGGAGACGATCCCTGCCTGGGAGCTGCGTGTTCCTGGGGCTGCTGTGCTTCCCTTGGGATCATGCCTCAGCTCCAGGGCTTCCACACAACACCAGCCCGTGACTCCTGCACCCCTAGAACCGAGTGAGGGTGTCTGGAAGCCCTGCTGGAAGCATTCCCACAAGAGCCAAATGTTGGGTCCCACACAACGTGACGTAGCGCCAATCTGGAGACTTTGGGGAATTCTCCCCTCCCAGCCTCACCTGCCCTTCCTGGGAACCTCCCAGGGATGGCCAGCATGACCTGTGGGTTCATTTTGGGGGCACAAAGATGAAAAGAGAGCCCCACACCACAGGAGAGTTGTGGATCTGCCTGTAGCCCCCAGCTGCCACCAACACGGAGCAGTGGCACCAGCATCCCAGAGGAGAGGGGAGTGATGGCACAGCCAGTGGAGCAGCTGCTCCAGGACAAATCCAAACATCTCTCATGGCAATGGAGCTCTTGGGTGGCGTTCCAGCACCACAGATCCCCTGAGGGGAGGCTCCAATCCCAGGGTGCCACCAGCACCCCCATTCCCAATGGGAGCCGGTGGGCACGGGCCAGATCCATCCTTCCAGAAGGCTCCAACTCCTCAGCTGCCTGTGGGAATGTCTTCTCCAGCTCAACAGGCACCAGAGATTATGGGAAGATTGTAAATCCCAGCATTACCAAGGCTGCAACCAACTGCTCCTAATGGTGCCCCTCTGGAACATATGCTCAGCCTTCTGTCAGCGCACTCAAAGTGGCTTTGGAAGCAGGGACGCCCCAGCAGGGCCCCACAAACAGGATTTCACACTTCCAGGGTGGAATTCTGCCTTTGATCAGGCACTGGGGGACAGCAGCACCCCCGGGGCAGCTGCACAGCTCCATAGGGAAGGACCAAATTGGAAGGCTTGGGTTGGGACTTGGCAAAACTTAGCTCCTTAAAATTTAGCTCCTGCACGGTGTCCAGGCAGGGGGATGGCCCTGATCCCCAGGGAATGTCACATTCCCAAGGCTGCCAGAGCTCAGGGAAGGCTTGGACAAGGCTCTCAGGGAGGCACAGGGTGGGACTGGTGGGGTGTGTGCAGGGCCAGGGGTTGGATCCATCATCCTCTGGGTCCTTCCAGCTCTGCTTTTAAGTGGAAAGGGAAATTCCTACAGCAGCCAGGCACCTCCAGCACTCAGGGGAAATGGGGATGGGGGGAATGTGGGACCCCCAAGGCAGGGAGGACACACTGAGCAGGAGCAGCAGCACGGCCTGGCAGCTCTGAAGTGTGGCAAGCACATTTCTCTTTCTCTCAGGAATTTTCATAGAGCAGCACAGAGGGAAGAAAGAGAAAACAATTTCTATTTCTGCTCCTTGTTTTTCCCATGTGGAATGTGCTTGGAGAATTGTTTACCTGGGGTGATTGCTTGGTTGGATTCTGGTGAGGATTGTTTGGGGCTGGTGGCCAATCCAACCCACCTGTGGCTGGGCTCTCATGAACAGGGTCACGAGTTGTGAGTTACTTAGATATGGGAGTTATGAGTTAGTGAGATTTGGCAGTTAGAAAAGTAGGTTTGTACTTTTAGTATCTCTTTTAAATAGTATATTAATGTATTCTAGCATAGTTATAATAAAGAAAGTTAGTTATATAGTTATAATAAAGTATAATAAATATAGTTATAATAAAGAAATCATTCAGCCTTCTGAGCTGGAGTCAGACATCAGCATTCCTTCCCACTGGGTTCTCCTGCATTTTACAATCCTGAAGATCCCGGCCATTCCCGCGGTGCCACGGAGGGAGCCTGGCTCTGCTCCTGGGAACAGCACACCCAGAGCCACAGCACAGCTAATTAGTGTCCTTTTCTGTCACTAATGAGGGTGGGAAACAGCACTGGACATGTGATGTCTGTGTTCCAGGACGGCTGACAAGCTTTCCCAGCCGGAGCCACTCGGCTGAGCGAGAGGCTGGGATAAATTCCCTCTGCAGGAAGGGAATCCCAGCTCCATGGGCAGGACTGGCAGCTCCACACCTCCCTGCCAGGGTGGCACAGGTGACAGCAGTGAGGAGCACCCAGCCATGCTGCTCTTACATCCACTCTCAGCAGGGAAGAATCCTGAGTTACAGTCCTCATTTCCCCTGGGATGCCCAATCCAGGTGGTTTTCCTACCGAAACAGGTGCCCACACTGAGCTGGCACAGGGTGAGGGAACCAAACCAAACCAAACCAAACCCCACAACCCAAACCTCACACAAAACACCAATTTTATAAACACATCCTCCCGTTCCCCTTGGACAGTGAGGTCTGTGCCAGCTTCTGAAGTCCAAGAGCTCAATCCTTTCCCATAATCCCATTTATTTCTCCAGCTGTATTTTAGCCTTTTAAATAATGTAAGACAAAGGCACACCTGCAATTCCCCCTTCAATGCCTGAGTTCCAGAGCAGTGCAGGGAACAGCCCCACGACACCTTCATTTCAAATGTCACCTCAACAGATGGTAGAGAAGAGCCCAGGAGGGACAGGTGACAGCAAAGCAGGAAGCCTGCTTTCCACGGGCTTTCTTTGAAATTTCCTTGGAAATGATGTGGCATCAAAACCAACTTGGCACAAACAACAATTGTGGAATTAGGGCAGGACCTGGACACGGCCTCTTGCCAGACTTCCAGCAGCTATTTGGGGAATCTGAGCTGATACTCTGTATTTGAACAGCATTTATTTTCTATTTCTAAGGTACAAGGTGGGTTTGGTGGATTTATTCCAGGAACTCCTCACAGGATTTATTCAAGGAACTCCTCACAATTTAAGGTGAAGCAAACCCTTCCATTTGAGTGAAACAGCGGAAACTGATTCTCACAAGAGACTCCAGGATCCTGCCAGCTGAGCTTGGCAGGATGGGTGGATGTGCTGATGAGGATGGGGGCGTACCAAGGACAGAGGGCACAGGGCAGCAGCTCAAATCCCCATAAAATCATGGAATCATTTACAGGATGAAAGAGACCTCTAAGGTCATCGAGGCCAGCCCAGCCTGATCCCAGCAGCACGGCCCATCCTGCCACAGCATGGTCAGAACTCTCTGCCTTTCCAACCTAGACAGAATTCCAGGAATTCAGCCCAGAACCTCAGGCTCAAAGTCACCTGAACAACACATCCACAGGGATGAACACAAATCCACACAAGAGCTGCCAGTCTCCAGAGCATCCAGAGGGGAACGAGGAGAGAGGCTGGGACTGTTCCAGCTGGGAAATGGGTCACTGAAACAGCACTTGGCTCATAATTAACCCCCTGCATTAATCAGGCTCCTTGGAAGGGTGGAATCCAGCAGGAAGAGCTCAGGAGTTCCCATCTCAGCACCCACCAGGAAGGAGAGGTCATTCCTGGGCACAGGGCAGCAGCTCTGTCCCACAGGGAATGTTTTCCCCTCCCAGGCATCAGCTGGGAGCTCAGCTCAGAGACTGAGGTGGCCTGAAAGAAACAGCAGCTCTGGGGAGCAGCAGGAGCCCCAGGAATTCTCCTCCGTGCCACGCCAGCCTGGGAATGGGGCTGGCCTTCATGGGAAAGCAGGGAAATCCTGCATGAATCAAACTCCTGCACGTGCTGGGGGCTCAGCAGGAATCCAGGCTGATCCGTAGGGAACGTGACAGCAGCAGCGTCCCTGCGCTCTGCCGCTGGCTGGAAATTCAGGATAGAATTCAGGATATAATCCAGAGCGTGTGGGACTCAATAACCGCCCACCTTCTGTATGTAAGGCAGCAAAATAACTCAGAAAAATCCAGCATTTAGAGCAAAACGTGGCTATTTTGCTCCTAAGTTCCCAACCCTGCACCTCCAGCAGGTGCTGGGGAGCAGAGATTGGATACTTCAAAATCCCACTTTGCCTCTTCACCTGCATCCCAGTTTCCTCCCCAGCTCCCAGTTCAGGAAGGAAAACAAGCATCCCTCATGGACAAGGGCCAGGGATTGCTCCTTGCCCTGGGCTAAGAGACCAGGAGGTTTCGCTGTGGCCAAAATGTTATTTTTATAAATATGTGCCAAGCTTAATTACAACAAAAATATTCCAAACATTTTTTTTTCCCACCTCACAGAAAGCAGCAATCGAAACCTGTTGCTAAAGGTTCCCTTGGAGGAGTTGAAACCCAAGCAAGCAGAGCCCTCTGAAATGCAAACCCTCCCTGAACAAGTTAAAAGCAAAAATGGGATGCTGGAACAGCTTCTGTGTCCAAACACAGACAGGAAAACAAGCATGGATAAAAGGAAAAATCCGGCCAGAGAACAAGGAGTGGTGGAACTGCTCCGTGTGGGCTCGGGGCAGGTGGCCAGGCAGATGGAACAGCCTCATCCCAGATGGACACACGGCTCCAGAGGGTCAGCACGGAGCAGGAACCCCTGACAATGTGACAGCAGGGCTGGAGCGGGCCCAGGGAAGGGAACAGTGCTGGGAAGGGGCTGGAGAATTCCTGAGGGAGCTGGGAAGGGGCTGGAGAATTCCTGAGGGAGCTGGGAAGGGGCTCAGCCTGGAGCAAAGGAGGATCCAGGAGGGAAAAGCTCTGCAGCAGAGCCCTCCCCAAACTTCCCGCACTTTTTTCCCCCTCACGTTTTCTCCAATTTTTGGTTTTTCCCTCATGGCAGGGGAGACCCTGAGGGGCTGGAGCAGGGCCAGGGAAGGGAACGGAGCTGGGAAGGGGCTGGAGAATTCCTGAGGGAGCTGGGAAGGGGCTGGAGAATTCCTGAGGGAGCTGGGAAGGGGCTGGGGAATTCCTGAGGGAGCTGGGAAGGGGCTGGAGAATTCCTGAGGGAGCTGGGAAGGGGCTGGGGAATTCCTGAGGGAGCTGGGAAGGGGCTGGAGAATTCCTGAGGGAGCTGGGAAGGGGCTGGGGAATTCCTGAGGGAGCTGGGAAGGGGCTCAGCCTGGAGCAAAGGAGGATGCAGAGGGATCTTTTCCCTCTCTGGAATTCCCTGCCAGGAGGGGACAGCTGGGGAGGATTTGGGATCATCCCAGGGAACAGGGACAGGAGGAGAGGGAACGGCCTCAGGCTGGCCCAGGGCAGCTCAGGGTGGAATTTGGGGAAATTCCATCAGGAAAAGGTGCTCAGGTGGAGCAGGGATTTAAATCCCTGTGGATGTGGCACTGGGCACATGGCAGTGGTGGCCTGGGCAGTGCTGGGGATGGTTGGACTCCATGGTCTCAGGAGGCTTTCCCAACCCAAAGGATCCTGCGAGCTGACAAGAACAGCTCCATCCTCTGCAAACAAACACCTGAAGCAGAACTGGTTTCAAGCCCTTTGCTCATCCCAGCTAATCCTGGATGTCCTGAGGCCAGGCAAGCAGGAGTTGCTGGCTATCACTGCTCCCACCAGCCAGGCTGTCAGGAAAAGGAACACAGACACTTGGGATTCCACAGGCAGTGCTTCCCATTGACTGCAATCCATGGAATTAAAAAGGGCACTTCTACTGCTCGGTCGTACCATTCATACCAGCTAAAATTCTGGGCTCTTGGCTTAAAATGAAACCAAAAGAGAGAATTGTAAAACCAGTGTGAAACCTCCCAACACCACATCCATCTAAATCCCTCTGGATTCCCTAAAATGAGACAGAAATACTGGAACACACACAAAAGGCCACGCTGGACACCTGTGAAAGGGGAGGGCAAGACTATGCTGTTCTTGAACCACAAAACCATGGAATTCCAGTCTGGTTTGTGTGGGAAGGGACCTTAAAAACATCTCATTCCACCCCCTGCCATGGGCAGGGAAACCTTTTACTGGACCAGGCTGCTCCAAGCCCCGTCCAACCTGGATTTGAACCCCTGATTTTTTGCATCTCCGCGCCTCTGAGAAAACACCTCCCTCACTGTGCCTCATTAATAAACCTTTCCCAAGTGCTCCGAGTATCCAGGTTATTATTTCTACCAGAAAAGTGACCAAATCACCTCTATAAATACATCACAAGAGACATTGCTTCAGGTCCTTCCTGAATTTAACAGAAAAGCAGGAACTGGGCCCTGCATCCACCCCCAAACCCACAGCCCTGCACCCCGACGTGGCGGTGATGAATCAGTTTGTGGAATCAAGTTCACACCACCCTGAGAAACACAGGCCTTTGTCCAAAAGCATTTGTCAGAACAAAAACAGAACCACCCAAAATTGAACTGCACTCAAGTGCTTTAAAAAGGAGGAAGGGCAAGGAAGGAACAGACAGGGCTGGACATGAGGGGTTTGGGCTGGAAGGGACCATCTCACGAGGACACCCACAAATTAAGGAGGGAGAGAGAGGGACTGATGCAGTGTTTTCTGCAGGGTGGCAAGATTTCTATGAGTGAGATGCTGTCTGCCACCCTCAGGGGCTGAGGTGGCAGTGGGAGCTGTGTTATCCCCAACACCTTCCATGGAAAAACACCCTTCTGCTAAAAAGGCCCCACAAGCCAGCTGCAAAGCACTCCAAAAGCAGGATCAGGGGCACTCGTGTCCCTAAGGATAAAGCCAAGTGGGGCACCAGAAAAAATGCTTTTACAAGGGATTGCATAAAAACTGGAAATGGATTTAAGTCTTCTAAACCTGCCCAGGTTTTCCCTTCACCAGCAGCATCACCACTGACCCCGTGGTGGTGGGATCCCAAAGGTAACTTGCAGTGACCACAGAATCCCACAACTGGTTGGGTTGGAAACTGGAGCTCATCCAGTGCCACCCCTGCCAGGGGCAGGGACCTTCCACTGTCCTAGGGTGCCCCAAGCCCCATCCAACCTGGCCTTGGGATGAGGAGCTCCCAGAGTGAGGATGGGATCCCAAAGGGCAGGGATTGAGGACGGGATCCCTTTGGGATGTGCTCTGGGATGACCCTGCTGCAGCAGGGAGCTTGGACCAGATCACCCCACTGGGTGTGATCAGTTATCCAAGCCTCAGCCTTGATGCTGTGGGTGCCAAGTCCCTGTTGGATACATCTCCTTGCATCTTCTCTTGCTCTGTGTCCATGGATTATCCTCTCAATCCCACCACTCTTCCTAACAATTCGGCCACTCCTTCATGAGCCCTCCAGCCCGACCCATCCCGTGAGGGCCACCAGAAACGCCATGAAAACCCAAACCAGGAAAGCTCCAGCCTGGAGGAAGCTGGGAAGATGCCAGGGGAGCAGGAGCAGGCAGAGAGGAGGGATTTGAGGGATGTTCCAAGGCTCCAGCCCCTGCCAGGTCGCTGGTGCCACGCCGGTGTGAGAAAACCCCGGTGGGGCTCTCCCAGCCCAGCAGCTCCGGAGCCCGTGGCTCTGCCGAGGAAGCGGGGCCAGCTGGGATCCCAGCCCCGAGCCCAGCTGGGATCCCAGCACCGAGCCCAGCTGGGATCCCAGCACCGAGCCCAGCTAGGATCCCAGCCCCAAGCCCAGCTGGGATCCCAGCCCCAAGCCCAGCTAGGATCCCAGCCCCAAGCCCAGCTGGGATCCCAGCCCCGAGCCCAGCTGGGATCCCAGCCCTGAGCCCAGCTGGGATCCCAGCCCTGAGCCCAGCTGGCCCCAAGCTCCTCCAGATCCACCCAGCAAACCTCAGGCCGGCGCAACCCGGGCACAGCCCCGCGGGGATCTCGGCATTCCGGCGCTTCCCATCTTCCCTGACAAGCGTGGATTCCACGGAAAGCCAAGCACGGGGGCAGAGGGCCATTTTCACCGGGCATCTTTTACTGATTAGGGCCTCGTGGTCTCCATCAAAACCTCCAACACAACACAGCAAAGCCATTCATAAAGGCGACACACGGAGCGGGGTTTTAGGGACACCGCACGCTCCGGGTCCTCTCCCGGCTCCAACGCTCATCAGAACCCCGGGAAGCTGCCTAAGAAGCTCTAATTAATTAGAGTCATTATCCAAGTCATGCTGTTTCCCTGGTTAGATACGTTTAAACTTCATTATTTCACGCCAGGATTTTCTCCCGTTGCAGCTTTCCACACACCAGCTCTGCCGTGGCCGTTTTCCGCTCCGGGAGGGATAAAAATCCCTGGGATCTCCAGCTGCCCGGGGAGGGACACAGCTGGCTGCAGCCAACACCTGCAGGGCACCAAAAGCTGCTCAGGGAGGAATCCCAGGCAATTATGAATAATGCAGAGATCTCAGCACTGATCAAGGCCTGTTAGGATTTCATTCAGCAGAAAACAGGGATCATGCTGCCTGTTATTAAACCCAAAACTCCTTCCCAGCCTGTGCTCTTCAATTAAACATAACAAGCTCCACGCTGAGAGCCAGGATGCTCCTTCTTCCACATCCCAGGATTTCCAGGCACCGCTGTCAATGCTTTCCTTCCAGTCTTAGGGGAGATTTATTTATCAGCATCGAGCTTGCTTTTGTTCTTACTGAAGCCTGACAGCTCTACAGAACTTTCAGCCTCATCACTGGTCCAAAGAGCTGAGTCAGCCCCCATCCCACCTGAAATCCAACGTATCCTAAAGATGGGAATCCACCTCAGCATATTCCTCTTCCACCTCTTCAATCCAAGCTCTTCCAGCACCTCTTTCCCAGGTGAATCTCAGCTGAAAACTCACAGCAGTCACAAACCCCAGCGTCCTCCTCCATGACTTCCACCTGCATCCAGCCACCCCCTGCATTTCCAGGGCTCTCTGATGCCCCCAGGTCTGCAGCCAGGCTTGGCCTCTGGAAGCAGGGCACTGGCAGGAGGATCCCCCGAGGCTGGGGACTGCATCCCAAGGATATCCTGCACACCAGCACTATCCCGAGGGTGTGCCTTCAGCTATTCCACTGCACTGCTCACAAAGAACAGGCCATTCTCTCAGCATTCAGTAAACAGGCTCCTTCTGCCAATCATGCAAATCAGATGCAGATTTATCCCAGCTTGGCCAGTCCCACCAAGGAGAAGGGAACAGCAGCATCCCAATGGTATCAGCCCCGTCCCAGTGTTCCATGAGGGGATCCAGAGGAAAAACCATGCCCTGACATGCCTGGAAGGGCTCCCCTCACTGCCCCCCACCCTGCAAAGCAGAGCCAGGGCATCTCTTCCATCCCAAATTTGCAACCACCCCTCATCAGGATTGGGTTTCATTTCCAAGATTCTGGTTGGTTTTCCTCAATCCTTCGTGGAGGTGACATTCAGAGCACCCATGGGGCCCACAGATCCCTCCTGCTCCATCCATACCTTTGGAATTGGAGCATCTGCACAGACAGGGAACAAACATTCCTTACACCAAAACCCCAACCTCAGCCCCAAATCCCATGGGAGAGCGTGCTGGTTGTGGGAATGATGTGGCACAGCCCCGAGGGGAGGTGGCACCAAATGTGAGGCCTCCAACACCTTCCATCCACACTCCTGCTGTTCCCCATGGCAAATAATCCTCTTTTTGAAGGTTCTGACACCGCCTGGGTGCTAAATCCTGACTCTGCTGCTCAGTTCTCCTGCAGAACATGGCTCTGGTTTGGAAAAGCACCCCGTGGATTTCCTGGTACACGGCGTGGGTTTCAGGATCTGCTTCTTGCAGGAGCTGTTTTAAGGCAAATTTCAAAGTCTCAGCATCACGCTGGGGATCCTGCTGCTAATATGATGCAGTCTAAAAACAGTGGGGTTATTTTGTTCTTAAAAATTTTTTTACAGAATCGTTTGATTCTGTTTTCTGGGCTCCGCAGCCACCTGGGAAACAGGAGGTGCCAAAAAAACTCCCCTGGAAGGCAGCAGGAATTCTTTGCCATGCTGGGCATTTTCCCACCCTGCACTTCAGAACATCCCCTCCCCTTACATAACACAACTCCCTGCTGGAATTGCCTTTCTAAAGCCACATCCAGACGTATTTTGGAAAATTTGACTTGGAAGATGTTCCGGATGAGCCCTTTTGGAGACCAACACGGCCCCTCCCAGGGTCACACCTGGGGCCTGGGGGCTCCCCCCTCTTCCTGCTCAGGGGAACTTTGCAGAAGTCCCTGGAAGCTGCTCCAGGAACAGGATTAGGACTCGGATCAGGACCTGAGCCCAGCTTTGGAGGTGGCTGCTGACCAGCTCTGCACTTAGGAACACGGAGACACACCCTTGGGACAGGAACTTGCTTGCTTAGGGGATCACTCAAGGATTTAGGAACTGCCCTTTAGATCCCAGGAAGTTTTCTTAATTGCTGATGAAGGAGTGGCCGAATTGTTAGGAAGAGTGGTGGGATTGAGAGGATAATCCATGGACACAGAGCAAGAGAAAACGCAAGGAGATGTGTCCAACAGAGACTTGGCACCCACAGCATCAAGGCTGAGGCTTGGATAACTGATCCCAAACTCTGCTCCTGCCTCCCAGCATTCCTCCCAGCCCTGAATCACCAGGGAGCAGGTTAGGATTGCTCAGGAGTCCACTATCACCACACAGACTTAATATTTCTCATACTATTTCTCATACTTAATATTCTGAATTTCATTAAGAATCTCTAATCTCAAAGTTATTTCCCCCCCCCAAAAAAAGTCTTTAAAAGAAAGCAGCCAAACACCCCTAAAATGTAACTCATACTTAATATTTCTCATACTATTCCTAATTTCAGTAAGAATCTCTAATCTCAGTTCCCCCCCCCCAAATGTGTTTAAAAGGAACAACAGCCAACTCCCCCTAAAATCCAACTCACAACAAATTTTTCACCTCCTGAGAAAGCCCCAAAGTGCAAATCCCCAAAGGCACCACGATGAGGGAGGTCACTAATTAAAACATTAACAGGGGAAAAAAAAAAAAAAAAAAAAAAACCAAACACCAAACCCCAAACCTGCTTAAGGTTGCTCTTTAATTAGATTTGTTTACAATTGCAATAGTATCGCTCTGGAGATATTCTGGGAAGCTCCTGCCAGAAGTGATTTACCTTCCTCAGCAGGAAAGGTCAGGCAGGGAGCAGCTTTTAGCACTTTCATGGACATCTGCTGATGCATCCGGAGCACAAAGGAGGAGGCAGGAAAGGCTGGAGTCAGACAAACCCTCTGAAATATGTTTCTGTCCAAACAATTTTTTTTTTTTTTTTTTTGGTATCCCAAGAACAATCAAGTAAACTTGGCTGGGTGTGTTTCAGTGCTTATTAAAGCACTCTCCAAATTCTGCTTTTTGGCTACTACGAAACAGGGCTGGGGCTGGGGGTGATGTCAAGCTTTGACAGGCTCCAAGAGCCCAGAGAAGCTGACAGAGGTGCAGCCTCATCCCAAGAGCTTCCACTCAATGGGAAGCAGGAAAAATCATCCCCATCCCTATTTGTGGCTGAAGAATTCAAATTAATTTACAGCCAAACAAGGCAGGACCTCCAAAATGGAGGGGAATTGTCGCTGGGAATTGTTGGCATCTGCTGGATGCCTTTCATTCCTGGATCAAAGCTCTTTAGGAACCTGAAGCAATTAAGGATCACAAAGCCCGTGTGAATCAGGGAGGCTTTTATGGGGATTTCTCCAGGCTCAGCTGAGAGCAGACACACTCGTGGTGCTTTGAAGGTGATTTGGTTGCCCAGGATGGAGGTGAGAGGTTCCTGTGAACTTCCCATCCCTGGCAGTGTCCCAGGCCAGGCTGGACAGGGCTTGGAGCACCCAGGGACAGTGGGAGGTGTCCCTGCCATGGCAGGGGGTGACACTGGATGGGCTTTAAGGTCCCTTCCAGCCCAAACCATTCCATGATCACTGAAAGTTCTACAGGATGCTTCCAGAAGCCTGGAGTTCATGTGGAAAGGCATGAAAAGCCAGGATTTAGCTGCACTGCAGGCTCCTGCCCTGACAGCATCCAGGGAACGGGGATTCCTCACTCGTTCTCTCGCACGGTTTGACCCCCTCCTTAACCCCATTTGCATAACCAATTACCACACTGGCTTTGCTGCATTTAAATTTTAACAATCCTCAAGGCTCTGAAAAGAGATTTACAAGTTCATGTATCACAAAATCCCAGGATCCCTGAGGATGGAAAAGCCCTCCAAGGTCACAAAGTCCCAGCAGTGCCCAATGCCCACCCTGTGCCCACCCAGAGCCCTGAGTGCCACCTCCAGAATTCCTGGGACACCTCCAGGGATGGGCACTCCAAACCTCCCTGGGCACTTCCAATCCCTGAGCCCCCTTTCCATGGGGAAATTCCTGCTGCTGCCCACCCTGAGCTCCCCTGGGCCAGCCTGAGGCCGTTCCCTCTCCTCCTGTCCCTGTTCCCTGGGATGATCCCAAATCCTCCCCAGCTGTCCCCTCCTGGCAGGGAATTCCAGAGAGGGAAAAGATCCCTCTGCATCCTCCTTTGCTCCAGGCTGAGCCCCTTCCCAGCTCCCTCAGGAATTCCCCAGCCCCTTCCCAGCTCCCTCAGCAATTCCCCAGCCCCTTCCCAGCTCCCTCAGGAATTCTCCAGCCCCTTCCCAGCTCCCTCAGGAATTCCCCAGCCCCTTCCCAGCTCCCTCAGCAATTCCCCAGCCCCTTCCCAGCTCCCTCAGGGATTCTCCAGCCCCTCAGTGTCCTTTTTGTCACGTGGGGAGAATAAAAAAAAAAAAAAGGGAGAAAAATTAAGGGAGGAAAAAACAAAACAACTTGAGGGAAGTTTGTGGAGGGCTCTGCTTCCTTCTGGATGCTCTGGGATGCATGTCGGGCATCACAGCAGCTCCAGAACAGATCCCTGCCAGCCTCTGCTGCTGCCCAAAGCTCCCACTCCTGCAGCTCCAAGCAGTGGAGCACGGAGTGGAGCATCCCACCCCTGCACCAGGGCAGAGAGAAAGGAAAACCACAGGGAGTTTGGGGAAAAGGGGAAAAACGAGCTCTGTAAACACACTCGGTGTTCCTGGGTGGTCTTCCAGGAAATCCAGAGTCCCTTGGAGGCAGCTGGAGCAGCTCCTGTGGGGTGTCAGATCCTCGGGGCTGCAGCACCAGTGATCCAGGTAGCTCTGGGTACACCCAGGCTCAGGAGAGACACATTCCCAAAAAACAGAAAACCCCACTGCTCTGGAGGACTCCAGGGCAACGCCAGCTCCCGCTCCCAGAACAAATTCCCTCATTCCCATCAACCCTGATCCCCACCATTTCATCTCCACCCTGCTAAAGGGAAGTGCAAGGGAAGTATTGCAGTTTTTGTGGAGTTACTTCCCACACACTGTGTGTGCAGTGCATGGAATTCTGTGTCCCAGCTGCTCCCTGAGCTAATTCCTGTCAACTCTCTGACCCTCCTTGGCAGCCCCAAAAGCCAGTCCAGGCATTTGGGTCAAAGAGAAGACAAAGAGGGTTTTTTTTTGTTTCTCTTGTTTTGTTCTATTTTTCAGTAAAATACCAGAAAAATGCTGAGAAACCCACTTTAAACTGAGAACAAAACATCTTGCTGGCTCACCATATATTAACCCCAAAATTCTGTGTATAAACATCCCTACAACGCTGCTGGGCTCAGAGCCTTAGTGAGAACCCAGGAACAGGGATTATTTTGGAATTACACCACTCAGTGAAAGCAGAATCTGGCCCCAAATCCTTCCATCCAGCCACTGGTGCCATGTGTACATATCTGCAATGAAGTAAACAACAAATTTTTGGACAAGAATTAGAATAACAACTTGAAGTGAGGCTTTTGGCATCCTTTCCTTCAGCAATTCCTGCAGCAAACCCACAAATCCGTGGTTAAAAATGGTTGTGGGAAACGGGGCAGGACTAGGAGAAGTAATAAAAGCTTTTTTTAAGTCAAGTTGTTGCAGTTTTAAGAATAATGAGCTCTGGCCACCACAGATGTCCATGGATTCTGCAGTGGAGAGGGATGGCTGGAGCACCTGGAGATGTCCAACCCGTGGTGGTCACATCCCTGCTTTTCCCATCCATCCATGATGGGTCAGAGCCAGACCTCAGCTGATCCAAATTCACCAGGAATTAATTTGGCTTTTCATTATCGGTGCTGCTGCCGCCTGAGCTCATTGTGTCCCCAGCTAGGCCAAAAATAGTGTTCCTGACCCAATTAAATTGCCATCTAGGATGACAAAAGGTGAGGAGAGGGGACAGAGCAACTGGAGCAACCTCAATTAACGGGAATTAATTTGAAACTCAGCCCTCCTTGCCCACTGCTGAGCCACCTACGGGAGAAATAAATGCCACATGCAAAAAAAGTGATTTAGGCAGCTCGCTGCTCTTAGGTGTTTCAGTGGCTCAGATTTACATAAATTATAATCTCTGGGGTTTGATCTCGTGTCCCCTGCTCCTCATCCCCTTCCTTTTGATGTCACTGGGAATTTTCCCTGTGTGGGACTGCAAGGCAGGGACCTCTTCCTGTGGGACACAGACACAGGAATTGCTCCCTGGGGTCATCCCTGGCCCTACACAACATGGGAAGCACAACCAGGCCTGGACATTTCTAAAAAGTCTGAGTAGAGAACTGAAATCCTGCTCAGAGAGAAGAAAGCACCAATAAACCCTCTCAGCCTAAATCAAGCTAGGATTTCTCTGCCTGCATCTGACATTTTATCTCCTGACTTCCCTGATCAGATACCAAAAAAATCCCCTGGCAGTTTGTTTTTCACAACAGATATTTTTGTGGTTAATTCCCCTTTATTGCCTATGGAAAAGTCCCAGTGCTTTGATACTCCAGGCAGCACTGAACTCCTGAACACCCCCTGCCCACCTTCAGAAATCCTGCTTGGAAGGAAAAGCTGGGGAGGAGCAGGGGCTGTGTACAAAGCAAGGACAAATAAAGAGAGGAGAGCAGGAAGCTGGAGGCTCCTGCACACTCCAGCCCATCCTACACCCACTCCTTTGGGGCAGCAGCTCGAGCCAAGAGCCCTTCCCAGCACGGAGGGAGGGATGAGCACAGACCCACTGCCCTCCCTCAGCTCTTCCACTCCCCTCATCTCCCCATCCACCCCGGGAAAACGATTCCTGTGGATTGGCTTGCCACGTTAAGTGGTTAAAATCTTATTGCTGTGGCATCCAAAAGCTGTTGTGAAACAATAATAGTAGTAAAAAAAAAATACAGTGCCCTCTAAAGAGGGGGAAATGACTATTGTACCCACGAATCCAACAGACCTGACAAGAAACTGATGCAGGATGAGGTACAAGGAGGATAGATGGGATATTGGGAAGGAATCCCTGGGAGGGTGGGGAGGCACTCAGGTTCCCAGAGAAGCTGGGGCTGCCCCTGGATCCCTGGAAGTGTCCAAGGTTCAAATCCCTCCTGTCCCTTTGTGCCAGGCTCCTGCTGGTTGTGCACCTGCTTAAAATAAAATGCTGGCATCTGTGGGTGTGAGAGGGGGGAAATGCATAAAAAGGACTTTAAAAAACCACCTTGCTTCTGAGAAATCTGAAATAACGTGAAGTTAACTTCTAAATCCTGGGATAATTCCCTCTTTTCCTTGCCCCCTGCACTCTTCGGAGGATTTGCTGGGATCCCCATCCAGCTCACATCCAGGGAAATGGGTCCTGGTTGTTTGGGATCTCTGGGAGCAGCAATCCACAGCATGCATCCCCCAAAACAGCAACACCCTCAGAACAGAAATCAGTACAACCCCTGTGATTTGCTCAGGAGGGATTTTGGAGCATCCCAAAACAGGAACACCCTCAGAACAGAAATCAGTAAAGCCCCTGTGATTTGCTCTGGGAAGTTTTTGGAGCATCCCAAAACAGCAACACCCCCAGAACAGAAATCAGTAAAGCCCCTGTGATTTGCTCAGGGAAGTTTTTGGAGCATCCCAAAACAGCAACACCCTAAGAACAGGAATCAGTAAAACCCCTGTGATTTGCTCAGGAGGGATTTTGGAGCATCCCAAAACAGCAACACCCCCAGAACAGAAATCAGTACAACCCCTGTGATTTGCTCTGGGAAGTTTTTGGAGCATCCCAAAAACAGCAACACCCTCAGAACAGAAATCAGTACAACCCCTGTGATTTGCTCAGGAGGGATTTTGGAGCATCCCAAAACAGCAACACCCTCAGAACAGAAATCAGTAAAGCCCCTGAGATTTGCTCAGGGAGGTTTTTGGGGTGTCCCCAAGGCAGGGACACCCAGGATCTGGAACGCCGCGCTTCCCGCCCGGGGTGAAGCCGCTGTTGTTCCTCCTCGCAGTGAGCTCACACCAGATAATTCTTGGAAGCAGCCACAGGAATATTGATGGGAAACATCTGGCAAAGGATGCAGAGTTACCTCAGCTCCCCTGGCCCCGGCTTCCCAGCGCAGCGGCTCGGCCCCTGCGGACACCGCCCGGAGCCTCGCCGCTGTGCTCCTGTCAGACCCCAAACTGCCCCTCCTTGTCCATCCATCTCCTTGCCCTTCTCCTTTCCAACGCCCCTCTGGGCCAAGCGGCACCAGGAGGCGCCTGGATGAAACGAGGCAGCTCTGGATTTCAGCCCCCTCCTGATTTCTGGGAGCAGGGAATGCTGCGCCACGTCCCCGGCTCTTTGCCAAGGCTGGGCTCCCAGGGGAGCCAGCCCTGCTCACTTCCACTCCAGGCACCCCAATCCTTGTGGGTTCTAGAATCCCAGAATTGCTCAGGCTGGAAGGGACATCAAGGATTATCCATCCAGTCCCACCCCCTGCCATGACAGAGACACCTTGCACTGTCCCAGGGTGCTGGCATGCAGGATATGGATACAACCTCTCAGCATTATGGCAAAATGTTCCCAATTTGTCATTCCCCATGACACAGAGCTTCCTGCAGCCACCTCTCAGGGACACAAAGCGGGAATTTCAGCATCTCCACAGGAAAATACATTTTGTTACATTTCCTACAGCTTTTTTCTGGAATATAAAGGGATAACAAACACCTTCCTTCATCCTTCCAGGGCAGTTCTGCTCCGCTGGAGATTCCACTCCAAACTGGACAATTCTTTTGGTGATGTCTCAGTCACTCTGTGCCCCTCAAATTGAGTATTTTTACCTGCAATAATCCAACACCCCACCCACAGACTATCCCATGCCCTTTGAATCCAATGGCTTTCAGGGAAAACAGAAAACATTTCCAGCACCGATTCAATAAAGGCACCAAAATAGATTATTTTGTCTTGATAATTTTATCCTCTTCTTTGGCACATCCTGGGTTTAACCATCTGCTTAAACCCACACAGCCCTGCCACTCGTGGAGCTCTCAGGAGCTCCAACTTAGATGATGGAGAATTCCATGGAATCATAGAATAACTGAGGTTGGAAAAGGTTGACAAGACCACAGAGTCTCAGCTGTGCCCCACGCCCACCCTGTGCCCACCCAGAGCCCTCAGTGCCACCTCCAGAATTCCTGGGACACCTCCAGGGATGGGCACTCCAAACCTCCCTGGGCACTTCCAATCCCTGAGCCCCCTTTCCATGGGGAAATTCCTGCTGCTGCCCACCCTGAGCTGCCCTGGGCCAGCCTGAGGCCGTTCCCTCTCCTCCTGTCCCTGTTCCCTGGCAGCAGAGCCCGACTCCTCAGCTGTCCCCTCCTGGCAGGAGCTGTGCAGAGCCACAAGGTCCCCCCCAAGCCTCCTTTTTCCCCTTCCCAGCTCCCTCACCCTCTCTCCATATGAACCACTCTCTAAACCCTTCATTCTCCTGGCCAGGTGCAACACGGATGATGCTGGACCTCAACACTGACGAGATTGACGCTGATGAAGCACAACAAAAAGGATGGGGTGATTTCCTTTCCCTGTGGATCTGAGCTCTTCTCCTGGCCTGGGACACTTCTTGCCCCTCTGAGGTCACAGAACTTTGTGGCCAGCACAGAGGAACGAGCACATCCAGTGATGCCTTGAGCAGGTTGCCCTTGAGCAGAGTGACAGAATAAAGCAGGGATGCATTAAAAGGATCTCCTCTATGGATCCACCTGGGGCAGCACCAGAGCCCAGCCAGGGCTGCAGCCAAGAGGAACCAAAATGGTCCCAAAATGCACGAGCGCTCCCGGGGGCTCTCACTGGGATCAGCTCTGCTCCATTTGCACCTTGCAGTTCATTGGCCACTTCCAGCTTGAGGTGATCAAGTCCCATCCTGCTTGTTTTTCTCTCTCCAGCCCACGCTGGTTGTGCTCCTGGGCCTGAGCTTTGGATCATTTGTCCTTGGTGCCCAGCTGGAGAAGGAATTGTTTTGTCTCCCTGCTCTGTGCAGAGAGCTCAGCAACACTCAATGTGAAGCTCAGAGCTGCACACCAAAGCAGCACAGAGCCTGGAAAATAGAAAAGCCAAAACCGGAGGCATCACCAGCACTGCCCTGCAGAACTGCCACAGGCACAGCGCTCCCAGCCCCGAGCTCCAGTTCCTCCTCGTGCTACAGGGAGCCAGTTCTGCTGTAAACAACTCCATGAGCCACTCCAGAGGGAGAGGAACACCCTCCCTGTGCCCGGGGTGGGCACTTCCCAGTGGCAATTACAGCCCAGCTGGAAGGGCTCAGCTTTTAACGTGATCGGATGCTTGGAAAATCCGGTTGTTCATTTATTACTTCAAGAGGAGCTGAGCTCATTTGAAAATCTAGTCCTGACTAGCCACTGAGCCTCTGCAGAAAACTGGTCCTTAATCTCACCACATCTTGGTTTCCTCACCTTTAATTAAAAGGTATTTCATGTATAAACCTCCTCCACTGAGACTCTGTCAAGTGAACTCCATCGGTTTTCCCATCCTGGGAAGGATTGTGCAAGTTTTCCCTCAATGACAGACACAAAGGAATCGCTCAAAAATTGTGGGATCCCCCCCCAAAAAAGCCAAGGGGGCCACCCCAATGGAAAAGAGATCTTGTATTGGAGGGATTTTCTTATTTCATGGTCACGGGTAGTGCAGCAGCAGGGTCAGAGTCTCCTGATCCCTGTTCCCGCAGTATTCCCTGAATTCCTCAGCGTGGCTGGAGGAGGTGTGCATACCACAGCCAGCCCCACCAGGTGTCCTGACTCCCAGAGCAGAGCTGCAGCGAGGAGAAACGCTGGCTGAGGTGGGAGGGCATCCCCCAGCCAGGGGATGGATGCAGATAGGGATTAGGGCACTAATAAAACAAGCCTTCAGTTAATCCCAGGGGGAAACACATCCCAGGCACAAAATCCCTGCACGTTCTGGCACAGATGGAAAGCTCTTCCCAAGAAGAGGGAAAAGCAGGGATGAGGGAGGGACTGGGGAGACTGGTTAGCCCTGCAGCAGCACTCCCAGCCTTTCCCTTTCCCAGGCTCAAAAACCCCTCTGTAATTGAGCTCCCGACAGGAGCAACAACTCCCAGGCAGGAATACACAGCCCAGGATGTCAGGGAAGGGCTGCACTTGTCTGGGGGAGCTGTGTCCAGCACTGACCACATCCCCTGGCCACAGCCCACAGCTGGAATCACTTTCCCTCTCCACGAGGCTGCTCCTGCAACACTCCCATCTGGGTGTTCTCCTTTCCCATCACCCTGCTCCCACTCTGAGTGCCATCCCATCCCTCTGGCTCCTGTCCTCAGGAACAGCAGCTTTTCCTGCCTCTTCCTCACACCCAAGTGGTTCCCAACACCAGGAATAACAACAGGAACCAGCCATCAATTAGCTGTTACAGTGCCACTCCAAATAAATATCCCAAGGGTGACCATGGCTCCCAGATTTATCAGGGAATGATGCACTTGGATGGATGCAGCTGCATCAATTCCCAACAAATCATGATCCATCCCAGAAGGTTAGGCCATATTTTGCCTCAGCAAATACAGTGGGGATCTATTTGCACCTCCACAGCCCATTCCCATCTTCCAACTTCTCCCTCCAGGCAGCGCCCAAGCCCAAATTCCACTTGGCAGTGACTCCAGAAATAATCCAGCTGAGTGGCAAGTGGGCACAGAGGAGCCTGTGGTGATTATGTGGGTTCTGCCTTCATGTGAATCTCATTATTTATACAAAAACACAACTTTAAGCCAAGCACCACAAACATAAATAAATGGAGAGATGTCCCTGGCTCATCCCAGGCTGTCCCATCCCTCAGCATCCCAGGCTTTCACGACTTCTGCTGCTGCTCCTTTGAGTCGGGAAAGCAAATCCCTTCCCTGGAGTTTTCCATTGATCCCTCCCTGACCCACAGCTTGTTCCTATCACTAACCCACACTCGTCCCCTTAATCCTTTTTGGGATTAGCTCCGTGGGACTGGGAAACCCACAGGAACACCGAGGTCTGGTTTGCAATTCCCAGCAGGTGCTGTCCCCCATGGAAGGGGCAGGATGGGGCTCTCCCCGAGCCACACACCCAAATCCCAAATTTGTGTCCCACGTTGTTCCTCTGTCCCTTCCTCCCGGGGTGTTTGTGCCTCAAATCCTTTCTCCAATGGATTTGAATCACCCACTCGAGGATTTGGAAACATTCCTGCCATCCCATGGAGCAGGGCTGGCACTCACTGGGTGGAGACAAGCTGGAGGAGGAGTCCTGGAAGCCGGGAGATAAAATTCCCTCTGGCACCACACAGATCTCAGCTGATGGAGAACACCACACCCAGCTCCCCGGGCTCCATCCAGACAGGAATTCCCATGCATGAAGGATGCAGCAGCATCCTGCTTTGCAAACCAGGTCCTTGTCACACATAAACCAGCACTTTCACTGCTCTCATTCCCCATAAAGTCACTCCAGTTCTCACCTGCTCTGAAAGGAGTGATTCCTGCCATTGCTCCACGTGAATAATATTCCTATTAAAAGTGAGGAAATGACACAGGGTTCCTCCTCAGATGTTACAAGTGGTGACAGAGCCACCATCAAGTCACAGCCTGTCCTGTCTTGGGTGCAAAGGCAGTGCAAAACATGAACCTACAGCTCCAGTTTACAGGAGGAACGTGACAATTTCCAAAAACCAATAAATCTGCAAGGTGCTTTTATTGATCCTTCCTAGCATTTCCCACAGTGGAGATGCTGGGATGGGGCTTCCACACAGCTCTCCCTTCACAGGAGCACAGCCAGCTGCACCTCCCAATCCTTGGGGTGTCCATGGGGTGTCCCTGGGTCGTCCCAGGACCTGGGGACAGGCAGATGTGGCCGGAGAAGCGGCCTGTGCTGCCAACTCCCTGGCATTTCACCCCTCCCATGGAAATACGCACAGGGACCACAGCATCAATGCTGCTTTTGTGATCTCCTCAGCTGACTTCATTCCTAACATATATCCAAATGGAAGAAATTAAATGACATGACAAATCCATGACATTTTCCATCTGAAGAACGCCGAGGAGCAGCGCTCGCTGGGATGAATGAGGTCCCACCGCTGCCAAGCGTGTATCTTCAGGAAACTCAGAGTTATCCTGCCAAAGGGTGGGGGGAGACCAGATCCCCTTCCTGTCTATAAATATTTTTCTGCTGCTCTGCTCCTTCAGCAGAGCTCTTCCAGATTTCTGTCGGAGCAAAGGAGCACCGGGGCTGCTTCTGACGCAAGCCTGGAGCAATTCCAGCGACATCAAACACCAGAGGCGGGGAAGGACGGGGCATAACCCACGCTCATGATGTCCTAGAACTCCTCTCCTCCCAAAAACTTCACCCAAATCCCCGTGGCTGTGTCTGTCTCACAGCTCTCCTGTGGGGCTGGGTCATGGGGAGGTAACATTGCACGATCCCACATCCCTGAGGATGTTCCCCGGTCCCTCATCCGGGGCTGGACGTGCAAAATCCAAGCAGCAGGTGGCTGGGAATTTGAAAATAGGAAGGCTCAACCTGCCTCCTGCTTTTCTGGAGCCTGCACAGCCCCTTGAGCAGTGCAAGGGAGAGGAGCCCGGCACGATCCCGAACCTTTTCCCCAAAGGGGACGTCTCGGGGTCAGATGTTCGGGAAGAGAGCAAAGGCAAACCCCGGGGTTTGTACCTTCAATCTGCTCACCAGATGTGCACTTCAAAAAGCCTCCAAGTCCAAGCCAGCTGTAGGAAAGAGCCTTTAAAGTCCTGTGCTGTGTGACCTACATCCCTGATTCTTCACTCCTTCAGCAAAACTCTTCCTTTTTTCACTTGACCTGCGATTGTTTCCCGTTTTATCCCAAAGGCTTAACAGCCATGCGAAAGTGCATCGCCAGCGATTTAAGAGCAAGGAAGAGAGAGATGTGCAGCTGACATGGAAAACCTTGATGTGTGTTATACCCTCGAGGTTCCAGCATTTCCCAGGCAGCATTTCCCATCTCCAAATCCCTAAAACCCGAGCTGGGCAGGCGGGGAGGGCGCAGCCAGAGCCGAACAAAGGCGGGAGCGCTCTGTGGAAGCGCTCGGCTGGAATTTTCTCCCCAGGTACTCTGAGCTGCATTCAATGGCAGGAGCATTAATGTCTAGTCCATTCTTCCAGCACGTTGGCTTGACCTCCTTGGGTGTTCGGAGGCGAGCAGCCTCTGGCTCTGCCCTCCCTGTCACCCCCAGCGTGCCCGGCTGCCGCAGGATTCCTGCGTCTGCCCGTCCTGCATCGGCTGCTGCAGTGGGATCATGGTGATGCCTTGAGCAGGCTGCCCTAGAACAAGGCTGGACAGAGTGACAGAATAAAGCAGGGATTCATTCCAAGGATCTCCTCCATGGATCCACCTGGGGCAGCACCAGAGCCCAGCCAGGGCTGCAGCCAAGAGGAACCAAAATGGTCCCAAAATGCACGAGCGCTCCCGGGGGCTCTCACTGGGATCAGCTCTGCTCCATTTGCACCTTGCAGTTCATTGGCCACTTCCAGCTTGAGGTGATCAAGTCCCATCCTGCTTGTTTTTCTCTCTCCAGCCCACGCTGGTTGTGCTCCTGGGCCTGAGCTTTGGATCATTTGTCCTTGGTGCCCAGCTGGAGAAGGAATTGTTTTGTCTCCCTGCTCTGTGCAGAGAGCTCAGCAACACTTCATGTGAAGCTCAGAGCTGCACACCACAGCAGCACAGAGCCTGAAAAATAGAAAAGCCAAAACTGGAGGCATCACTTCCCCCCTTCAGAGGCTTGACAAGGCCTTTACCTTGTTGAGTCTCTATTCTAAATATCCACTAATAACAGGCACTGTCCCTCGGCAGCCCAGGTGAACCAGGGACAATCCCTGTGCCACCAACGCCCGCCCGCTCCTTCCACACACCCTGCAGGAAGCTCTCAGTGCTCAGAGCTTCCCGAGCTGAGCCTGGAAAAAGCATGGCACAGTGCCAGGCTCAGCTCGTCCAAAACCATCTTAAAGCTCCGCAGCCCGGCGCCGGTGCCAGGAGAGGATATGGATGTGCCACTGACCCAGTGACACAGTGACTGCGGGCACGGCTGGCACCCGCCAGCTGCCAGGGACACCACGGTGCTGCCAGGCTGTGCCAGGGGCTCCTGCAGGTGAAACCAAATCAGGAATCCAGGGAAGCTGTGCTGGCAGGTGCTCCTGCACTCCGGGAAAGGGAATCCAACAGCAAAAAGGGAAAGGGAGACAGGAACGTAAGGAAAACAGGGGAAAAACGTTTCTGTCCACCGGAACCATATCCTGTCTATTTTTAATATTTAAAAGGAAATGTGTTTGCTGGCTCATTTGCAATAAAGCTTTTCATCCGCTGCAGCAGAGTAAAACCCAGTCACAACTGCAGGAGAAGCAGCATCACCAAGCCCCAAAAGCTGCACCTGGGGCTGGGCCAAAGGGGACAAATTAGAAATAAGGTTTTAGAAAAGCCCTCCCTGTTTGTATTCTTTGTGAAATATCATTGAACCCAGCAGCAGGGCAGTGCCCTTCTCCTGCTCAGTAGCAGCTCAGGGTCTGGCTTTAGCCTCGGAGCTGGGAGATCAGGGACATATCCAGCCCAAATCCCTCCAGTCTCCCAACACAGAGCAAATGCCAGGATTCCATCCTTCCACACATCCCCAGAACTGCAGCACAAGGACACAACGGGCTGGAGCTCACATTCCCTGTCCGATGTGACAGGGGTGCTGGGCACAGCTCCTAACTGCCATCCCACCCTGGGTTATCCCATGGCAATGCTCCCCAGACCCTCCTGAGCACCCCGTGCAGGAGGGCAGCCAGGTTTGGGCCCTTGGCCTTTCTCAATCTCAGACAAAGCCATTTCCCTCTCTTTGCTGACATAATCCCTAAAATAGGAAACTTGTTCATAACAAAAACAGACACACCCACACCCACAATGACAAAACTGTCTCCACAGTAATATCAACACCAACCTGCTTTCTCCCTTGTTTTCTTACAGAGTTTATTTGCAACACAAGCACAGATAAATGTTTCGTGCTTTTGATTTTTTTCTTGCATTTTAGGATAAAAAAAAAAACCCAGGAACAAAACTTGCAGACAGAAGTTTTTCACTGCCAACCCTCCAAACTGACTGGGGCTTATTTTAATTTCTCTGAAACAACATAAAAGCAGACATTCTAGGGAAGGGGGCTTGTACTTCTGAGTGGTTACACCTGTATTAATAAAATCACAATTTTCTCATTTGCCAAAACTCCTGGATGGAAATGGATCAAAGCCCTTGCCAAGATGATGAAGCAGAGAATCACAGGACCACTGAGGTTGGAAAACACCTCTGAGACCATCGAGCCCAGGCCTTACCTGAGCTCAGCACTAAGCCATGTCCCCAAGTGCCACATCCACACAGCTCTGGAACACTTCCAGGGATGGGGACTCCACAGGAGGAGAACCTCCAGGAGAGGAGGGAGCTCCCAGGAGCTCCAAGAAACCACGGTGCTGACGTGGCAGAGGGAGCCCAGCACGTCCCAGCTCCCACCCCACGGCATCCCTGTGTCTCCCCAGGCATTTAGGAAGGATAAAAACATAATGCAGACACCTCAGCAGGAGTGGTGTGACAGGCACAGAGCGTGGTGACACCCCAGGGGTGACAGCTGGGTTTTAACGAGGCGCTTTCACCAGGATGAAGCCAGCAGAGATTCCCACCAGGAAGGGTTTGACAGACAACACAAAACGCTGCTCCCGTGTCCCAGATCCCTCCTGGAACCCGGCTGCAGTGCGTGCTTCACCTCACATCACAGCCAGAGCTGGCATCTCACCCCAAACCAGGGATGTGAGCTTCTACCTGCAGGAAAAGGGAGCAGCACCAGCACCACCGAGCACCAGCCCACGCTCGGTGCCCTCACGTTTGCCTCGACATGCTGGGCACATTTCAGCAGGAGCCCTGTCCCCCTGCCCACTCCTCCTGCCCTCCTGGGAGGATCCAGAGGCTGCTCCCAAAGGAACTGGCACACCCTGGCACAGGGACAGCAGGGAGCCCACGGGGACAGCAGGGAGCCCACAGGGACAGCAAAGAGACAACTGGGACAGAAAGGAGCCCACAGGGACAAAAAGGAGCCCATGGGGACACAAAGGAGTCCACAGGGACAGGAGGGAGCCCACGGGGACAGCAGGGAGCCCACAGGGACAGCAGGGAGCCCACAGGGACAGCAGAGACAACTGGGACACAAAGGAGCCCACAAGGACAGCAGGGAGCCCACAGGGACAGGAGGGAGCCCACAGGGACAAAAAGGAGCACACGGGGACAGCAGGGAGCCCACAGGGACAGCAGGGAGCCCACAGGGACAGCAAAGAGACAACTGGGACAGAAAGGAGCCCCAAGGACAGCAAAGAGACAACTGGGACAGAAAGGAGCCCACAGGGACAAAAAGGAGCCCATGGGGACACAAAGGAGTCCACAGGGGCAGGAGGGAGCCCACAGGCACAGGAGGGAGCCCACGGGGACAGCAAAGAGAGAACTGGGACAGAAAGGAGTCCACAGTATCAGAAAGGAGCCCACAGGGACAGCAGGGAGCCCACAGGGACAGCAAGGAGCCCACAGGGACAAAAAGGAGCCCACAGGGATAGCAAAGAGACAGCTGGGATAGAAAGGAGCCCACAGGGACAAAGAGGAGTCCACAGGGACAGACAGGAGCCCATGGGGACAGACAGGAGCCCACAGGGACAGAAAGGAGTCCACAGGGACACAAATGAGCCCACAAGGGCACAAAGGAGCCCATGGGGACACAAAGGAGCCCACGGGGACAGACAGGAGCCCACGGGGACAGACAGGAGCCCATGGGGACAGACAGGAGCCCACGGGGACAGCAGGGAGCCCACGGACACCGGGATGCACCAAGCTTTCACTGGAAACCCTTGTGTGGAAGGAGCTCCCCTCGGAAGCACAGACAGACATCACCGGGCCCTCAGCACACACAACCACAACAAAAGTGCCCGTCTGAAGGGGAATTTTTTCCTTAATGAAAGAGCCCTTTCAACTCCAGAAGGTACAAGGAAGTAAACACGCTCGTGGGTGTAAGAAAATAAAGCCTTTTCATTTAGGCAGCACTTAACATAAGCTGTAAAACAACAAGAAAATCCAGGCGTGCTCCTGCCGCTCCGGCGTCTCGCGTGCCAAGGCTGGGGCATAGCCCCACAGCCCTGCACCCCTCAGGTACCCTCAGAACATCCCTCTGCTCTCCATGGGAAGCTCTTCCCAAGGCCCTGGAGCTGCTGCAGCTCTGGGCTGACCTTAAGGAAACGTGAAGGCGGGGGAAAAATTCACGTTGGGTCTTTTCCCTTGGCTGCACTTTGTCCAGCTCCTCACGTCAACTCGGAGGCCGGGGCCGTGTCTCCTGATCCTGAGGGGGTGCAGGACCATGGCTGAGCCAGGAGTGGGCCCATCCTGTGGGAAAACCTTTGTCTGTCCCCCCTGGCCTGCCCTGGGACAGGGGGAAGCCAAACCCCGCAGCCACATTGCCCCAATGGCTGCACAGGCACTGCTGGCAACGGCAATGAAGGTTCCCTAATTAACGGCTAATTGATAATTTTGTCCCACAGTTACCTGAGGATGTGGCAAAGCCACTCCACATTTCCCTGGAGCAGCCCCTGGGAGCCCGGTTTACCTGGAGCTGGGAGCACCGGGCAGTTTAATGAGGTAATTAAGTCACTCACTAATCATCATGGCAGACAACACTGGGGACTTTTCATGCAGCAACCTCTAAACATCAACAGATTTCCACCCAAAACTGACTTTGGTCATCAGCTGAAATCCCTCCCACAGCACAGCTTCCCACCAAGGGCCTCATCCATCAGCTGCCAGGTGGCTCCTGGCACCAAAATTCCGCCTGTCCAGAGAGAAGTGGGAGAGAGAGGATCCCAAAAGGGAGAGCGATGATGCTGAACTCTGCCACAATCTTGGCCACTGCCTCTGTCACCCACTGAGCCCCGGGGAGGTGGTGGGAGGGTGGCACAGGAGGTGCTCCCCCCTTGGAGCTCTCACAGGGGACAAAGGACGAGCAACCCTAAAAATCCTTCCTCAAACTCCAGCTGCCTCTGACAACCAAGCAAAGGAAAGGAGGAAAAGCGAGGCTGGTGCACAACCTTCTGCTCATCCCAAGGTCTTCCAAAGCGCCCACAAGGATCACAAAGCCAAGGAGATCTAATTCCTCTCTTCCCCGACCCCACAGCGGGGAATTTTTCCTCCAGGCCAGGAGGGTTTGTGATTTTCTTTCACTGTTATTTCCCCAGCCTGCTGCTGCAAACCTTCTGGTTTTGCAACAAAAGTTTAACCATCAAGCGGGCCAGGAGCCAACCACACATCCCCTGGAGCCCCCAGTGCAGGGCCAGCCCCACGAGAAACCCATTGGAAAAGGGTTTTTCCAGATGTCCAATGGGAAATCCAACCGAGCTGCCCACGCGTCTGCCCTGACCGTCAGCAATTCCAGCCTGCCCTTCCTCCTCTCACTCCAAATGCTCCAAAAGCACAATTAAAATAAACCCCGAGCCCTCGTGTCCCTGCAGCCACGTCACAGCCCCTCTGAGCCTCACCATCCCAAAGGACAGCCGGAATTCCAGCCAGGCAAAATCCTTGGGAGAAGCAGAAGCCATTCGCAAAACTCGTTTCAACTCCCTAAAAATCAAAGTGGTTTCAATTTCTTCAAGTCACTCAAGAGATCTGCTTTCTTTACAAGCAGCTCGTGCTTCGGAGCCTCTTCACAAAACCAGCCCCAGCTCTGATGTATTTTCCACTGCCTGAACAGCCCCAGAATCGGGGATCTCCATGGGATGCAGGAGGAGCCTGAAGCCGAGGCCAGCTGCCCGTTTTGCAGAGTTTAAACCTGCCTGTGCCCTGCTCAGGGAGTTCAACCAGAGCCTGCCTGGCTCAGTTTGGGGCTCATGTTATTCCTGCTCTTTGCTGGCGTGTTTGGATGTGCAAGGCACATAATTATCCCAGATAATATGCCTTGTCCATGACAAACATACAGAAATTCACATTCCTGAGCTGGCTATTAATGGCTCCACAGAATCAATTATTTTCTGGAAGGCCTACACCTACCTCTACTGCAGTGATTTTGCACTCAATTTACTTTTCAGCCCCAAATTCCTAAATCTTTTATGGAGACGGATCTGTACATTGCAGCATTTTCTAATTTTGAGGAAACCCAGGGAAGGCTCAGCTGGTTTTATCCTTACAACTGAGATTTGTTGCCCAGAAAAGCTGTGGCTGCCCCTGGATCCCTGGAAGTTTCCAAGACCAGGCTGGATGGAGCTTGGAGCACCCTGGGACAGTGGGAGGTGTCCCTGCCCATGGCAGGGGGTGGCACTGGACAGGATTTAAAGTCCCTTCCAACCCAAACCATTCTGTAATTCCATAATTTATCAACATTTTAATGCCCCCGACTCCTTAAAAGTTCTCAGGTGTAACTGAGGTCAGGGTAGCACAAGATTAATTTCCCAAAATCAGACAGCCAGAGCCTGGATTTCCAGCCTGCCCCAGCAGCACCCCCAGCTCTGGGGACAGGAATCTGTTGAGGCAAGCCCAGAGCTGAAGCTGTAATTTCACAGAAGGAAGAAGCGCCTGTGAAACGCCTTCCTTGAATGCAGGCAGGTATTTACAGTTATCCCAGCACAAAAAATGCAAAAATTATCTGTTCAGACATGTGGTCTGACTTGGAAGCACCAGCAGGGTTATGCTGCAAGCCTGGAAAAGTGGTTCAGGAGCAACATTATTCTGCTGGTATCATTATCGTTTTTCATTATTTATTTTAATACTTTTTTTTTTTTTTGCCCCAATCCTTAATTTTTCACTGTGACTTCCTTTCTTCAGGAAGCCTATCTGGGAAATGGCTCAGTTTGGAACAAAGCACTTTAATCACCTGCTCATGTGCAGGGTACTGACTTGGGAGGGTTTTTATTTCATTTCCAGGCTCGGCAGAGTCACTTCATTAAACCCAACGAGGCTTCAACAGGGAGCTTTTGTATTGGAATCTATAAATTACCTCCAGTGATGAAGAGAAGGGAAGGAGACACCCCTCCCACACGGCATTCCTGGGATCCCTGTCCAAGGGGAAGGAGTGGAGCAGGTCTTTGGGCTGTCCTGGGACCACCACGACCCCGCAGTGCCCAATTTTCGCCTCCATCCCAGCACAGGAATGAAGATGCTTCACCCATGGTGCCATTCAGCTGCTGGCAGAGGGAAATTCCCATTCCTGGAGGGATTTTGAAGCCCTGTGGACGTGGCACTTGGGGACATGGGCAGTGCTGGGGAAGGGTGGACTCAGGCTTGGAAAAGCCAAACCATGCTGTGATTCCACGACCGTAACACATCCCCCAGGACAGGATCGCTGCTGCTTCCTCCACAATTCCCATCCTCCCCATGCCAAGGCCAGGAGGTGCTGGGAGGGCAGTGCTGGGTGGCTGCTGAGAGCCCTGTGCCAGCTCCCAGGGCACAGCCAGCGTGATGCCAGCCCTCAGCTGGGGACACTGGTGACAGGAATGGCAGATGGCACCAGCGCCAGCCCTGCCAGCAATCCTGCACGTGCCAGGAACCCAAAGGGCCCCTGCATCCATCAGGGAAAGGTCAAGCCAGGACAGAGCCCAGCAGCTCCCAGAGAGGCACAGAGAACAAGGCCACAAATCCCCTCCTGCAGGAACTCACATGCAAAGCAGCACCTCCTTATTTTTAAGAATTAAAAAGGTCTTTTTTGTTCTTTTTTTTTTTTCTGGATGTTTGGCCCAGCCACCCCTGCTGTGGGAGTTGTTACCCTCCCAGCTCATGAGTTGCTCCTTCTGGGCTTGCCCTTCACAGGTCACAGCATCCCAGCAGGAAAACAAGCTGGATTTCAGCCCCAGGGCCAGCGGGTTTGGGGGTGGCACATCCCCAAAAGCAGGAGAGAAGGATCCCACTGCTCCTGGCCCTGCCCAGGGCACCCCAATCCCCTCAATCCCTACGGGCACACAGGGGGCACCCACAGCTCACTCCAGGTTGGAATTCAGGGATCAAAGCTGCAAGGTGGAATTCCAGGCTCATTCACACCCCTGCAGTCTGGAACAGCCTTCAGTCCATGCTGCAAAGCCACCTCACTGCAAAGTGCCAAAATGCATCCCAGCACCCAAAAATACCTCACCACATGGAATCATGGGATCATGGAATGGTTTGGGATGGAAGGGACCGTAAAGCTCATCCCATCCACCCCCCTGCCATGGCAGGGACACCTCCCACTGTCCCAGTGCTCCAGCCTGGCCCTGGGCACTGCCAGGGATCCAGGGGCAGCCCCAGCTGCTCTGGGAATTCCAGCCCAGCCAGGAATTCCCAATTCCCAATCTCCCAGCCATCCCTGCCCTCTGGCACTTCCAATCCATTCCCCCTTCCCCTTGACCAAACACAGGACAAACCCAAACACACAAAGCTGAACCAAGCTCTCTCCTGAGTTTAAGAAC